>NC_029772.3:22106253-22137359 GCF_000817695.3 Arachis duranensis | reverse complement strand
TGAAAAACAGTAGTAATTGCATTAATCCATCAAGACACATCAGAGCTCCTCAGCCCCAACCATGGGGATTAGAGACTCATGCTTTAGAAGATACAATGAGAAACGTGTAAAGTGTCATGATGTCCAGATACAATGTCAAAAGATCCTATTAATAGTGAACTAGTAACCTAGGGTATACAGAAATGAGTAAATGACTTAAAAATCCACTTCCGGGGTCCACTTGGTGTGTGCTTGGGCTTAGCATTGAAGCTTTGATGTGTAGAGACTTTTTCTGGAGTTAAACGCCAGCTTTCATGCCAGTTTGGGCGTTTAACTCCAATTTTTGTGCCAGTTCCGGCGTTAAACGCCGGGAATTCTGAAGCTGATTTGCAACGCCAGTTTGGGCCATCAAATCTCGGGCAAAGTATGGACTATTACATTGCTGGAAAGCCCAGGATGTCTACTTTCCAACGCCATTGAGAGCGCGCCAATTGGGCTTCTGTAGCTCCAGAAAATCTATTTCGAGTGCAGGGAGGTCAGAATCCAACAGCATCTGCAGTCCTTTTCAGTCTCTGAATCAGATTTTTGCTCAGGACCCTCAATTTCAGCCAGAAAATACCTGAAATCACAGAAAAACACACAAACTCATAGTAAAGCCCAAAAAAGTGAATTTTAACTAAAATTTAATAAAAATATAATAAAAACTAACTAAAATATACTAAAAACATACTAAAAACAAGGCCAAAAAGCGTATAAATTATCCGCTCATCAAAGATGCCCTACGTCAACGAGAGGCCGAGAAGGATCTGCAAAGAGAAATAAGGCGACGCTGGAAACTGGAAACCAAACTCCTAAAAATTGAAGCTGATGTCAAGACGAAAGCCAGCCGATCCACTCCCGAAGACAACGCACGAAAGGAGCAAGACCCATTCACCAAATAAATCATGAAGACAAAAATCCCAAAGGACTTTAAAGTCCCAGTCATGACCTTATACGATGGCACTACAGATCCCAGCCATCATCTCAGCAACTTCAGAAGTAGAATGTACCTCACCGATGCCTCAGATGCAGTTCGTTGCAAAGCCTTTCCAACCACTTTAACAAAAACAGAAATTAGATGGTTCGACAATCTCCCTCCTAGGTCCATCTCAAGTTTCGATGACATGGCTAAAAAATTCCTGGCCAGATTCTCCATCCAAAAGGACAAAGCTAAACACGCTCCGAGCTTACTAGGAATCAAACAAGGAGAGCAGAAAACCCTGCATAACTACATGGAGAGATTCAACAAAACATGCATGGATATACAAAACCTTCCAACAGAAGCTGCCATCATGGGTCTCATTAATGGTCTGCGAGAAGGGCCTTTTAGTCAATCCATATCAAAGAAGTACCCCACATCTCTGAACGAGGTGCAGGAGCGAGCGGAAAAGTACATCAACATGGAGGAAAACTCCTGATTAGGAGAGACCTCAAAAGCAGGGTTCACCCCCCGGGATAAAGACAAAGATTCCAGAAAAAAGGAAGATCGACATGGAGAGGAAATCAAAAGGTACCACAATTACACCCCTCTTCGGGTGTCTCTTGTGGATGTCTACAGAGAGGTTTGCAACACAGAAAAAATACCACCAGCTCGATCATTCAAAGGCAAAAAAGGAGGAGGAAACCGGGCTTGATATTATGAATACCATCGGATCCGCGGGCACTCCACCAATGAGTGTTTTGACTTGCAAAACGTCATAGAAAAGCTCGTACGAGAAGGGAAGCTAGATCGCTACCTGGCCACCCGTGATGATGAACAAAGGAAAAGAAGAAGAGCAGAAGACGTCGGACCAACTGCACGATCATCCCGGACGCCAGAAAGACATGTCCACATGATACACGGTGGATTCGCCGGGGGAGGAATCTCCAAATCATCCCGCAAGAGACATCTCAAAGACGTATACCACGTCGCAGAAAAGAAGGAAACACCCGACATCCCGGCGATCACTTTTACTAAGGAAGACGCATTCGGCGTCACGGCAGGGCATAACGATCCCATGGTGATCACTATTATACTGGCAAACGCAAATCTTCACTGCACATTGATAGACCAGGGGAGCTCTGCCGATATCTTATTCAAAACTGCCTTCGACAAACTCGGCTTGGAAGAAAAGGAACTCAGAGCATATTCGGACAGCCTGTTCGGGTTAGGAGATACCCCGGTTCAACCAATGGGATACATCTCGCTCCACACAAGTTTTGGAAAGGGAAGTCAGTCAAGAACACTCAAAATAGATTACATCGTTGTTGACTTAAGCTCATCCTACAATGCCCTAATAGGTCAGACAACGTTAAATCAACTCGGCGCAATAGTCTCGACTCTGCATCTATGCATGAAGTTCCCAACCGCAGAAGGAATAGCCACAGTAAAGGCAGAATAAAAAATGGCGCACCGCTGTTACAACGAAAGTCTAAACCTTAGAGGCAAAGGAGAAGAATTCCACATCGAGCTCGATGGAGTTCGGAGGCAGGAGGAACTCCTCCCACAGCCTGAAGGAGAAATAGAGAAAATCCAGATCGGGAACACCCCGAACCAAATAACCAACATCGGCATACTCCTAAAAGGGGACATAAAAGAATCACTCATACAGTTCCTATGCGACAACGCCGACCTCTTTGCGTGGAAGGCCGAAGACATGCCAGGCATGGATCCCAAACTAATGTGCCACAAGCTAGCAGTCTACCCAGGATCTCGGCCAGTACAACAAAGGCGCAGAAAGCTAGGACCAGAACGCTTTCAAGTGGTGAAAGAACAGGTACGAGCTCTACTGGAGGCAAGCTTCATAAGAGAAGTCAAATACCCGCTATGGCTTGCTAATGTCATTTTGGTAAAAAAGTCAAATGGGAAGTGGAGAATGTGCACTGACTATACCGATCTCAACAAAGCTTGCCCGAAAGATCCTTATCCGCTCCCAAACATCGACGTGCTGGTAGATGCCTCCTCCGGATACAAATACCTCTCCTTTATAGACGCATACTCGGGATATAACCAAATCCCAATGTACCCACCCGACCAAGAAAAAACCTCTTTCTTAACCCCAAAGGCAAATTACTGCTACATTGTTATGCCCTTCGGTCTCAAGAACGCGGGAGCCACTTACCAAAGATTAATGAATAAAGTTTTTTCGAAACACATCGGAAAGATCATGGAGGTCTACGTAGACGACATGCTAGTGAAGACGCAAAACGAAGAGATGTTATTATCCGACCTGACACAAGTATTCAACACCATAAGACAACACAGCGTGCGACTCAATCCCACAAAATGTACCTTCGTAGTAGAAGCTGGTAAATTCTTGGGATTTATGATCACACAGAGAGGAATCGAGGCAAACCCGGACAAGTGCAAGGCCGTACTCGACATGAAAAGCCTGACTTGCATCAAAGAGGTACAACAACTCAACGGGCGGCTGGCGGCCTTGTCCAGATTCCTGGCGGGATCCGCAATAAGATCTCTCCCCTTCTACGCCACTCTAAAGAAGGGAAAGGAGTTTGAATGGACAGTTGAATGCGAGCAAGCCTTCCAAGACTTCAAAAATTTTCTGGGACAGCCACCTATATTGAGTCGGCCACGGGAAGGGGAACCACTCATCTTGTACCTCACAGTAGAAAATCGGGCAATAGCCTCAGCACTGGTCTGAGAAGACAACAATAGCCAACAACCCATATACTTTATCAGCAAAGCATTACAAGGATCCAAGTTGAACTACCAAAAAATAGAAAAGTTTGCTTACGCTCTCATAGTAACATCTCGATGACTTTTCCCATATTTCCAGTCTCATACCATTAAAATTTGGACCGACCAGCCCATAAAAAGAATCTTACAGAAAACAGATTTGGCAGACTGAATCTTGCAATGGGCAGTCGATTTGTCCGAATTCGACCTTCAATACGAAGCTCGGACGGCCATCAAATCTCAATACCTGGCCGACTTCATTGCGGAATTTACGGACACATCGGAAGTCCCCATAAAATAGAATCTATACATGGACGGATCCTCAAATAAAACGGAAAGTAGGGCAGGCGTAATAATCGAAAGCGACCACGGGACCCAGATCGAACTCTCCCTCAAATTTGGGTTCCCCGCCTCGAATAATCAAGCAGAATATGAGGCACTACTAGCAGGTTTGAAGCTGGCTAGGGAGGTCGGAGCTCAAAAACTTATCATCTTCAGCGATTCACAGGTAGTCACTTCACAAATAACACGCAGCTACCAAGCCAAGGATCCCACTATGAAAAAGTACCTGGACAAAACCAGGGAACAGCTCGGACAACTCGGAGAGCATGAGATTCGACACATACCCTGAGAACAGAATGTCCGAGCCGATGCACTCTCAAAACTAGCCAGCACTAAACCAGGAGGTAACAATAGAAGCCTTATCCAAGAAATTCTACAGAAGCCATCAATCTCGGAAGAAGAAAAGGTCCTAGCCATAACAAGTCGTGATCAGGGATGGATGACCCCTATAAATAATTACCTCACAACAGAGGCCCTTCCTACAGATGAGAAAGAGGCAAAAAGGTTAAAATGGGGAGCACAATACTATACCATCATAAATAACACTTTATACAAAAGAGGGATTTCAACACCATTGCTAAAATGCGTGCCGACTTACAATACTAAGGACATCTTAGAAGAAGTACACAGTGGCATTTGTGGCAATCACCTCTGAGCACAAGCACTCGCCAAAAAAGTACTACGGGCCGGATTCTATTGGCCAACCCTACAAAAAGAAGCCACAGATTTCGTAAGGACATGTTCGCCATGTCAGAAGCATGCCAACTTCCACACCGCTCCACCCGAGGAACTCATCAGCGTAACCTCACCATGGCCATTCGCAAAATGGGGACTCGATCTCCTCGGACCCTTTCCCCAAGGATCAGGACAAGTCAAATTCCTCATAGTAGGAATAGACTACTTCACAAAATGGATCGAGGCAGAACCCCTAGCCAATGCCACAGCTCAAAGAAGCCAGAAATTCCTGTATCGAAATATCGTCACAAGGTTCGGAGTTCCATACTTCATCACTACAGACAATGGTACCCAGTTCATAGACGCAGGCTTCAGAAAACTAGCGGCCGACCTGAATATAAAACAATAATTCACCTCTGTTGAGCACCCACAAGCCAATGGGCAAGCTGAAGCTGCTAACAAAGTTATATTAGCAGGGTTAAAATGGAGATTACAAGATGCAAAGGGAGCCTAGGCTGAAGATCTCCCGCAAGTCCTATGGGCATATCAAACAACTCCACATTCCACGACAAAAGAGTCACCTTTCCAATTAGCCTGCGGGATGGAGGCCATGATCCCAGTAGAGATTGAAGAAAGGTCCCCCAGAGTGATCTACTATAGTGAAGACACCAATTTCCAACTTCAAAGGGAAGAGCTCGAATTACTCCCAGAAGTCCGAGAAAGAGCTCGGATAAGGGAAGAAGCATTGAAGCGATGAATGGCTTCCAGATACAATCAAAAAGTAATACAGCGGACCTTCATGGAGAATGACCTCATTCTAATCCGAAATGACATTGGAATAACTCAACCTGGAGAAGGAAAGCTGGCTGCAAATTGGAAAGGACCCTACCGAGTCATAGAAGTACTAGGGAAGGGCTACTACAGGCTTTCCGAACTCGACGGGCGAGAGCTACCAAGGTCATGGCACGCCTGCAACTTAAGAAGGTACTATAGTTAGGGAGGATAAGGGATCTTGGGACAAGGCACACTCTTTTTCCTGAAAAGGTTTTTTAACGAGGTGCCAGGCCCAAGACCTACAAACTAACCCCCGCATATATATATTTGCATTTCTCTTAATAAAATTTTTTCAGATTTTCTACAAACGTTCAAGTCGTATTATTCTAAAAACAATCATCGCCCGATTATAAAGCTACAGATCGACAGAAAGTGAAAACCAAATTCACTGTGCGATCACGATAAAAACGAGGGTTAAAACCCAAAATTCTACAAAATTGACAAAGGTGAAAATAGAATAATACAAGAAGCTATAGAAAGTGATCCATAGAAAGGACCTGATGAGGTCCAAATAAAATGGATTGCTATAAAATAGCTTAAAGGCTGGCCGACACCTAAAGTCAGACCAGCCCCAACAAACCAAGTTATAAGTAAAGCCCTGGAAAGAGGTCTGACCAACCCTATAAAAGAGGATTACTATAACTTCGAAGAGCCCGACATGACGAAGTCGGACTCCTACAAAAGGTTACAAAAGATAATCCCTGAAAGAGACCTAAACAAGGTCCAAGAAAGAAGATTATCAAGTAACTCGACAGGGTCCGACGTAACAAAGTCGGCCCGGGAAGATAAAAGTTACAAAAGGTGATCCCTGAAAGAGACCTGAACCAGGTCCAAGAAAGAGGATTACCAAGTAACTCGACAGGATCCGACATGACAAAGTCGGTCCAAGATGTAAAGCTACAAAGGTAATCCCTGAAAGAGACCTGAACAATGTCCAAGAAAGAGGATTATCAAAGTAACTCGACTGGGCCCGACGTGACAAACTCGGCCTAGAAAGACGTAAAGCCACAAAGGTAATCCCTGAAAGAGACCTGAACAAGGTCCAAGAAAGAGGATTATCAAGTCAACTCGGCAGGGCCTGGAAAGATAAAGTTACAAAAGATAATCCCTGAAAGAGACCTGAACAAGGTCCAAGAAAGAGGATTATCGAGTAACTCGACGAAGTCCAACATGACAAAGTCGGCCCGAAAAAAATAAAGTTACAAAAGGTAAAGCCTCAAAAGAGATCTGAACAAAATCTAAGAAAAAGGATCACCTACTAATAGAACAGGGACCAACATGAAGAAGTCGGGTTAAAGCTACAAAAAGTTATAAAAAGTAATCCCAAGGGGTTACTAGAAATAACTCAAGAAAGATCAACTGAGAGAATCAAACAACAGAGGGGAGATAACTCGACCCGATAGACCTCAACCTCGCCAAAGTCAATCAAAAAAGTATTCTATCAAAAGAATACTCAAACAAACAGCTAGCCTTAAACAGACGCTTCAACTAAGGCAAAAACGAGGAGCACAAAGGCAATCAAAAGAGGTCGGATAAAAAACACTCTGAAGATTCCAAGTAAATGCTAAAGAGAGCTGCAAGCAAGCATATCACAAAAACAAGGCAGTTACCATAAAATAAAGACTCAAGAGGCCGCTTGAAGCCAACCCCAAGAGCAAGAGAAACTATTTTGTTTTTCAAAATAAAGTTGCTAAAGTAGCAACTGGAGCATCCAAAGTCAGAGATCACAAACTTACAAAAATAAAGAGTTCAAAAGCCCACAAAAACTGGGCTATACACAAACATATCAGAAAAATTATCGAGGATCCAAAGGCTTCCCAGTAGCAGCATCTTGGGGAGAAGGAGGGCAAGTCTGAAGGGGAACTGCGTCCACTGTCCCGTCATCCCGGTTCAAAATCTGGACGTCTGGATCAGATTCTGGCTGAGTAGCTTCAACTGCCGAGGTTGAGGAAGGCAGGACAACAGAGGCTTTGACAGAAGTAACTGGAGGAGGGAGGGCATCATCATCGGGGTCGTCAGGGACAATCTTACCATCCCTAACAATATTATCCAGACTAATAAGGGAAAGGTCGAGATCTGGCGCAAGAACTTGGAATTGCTCTTTTAGATTCTCATAAGCCGCAGTAACACTACCTACGAGATGACTTTGAAGTTCAGAATAATCGGCCTAAACAGACTCCAACCTACTCTTGAGCTCCATCACCTCTTTATAAGTAGTAACATAGCTATCCTTGTGCTTTTGAGTTGTATCCTCGGCCAGTTGCGCAGCAACCGCCAGACCAACAGCCCGGGCTTTTTCCCCCTTTAGCTCTTTTTTCAGCTCGGCCACTTCCACCTCGAGCTCCTCCTTTAAACCCTTAATTCGGTCAAATTCTGATTTCGCCTCCTCCATAAAAGCCTTGGTAGCATGAATAGGAAGATCTTGAGCAGTTCGGTACAAAGCCGCCCCCATGTGTGCCAGAGTAACACCACTCCGAGTAATAAACTCTAGATGATGAGGAATGGATACATCGTCCGTAGGCATCGCACCATAGGGAGCAATTTGTTAGTCTACAAACCCAACAGCATCAAAATCGAGAGCACCAAGATTAAACGGCTCGACAGTCCGAGGTATTTTTAGAGGAGGAGCAACTAGAGGAGCAGAGGTACCCACTGAAGGCTGAGGTGGGTCGACCAAACAAACCCGGAGAGTCGGGATCATCCTCCTCGGCCTAGGAGAGCTCAGGATGGATAGTTTCGATAAAACTTGGGAAGACCCTTCCCCAACCAACTTTGCCGGGATGTTTTGAGCCGCGGTAGCCTTCCTCGCCTTCTTAAAGGCCTTCAGTGAATCATTATTCTTCGACATCTCTGAAAAATAGGAAAAATACAAACAACTTGTGAATACCCAGAAAAGAAAGCAGAGAATAAAAGACATGGGAACACAGTTTATAAAATACCCAGAACAGCACGAATCAAGGACGGATCCCCCAGAAATTTCTTGGTCTCAAGATGAGGAGGCTCCCCCCAAATGTCCTCTAAAGCAGCAACGAGGCCTGCTCGACCTCGTCTAACATCTCCCAGGTATACCTAGACACAACTACATTCCTCTGCCACTCTAAAGGAAAACGAGGCTCACCATTTTCATCCAGGAAGAAAGGACGAGCTCCTTCAACAGCTCAGATCTTGAAAAAATCTCACGGAAAAACTCATCATATATGGAGAAGACTTTATGTCCCTGAGCCGACCTAAAAGAAATCCAAGAAGCTTTCTTTTTGGTAGTCCCAGGCTTGGTCAACACAAAGAGATACAGAAAAAGGGTTAAAGAGGGTTTAACGCCAAACTCATGACAAACCATCTGAAAGATCTTGATAAAGCCCCAAGAGTTCGGATAAAGCTGAGAGGGGGCCACGTTGCAAGACCACAACAGGTCGGTCTCAAAGGAAGTAAAAGGAAGGGTAATTCCCATCTGGCTAAAGAAGAAATCGTAAGCATAAAAGAAAGGACGCTCTCCCTGGGTCGAAGTAGGAAAGCAGACCCTGTCATCAGAATCGGGTTCCACCAACTCATAATTGCGTTCTTGATTCTCGCTACTACAGATCCGATGGTGTTTTCTAAGCTGTGTGCAGAATTCTGCATTAGCTAGGGATACACACAGCAACACCAGGGAGTCCAACCACTCGGACATCCCCTCAGGTACCTTAGAGGACGCCTCAACAATATTTTTGTGAGACGACATGGCCAACTAATCCTACAAAGAAAAGGAAACGGGTTACCAACCCCAAAAAACAGGTCTGGACAAAAAGGAAGCAACTCGAGCAAACGCGACCTTAAAGCACACAAAAACAGTAAAAGAAAAACCCCAAGACACACACCAAGGTCCAGGGGCATCCTTTGGAGGCAATAGCAGAGTGAAAGAGCTACAAAGATAAAATCATCTTTTCAAACAAAACGAGCGTCCCGAGAAGAAAAAGGTGAAAAGTCAAAAGAAAGTCATCAAAAACCACCATCTCTACCAAAGAGCAGTCATCAACTAGTATAGCAAAATCATCAACGAAGCAAACAAAGTTATCAAAGAAATAACCTTTTTCAAAACGGCGGTATGGAAATCAACCCTAAAAGGAAGCCAGAGCCAGGAAATCCAGCCGAAAGCATATAGAAAGACGAAAAAATCAGAAACATACATCATAACGACAGTCAAGCATAGTGGTACGAAAAGATGCAAGCTTTCCAACAACAACTCAGGCAAAATTAAAACTTTGTTGGAGAATTGCATTCCAAAGACAGAAACGAAGAAAAAAGTTCAAGCTTTCCAAGTAAACAAAATCAAGGCATCATCAAAAGGATCAAAAGCAAAAGTAGCAGAAATAAAAAGGTGAGGAAGAAAGCAAAACCAACCTGGAAGAAGGAAGAAAACTTTGAAAAGTGAGTAGTAGAGAATCGATCACAAAGCAGAAGCACCAAGCGAAGGCCAAAGCTTCACAGAGAGACGAGAAGTGCAGAACAGGAAACGGCGAAAGAAAAGGGAAGTTACAGGGAAAGCAAAACCGTCTCTTAGATACAAAAATTTGAAAAGAGAAAAATCAAGAGAAATGGAACAAATTAATGGGGGCATTAAAAACCCTCGCACATTCCCAAGGAAAACGCTAAAAGGCAAAAGTGTGCACTTTCAGAAGAAACGGAACAGAAACGTTCCGCATTCAAGAAAGAGCTCTACGAAAGATAAAGCGATAAAATGCTCGAGTTCGGCTTTACCCGAGAAGGCTCAAAGTCCTAAAACCAAGACTCGACCGCCAGATAAAAGACCAAGCTCGAGCAGGGGCACTGTTCATACCCTGGGTCGAGGTGTCCGACCCGGGATGTTCTACAGACAAAGCGACCGACTTCTTCCGGTCAGGATGACCCGACCTCTTCTTAAAGAGCTCAGCCAAGTCACAAGAAAGCCCAATAAAAGGGCCCAAGCAGAGGAACAAAACCCGAATCCAAGGGCGGCCCAAGCCTATAGAGATAAAGGCGGTTCCCTTAAAAGATAAGATGACCTCGCTGGAAGATAAAGATAAGATAAGATAACTAACTTATCTTATCTAAGAAGGTCACTCTACGCCATTATAAATACACTGGAGCATCCAGGTATAACTCATACTCTGATTCTACTCAATACCTGCTTAATACCCTTGCTAACTTAAGCATCGGAGTCCCAGGTACCCCCCACCCTCATGGGATTTAGGATCAGCATTATCACCAAGTCTCACACGTCGGACACCGCGACTCTAAACACCTCCGTAAGATCAGACTCAGTAGCTCCGATCAGCATAAAAGATCTCATCCGAGATCGACCTCTAGTTTCAGGTAACCCTCGGAACAGGTGCCATTCTGAGCGTTCAACGCCCAGCAAGCAGAGGCAGCAGCGTTAAATGCCAGAATGCAGCCATTCTGGGCATTTAAATGCCATCAAGACAGTAAGGGAGGTAATTTTCAAACCTTATCTTTTTCATTCGACCTATCTTTTTAAATTTTAATTTTGAAATCCCATGACTTTTCAATCAATTCTTTCTCAAAAATTTCAAATTCAAATTGATTTTAAATTTAAAATATTTTCAAATCTTTTCAAATATTTTCCAAAATCTCATATCTTTTTCAACTAGTTTTGAAATTCTTTCAAAATCTTTTCTTATCTTTAGTAATTCTTGTTCATATCTTTTATTTAATTTTAAAATCTTTTTCTTACTTCTTATCTTATCTTTTATATCTTTTTCATATCTTTCAAGTTTAACTACTTATCTTTTTCTATCTTTTTCAAAACTTTTTTATCTTTCTTTTAAGATTTAATTCGACAATCCCTCCCCCTCCGCGAATTCTCTTCTTCTATTCTTGCTTCCTTCACTTTCTTCTTCTTCTTTTCTTACCTTTTGCTTGAGGATGAGTAAACCTTTTTAATTTTGGTGTGAAAGGAGCCATTTTCTCTCATTGAGATTCGAATCCCATGGCTCCAAGAAGTGGCAAGACTGCTCTAAGAAACTAGAAAGAAGATGACCCAACAGTTATTTTCAAACCTATTAGATTCTACACCAAGCAACATGAAGAACATTATCACAAAATAATGAGTAAGAGGCCAGTGATCCCTGAGGTCAGGTTCGAATTAGGAGAAGAGGAATACCCGGAGATTCAAGAGTAAATTCGAAAGAGAGGCTGGGGGATTCTAGCCAATCCTAAGATCACTATTGGATTCAACATGATCCATGAATTCTATGCAAATCTGTGGATGACAGATAAGCAAAAGAAAGATGGAACAACATTCCATACTTTTCACACTATAGTCAGGGGAAAGATCATCTACTTTCATCTGGATAGAGTGAGAGAGATCCTTAAATTACCCTTACAAAGGGATGACCCTGATTCCTACAATAGAAGGGTGGTAGCCAACCCTAAGCTGGATCAAGTCTTAGAGGACATCTGCCTACCCAGAACTCAATGGATTGAGGATAAAAAAGGTAAGCCAAACCAGCTGAAAAGAATGAACCTCAAGCCAATTGCTAGAGGATGGCTAGACTTCATTGGACGTTCTATACTTCCTACCAGTAACCACTCTGAAGTCACTATTCAGAGAGTTGTGATGGTTCACTGGATCATGATGGGGAATGAGGCAGAAGTCTACCAAATAATCCCCCATGAGATGTACCAAGCAGGTGATGGAAAGCTCAAAGATACCAGAGGATCATCCTAAAAGGAAGGCACCTGAGCCTCCCCAAGAGATCCCTCCAATTGAATTTTGGGATCGGTTGAAATTAACATCTTTTAGGGTTTGCTTTTACTTTTTAAAGAGAAGATTACCTAGGTTTATAAATATTCAGAAACATTCACAGAGAGAGATTACTTCAAATCTTCTTTTATTTTTGTAAAGCATGAGTAACTAAACCTCCTGGTTAAGGTTAGGAGCTCTATTTATTTTTATGGATTAATATCATTACTTTTCTATTTCAATTAATGTTTGATTCCATTCTAAGGTGTTATTTTCTTTCTTAATATTATAAATCTGGGGTGGAACGATAGTTTGAAACCTTATTCTACATGAGCACTTATGATTCTCGACAGAGTTATCTCGCTTGGGCTACAACTTGAAAGCACGCCACCTAAATCGCAATTTATCTAGGCTAATTAGATATGTGACATATAATCCGGTTAGCATTGGGTAATTGAGGTTTTGTGGTGCTAAACTAGATTTCTAAGCTTCATCCTCTAATCTGAAAGAATTGACCTTGTCTGTGGCGTTTTAGTAAGATCAGGGGAGATTAACTCACTATGACATTAGGCTTTAATCACTAATGGTTTTCCATGGAATGAATCACTCATTGTTGGAATAGTGAGTAAGAAGTATTAATCCGGAAAGATAAGCACCTCTGAGGCCTTAACTGCTTTCATATATTATCTCTTTACCATTCTTTAATTGCTTTTCTTTCCTTTCTTGTTTCATGCGAATTCAACAACAACAACTCTCTTTGTTTTTTGCCTGACTAAGTCCAACAAAATAACTATTGCTTCTCAATCCAACAATCCTCGTGGGATTGATCCTCACTCACTTGAGATATTACTTGGACAACCCGGTGCACTTACCGGTAAAGTTGTGCGAGTTCTAATTTTGCGCACCATGATATTGAGGGATGATGATGATTGATTATGATTAAGGTATGATGAGGGTAATTATGATATCAATAGATGATGATGATTGAGTAAGGTATGATGAGAACAAATGATTAACGAATTGATTGAATACGGAATTAAATTGAGAAATGAATTATGAGTCTAAGTTACTGATAATTGATGAAGGATGGGGATTAGTGAACCTAAGCTTGGTAAATTGATGACGGATTGGGGAGGTTGAGGATTCCCTCCGGGTTATACTTTATATACGTGAATGGGGATTATGACGAGATTATCATTGAAAAGTGTGACGGACACTATATCCCGGAATGAATAGGCGAGTTGAGGTTGAGGTTCCCTCTCTCGTATTGTGATTATAATTGAGAAAGTATAGTGATTTACAATGTGAGGACGGTGGCATTGTCCCACTCACAGAAAGGTGAGTCGATATTGATGATTCTCTCACTTACTGTGATAAACAAGTTGAGATTGAGGATTCTCTCTCTTGTTATGGTGGAAAATGGGTTGAAAATTTCCTCCCTTGCTACATCAGGGAATTAAATGGAGAAGGTTGAAGATTCTATTCAATTCAATTTCTGACTGTGGTGTAAACGATTTAGGTTGAGGATTCTCTATCGTTACATTACAGCTCTCTTATTATGAGGTTGAGAATTCCCTCTTGGAAGGTTGAGGATTCCCTTCGTATAGAGAGACAACATCCGGGTTAGCTACCGGACATGTCAGATCTGCCTGTATAACCAACAGATGAGCTCATTGGCCATGGGGAAGACATGCATCATTTGCTATGTATTGTTTTAGTGTGTATCTTGTACTTGGTGTGCCTTCTTGATTAAATATATCTATATGCTACTTGACCTAAATGTTTTATCTGTTAGCACTATCTACATATTCCTTGTATTTTTTGTCTATGATTGCATAACCCTCATGCTGGCGGTGGTGACGCTGAAGGTTGATTATTGATGCAATGGTAATGATGGAATGATTGGACAATTGAAAATGAGTTGCTTGGGTAGCAAGGATCGTGGCCTTGTCTCACTTGCTCTGGGTTAAAAATTGAGATCACTGGTAAGATTAATGACTTGTATTAAGAGGAAATGATATTGAATAAATGAAACTGAATTATTATGATACTGAGAGAATTGTTGACTTGTATTAAGAGGAAATTGGGAATCTGAGATTATTAATTAGTTGAGATTTAGTTTCTATTTACCCTGTCGGGATTTATAGAGGACCTTAGGCTTGGATCTTGTCTGCTAAAGTTTTAGAATTGCCTAGTGGGTTCGTGTAGTCTTTACATCATCTCTATTTAGAATTTTTACCCTGCTGAGAACCCTGTAAAGGATGATGTTCTTACCCGTTTTAGGAATTTTTACTTTATAAATACAAAACGTGATGCACCTTGTTCAGCGTGCAAGATCTGCTCTTGGAAAGCGAAGATTTCACCTTTGTGGTTTATACACTCTTCAATATTAGGGTTTGTGGTTTGTGCTTTATCTTATTGAATTTAATGCCTAAAAAATTGTGGAGTTAAATTCTATTGGCTGCACACATAAAAACTGTTCTAAAAGTCTATGCATGGATGAGAAAAATTTTGGATGGGAGCTCTTCATGTTTCCAGTATTTTTGTTGTCATGTCTTCCATAAGAATAATAATGTCTTCAATGGATTTTTTTAATTTATGAAAGTACTTATAACACATACTTCATATCATGCAAACCAAGTTTATCCTCCCAGCTAGTGGAAAAAAGTGGATGATGCAAGTAATTCGGGATGCTTGGAAGCGGTTCAAAAGAAAGATTAAGCAGAAGCACTTTGTTTCCTATGATAATATTGAAGATATAGTAAAAAATCGACCCACGCAAGTAACTGAAAATCAATTCATAAAATTGATCTATTATTGGAGTCATCATATAATTCAGGTAAAATTATATTGTTCTATTCACTGCAACTTCCATTCTGCAAGTCAGGTTTCTAGTTTCTGGTTTAGGGCACTTCTGGTTGCTGTAATTCTATTTTCTATAATTCTGTTTACTGTAATTCCCAAATTCCGATTTTATACAATTTTGGTTTTGTGCACTTCTGTTAAGCTTACTCTCCGCTCTTTGCTATGGCTCCCTTTGTCTCTAGTAAGCTTCCATTTTTTCTCTTCCCCTGTATTTTGCCTGATTATATGTTAAATGAGTGAAACCATACTTGTTCTACAGTGATTTATGTATCGAATATACTCTTATGTAAAACCACTTTGAGAAAATCGATTTCTAATATTTTGTTTTGTCACTTATTTGTTTGATAAAAACATCCCTGGATTAAAGATGTGAGAAGCAATGTAGGTTACATTTTGTTTCTCATGTCTTCTTTTGTTTCTTGTGTTTATGTTTTCTTTTTAGTTATTTTTATGAGCTTTGATTTATTTTTAGTACAAATGGGCTTATATGTTTCAAGTTTTAAAATCTCAATCACGTTAAAGATTGACATTAGGGAAGGTTAAGAAGTGTAGTGGAGACAATACTTTCTTCCTTGTTTATGGTGATGATCAATCACTATAATTCCATATATGCTCACATGACTTTAATTTAGAAAATAAATCCAATAGAGGTTGCACTGTAATTGGATATCAATGTCCCTTGTCTTGATAGAATTTCTTGCTTTGATGATATTTTTCTCTATTGTTAGTTTTTCTGGGTATGATTTTCTTAATGAAAATTTTGGATCTCTTAATGCACATTGCTTAGGTTTCTCAATGCGTATATAATTTGGTTTTGTTGAATTCAAAAAAGCGTCTCATGACATTCTAAATTAATGGTAATTTCCTAACCTACTTCAGCATTTAATTCTTGACTATTAATTATAGTACTGTACTGGATTATTAACCTTAATCCTATTACACTCTTCAATGTTGTTGTCGTAAATATGCCTTTCTATCTTTGATTTTCACATATAAATAGTAGGTTAATGTTGTTTAGCTTTCAAGATTGAAACTCTGAGAGATTCCTAATTTTGTTTGTATCACTGTTGTAGGCCATGCAGTTGCTACAGCTGCAATTGTCTTCCCTCCATCAATTGCTCCTTATCAAAATGGTTATGTTGCTACTTGTGTCCCACTCTATCATCAAATTTCTATAAAGGGAGTAACTGCTTCTCATTTTCCAAATCAAGTAGTTATAAATGGAGTAGCTGCTGTTCTTATTCCAGATCAAAGTGCAGTAAACAGAGAAGGAGGAGCTATTTCAGTTGCTCTTGTCCTATATCAAAATGCTGCCAAGGTAGAGATGACTTCGAAAACTACTGCATTCTCCCAAAATCCTGCACTTGTTCTTACCCCAGTTGTCCCAAAGTATGCCTTTGTTACTGTTGTACAAAGTCCTTTTGGAGAAGTATTTTCAGCTGTTTCTGTTGTTAGTATTTCAAATTATATTATATTACCCGCTCAATTAACAATTATGATATAGTTAGAGTATAAATAATTGGGATTGCTAAAATTTAGTGCTCATTTATTTTAATTCCATTGTCAAGTTTGTCAATGTTGCTAATTAGTATCTATCTTTTGGCATTGTATTTTCTCTATTTTCAGTTTTTATTTGACGCAAAAGTGCATGAGGTTGCAGAACTACATGAGAAAGGATTATCTATTTTGGCACCTCTACAATCTGTGGAAGTACCACTATAATTCGCACATGTATTGAGGTATGAACAAATATATTACCATCTCTAATAAAATTATAAAAATGGATATATGTTTTCCTTCATTTTATTTTATTTTATTTTTGGCAGATTGCTGCTATTAATCTGATATTACAATCAGGATGGTTTGAGATGGATATTTTGGGCATAAAGATCATTTTAAATCCTTATGTGAGACAGTGGAAGTTGGTAATGATTACTATCTTCTTGGCTCTGATTAATTATAAAAGGAGAAGTTGGTTGATTAATGTTAACAATGTAGTGATAATTATAAGGGTTAAGTACTTTTTTTGTCCCTAACGTCTTGGGTGAAAATCAAAATCGTCCCCACCTTTTTTCCTTATTAAAATCATCCTCAATGTTACAAAACATTATAAAATCGTTCTTTTCTACTTTATTTTCATTTTCTTGACCAAATTACGCTTAAAATTAATAAAAATAATATTAAAAAACAAAAATAACCCCAACCCCCCTCCTCCGCACCTTGTCTCCGTATCTCTTCCCTTTCTTCCCACTCATCCCCTTCTTCCTACCCTTCCTCCTACCCCTTTCTTTGAAACCCTCCCTCCCAACCACAATCTCAATTCTTCTTCTCTTTCTTTTTGCCACCGTATCATCTCTGTCCCCATCTCCTTCTCCACCTTCTTATCCCTTTCCACCAACCTCAACCCTTCCTCCATTGACATTGGCCTTCCTCATATCCCACGACGACCACTTTCTCAGTGATCTCGACCTCTTCTTAGTCCTCAACGACAACCATGTCCTCTGACTCTTATTTGGTGCCGACTCCTTCTTTGTCGCGCTCTTTCTCTCGCAGCGCCGGCATGCGTTCTTCATCTCGCAGTGCCACACCTCCATTCTGCCTCCTACAGTGTTGTGCATCCGTTTTGCCTTCTTGCCACATCGCGCCTCCTTCCAGATTCATATCTATTCTTCTTCCTGTTCTGCTTCTCTGATTCTATATTTTGCTTCCTGAAGCTCACCTCTTTCCATGGGGATCGATGGGGGTAGGAGGAGTGAGGTCAGTTGTGAGAGGTGAAAAGGTGGAGAGCAGAGGGTGGAGGGATCGATAGAAGCATCTTCAAGTTTGTCATCATGAATCCCTCTTTTTTTTGTTCTTTCTTTTTTTAATTTTTTTATTTCTGAAGAACATAAACGGATAAATATCATTTCTTTCTTTTTAAATTTGTTTAATTTCTGTTGCTCCTGAATTTGGATCTGAAGTTGCAGTTGATGATTGCTGAATTGTTGTTAAATTTAAAATTTTTGTTGATTTATTTTGTGGATGTTGTTGTTGCTGTTGTTCATTTTGTTGTTACTGTTGCTGAAAGTGTGTTAATGTTGCTAAATTTGCTGAATTTGTTGCTAAATTTATTGTTGCTGTTGCTGAGTTTAGTTTGTGGGTGGGTGATAGTGATTTAGAGAGAAAGAAGGTGTGATAGTTATGGTGGCAGTGGTGATGGCCATGAGAAAAAGAAGAGGGAGAGGGAGAGAGATGCCTAAGGATGATGAAGATGATGCAGAAGTTATGGACAAAAGGTGATAAGGATGATGAAGATGATGCATAGGTGTGATAGTGATTTTTGGTTTTTTTTAAGGGCGAAATAGTCAGAAAAATGTTGTTGATGGGCAAAAGGACGATTTTATAACGTTTTAAAATGTTGAGGATAATTTTAATACGAAAAAAAGGTCGGGGACAATTTTGATTTTGAACTAAGACCTTAGAGATGAAAAAAGTACTTAACCTTAATTACAACATTATGTTGATCTAGTAATAGTTCTTGTTCATAATTCACTATTAGTTCAGATTGCTTAATTGTTTAGTTGATGATAATTTTTTTCTGTTGCTGATTCTAGATTTATCATAGAATACGGATTCTGGTGTTGCTCTATATTTGTGCAACATCTATTTCCTGCAATTGATTTTACACAGCCAACTACCTAGAATTCATGATTTTGATTTAAGAACCCTTGTAGTTTGGTACAAAATGTCACACTTCTTTATGCTAAGTGTCCTTTTATTTTGTTTCTAGATAGATAACAATGAGTATATTCGGTAGAAGGCTAATGCTAGAGAGGCAAAGAAAGAACTAATTGATAAAGGGCCTAAGTTGTTGGACTAGTATATTTTTGTTTACAAAAACTTTTGTTGTTAATTGTTTACAATTATATAAAAAACAGTGTATTATAGATTTGCTGAGGGGTAACTTTATTCATTTTGTAAAAGTTAATTTAATTTTACTTATCTTCTTTTTATTTAATGTGAGATATATAAATATTTAAAATTATGATCATCTCAATACTTTTGGTTCATTATAAATATATTTGTTTAAGGATAATTTTTATTATTTGAAGAATATTATATAGTATTATTGTGTATTTATTTTTATTTTATAATATTTGACTAATTTAATTAAAAATACAAGATTATATATATAATTATATTACTACATATTAGGTTTTAGTAAAAAATATTAGAATATAAGAAAAGTGAGGGACATAAGACTATGCTTATATAGAGTAGCTATAGGTATACAATGTTGTTACGTTTCTAAAGTGATGCAATAGCATTCTGGTAAGCATAAGTGATGAAAAGCGTAGCCTTTGGTCTTCAAACGCATCACTTGAAAAGCGCATCCTATTTTAAACGCCAAAAATATAGCTTTTGATACAGAAAAGCGTAGCCTTTGAGAATAGGCCGCTATAAAGGTGATGCAGTAGCAAAGATAAGTGTATCTTATAAAGGTGAAAAGTCTAACCTTTGGTCCTGAACAGCATCATTTAAAAAATGCAGTCTATTCTCAAACGTTAAAGTTGTAATTTTTGGTACAGAAAATTAAGCGTAATCTTTGAGAATAGACAACAACTGAATAGACATCTCCTACTAAAGCGTCTCTATAACAAAAAAACATGACCTTTATTTAAAGTTTTAATTTTTTATTTTTAACTATGTTTTTCAAGTGTGAGTGAATGGATATTTTTTTTATAATATATATTGTGTGTTGTTTTCACGTTATGCATTGTAAATGTGGATTGGAATGCTTTGACTATGCAAGTTTTGTTCAGCATTTCTATATTCAATGAACGTGAATGGATTTTTGCTTTCAAACACACGTTCAACCAATTTTGCTTTTAAAATAGTTCATTGAAAAATTATGATTGCAATTTTTTTTTACCAATATTGTCCTTTTTATCTACCAAAAGATTTATTGTTGTAGTTAATTCTTCTTTCACCTACTTTATTCTTCTTACTACAAAGATAAAAAATTAACTCAAAATATTTTTTTACATACTTTAATATTATTTTGGAAGATTTTTCTATTTATCTTTAAATAACATAATTTTAGTAAAAAGTATAAGTACTATATTAAAATAAATGAAGAGTAATGATTAAAAATATAGTTCTATGTTTTTTTAGTAATTTTACACATATAAGTACTTTAAAAAATTATTCAAACGAAATTTGTTTTGTCATAACCAATTTTGATATTAACTTGCTAAATATAAATCACGTGGATATGAATCCAATTTTAATCAAATTCAATCCTACAAAATAAAGTTAGAGTAAACTCGAGTATGCAAACTCAAAACCAAAATGTTACATCCGTACGTTAGTTTATATGGTATAGTTGAATTCAACCGGACAACAACTATGATATAATTAATGGTTGATGCATGTTAGGTAAAGTGACATTTATTTTCTTTCATGGGAAGGTAGTGTAACAATTACTCCACGTTTGTGATAAACATTGGTTAGAATAATGCGGTAGCCAAAATATTATAAATAATAAATAAAATAGATGAATAACAATATTTGTATTGAGAAAAGAATATAAATTATTTTTTTATAATTTAATTGACAATTTATTTTTTTATAATTATGTTCTCTCATTTAATTTGATCAAAAATCAATTTTAAATTTATCATGAACCAAATTTTAAAAAAGTCTCTTTCATTATTATATTTACAATTCTATAATTTTTTTTCAAATAAAAAATTTAAATTCTGATATTTTTAATCCTAAAAAAATCTCAAATTATCTCAATATATTTTATAAAAAATAAAAACATCTTAAATTTGATTAGTCTTTATTATTAAAGTTCAGAAACTTTCAAAATTATTAATTTTTGACCTGTATGTAAATTAAAATAATAAATAATAAATTAACACCAATTCATTGATTATAGATATTATGTTTTAAAATTATAGATATATATTATACATATAAAATTATGGATGATATCAAAATTAATTATAGAACCACATTGCTTCCCATCAAGACAACAACAATGACTAGATATAATAATAAATTAAAAGAATTAAATATAAATAATTATATATGTTTTAGTTCATAAAGTACAAAACAAGAGAACATATGTCATGAATTAATTTGGGACTCGGTAATTAAGTCTACGTTTGTTTACTTACAGGTAACGAGCACTGAAACAGGAAGATAATATAAAATCATGTTTCGTAAATGAAATATAGATCCAAATGTTATAATTTTTCCTTTGATAATGGATTATGTCAAATTGAAAGCGAAATAAGTTTACATATTTGGTATCATCAATATATATATAATTCTAAAAAAGTTATATTTGTATTAGTTTATATATATACCTTTTATAGGATAAAAAATAAATATTTTTATTTTTTCACTTCTCCTTAATAACTTTTAATAACAAAATAAAAAATATAAAAACATATCCACGCAATATTAGTATATATAATATTTCTTACATTTTTTTATTAGTAAAATTTATGTAGTAAAAAAGTAAATAAACTTTCGGAATTTAAAATAGAGTAAGCAATACGTCTCATCTTTAAGATGACTTTAAACGATTGAAACCATTTTATCTAAATCTTGTGTAATTTCTACTAGACTAACTCTTAATCTCTTATTAGGTTTTAAATATATGGATATGAATATTTAGTTTGTTTTCAATGCAATCAAGTTTTCAACTTATTTCCTTCTCGTTTAATTTTCATTGAGATGAATGTTGGCCTTTTAATTTTCCACATAAGAAATACCACTACTATTATGTTGAAAACTCCAAACTAATGATGCAAATTGTTAGAAAGAGAGGAGACTAGAGGAAAAGTTTTGTATGTTTTGTTATGCGAATTTTTCATAAACATAATAAATAAATAATATATTATTATTAATATGAGTATAATGTCATGCTAATAAATATATAAATATCCTAATAATTCTGATACAAATAAAGTAACTATTCCAAAATGGAGTAGTTATTTAAGTTTTATTTTTTGAGAAACATTAAAAGAAAAAAAAATTGTCTTGGTGAAGGAACAAATTGACTTATGACTAGTTCAATTATTAATCTTGTTTTACAACTACCAGGCAAAAGTATTCAAGCGTAGTATAGCAATATTTTTTCCACGTAACTTTCTTACTGTGTCCTCTCCCAACGACCCACCAATATAATATCAATGTGAGATGTTTTGGGGGCAACAGATGGAGTGCGTTGAAGGAGGGATTAGATGAAGATGAAGATGTTGATGACGACGACCATGACGACTACGATAGATGGCAATTTGGGTTTAAACAATAAAATAGTCATGTGAAAATGATTATAATGGAGGTAAACATGTTATTAGGATTTTTTTTTTTTTTGGGATAATGTCATCTTATTTCTCATCATCATGTTTAGATAAGATATTATATACATACAAAAAAATCAAATACTAAATAAATTATTATGTATTTATATATAAATACATATATTATTTAATTTATTTTTAATATATAATTTATACAAATAATTAATTTGATAATTGATTTTTTGTGTATAATATAGCATATAGTTGTATATTTAAATTTATGAGTTATCCACTACTCCTATTTTAAAACAAAAAAAAAATAATTCAAATCACGACATTTAGGTTTTATTGACATAAATTTTAGGACAATTTACAATTTTACATACTTAAAATAAGGTGAAATTCTTTTTTCAATTGTTTTAATTTCACTTCAATAGGTTACATTTCTATCTTTTGACATATGTATGCAACTCGTTGGAGCTTGAAACAAATTAGAAAAAAACATATAGTTTGAGATGTAGCTGCTGAAACAAACTATGTTGTTTTGTTGGACTTAGTCAGACGAAAAGTGAAGAAAATTGTTGTTGTAGGCGCATAAAACAAAAAAGTAAAAAAAAAAGTAATTAAAGATTGTTAAAGAGATAATATATAGAAGTATTTAAGAGTTCGGAGATGTTTATCTTTTCGAATTAATACTTCTTACTGACTATTTTAATAACGAATGATTCATTCCATGACAAACTGTAAATGATTAAACTCCAATTCTTTGGCAAATTAATCTCCTCTGATTCTCATCAAAAGCCAGGGTCAGTAGTCATTCAATTCGAACGAGGTGAAGCTTAGAATTCTAGTTTAGCACCACAAAAACCTTAGCTACCCAAAACTAACATGATTTCATGTCACATATCCCAATCAGTCGCAGGTAACCCTCAGTTTAGGAGGAGTGTTTTCAAGCTGCAGCTCAAGCGACCTTAATCAGAGTATCACAAAAAGCTCATATAGAATCAGGGGTCATACTTCCGTTTCACCCCAAATTCATTGGATTAAGAACCAAAACAACACCTTAGAATTGAATCAAACATTAACTAAAAGAGAAGAGTAATAATATTAATCCATAGGAATAAGCAGAGCTCTTAATCTTAATCAAAAGGTTTAGTTACTCATACTTTACAGAAAAAACAGAGAAAAAGATGTAAAATAATGTGTCTGATGATCCTCTCTAATCATAAGTGATCTCCTCTTTAAATAGTGAATACTAAACCTAAAAGATATTAAATTAATTTAAGAATTACAAAAATAAAATAAGAAAAGCCTAAAGAGTGCTAAAATTCACTTTGGGGTCCACTTGGTGAGTGTTTGGGTTGATGCCAGGCGTTCAACTCAGGTTCTGGGCGTTCAACTTGGAGAGGGGGGTGAATTCGCTGGCTTCTGATCTCTGGCTGGTGTTGAACGCCAGTTTTGGGCGTTCAACTTGAGAGGTTGGTCCTTTTTGGGCGTTAAATGCCCAGGCTTGGTGTTTAACGCCAGTTTTGGCAATCATTCTAGAAGAAAAGTATAGACTATTATATATTACTGGAAAGCTCTAGAAGTTATCTTTCCAACACCATTGAGACCACATCAATTGGACCTCTATAGCTCAAGATAGGCTCATTCGAATGCACAGAGGTCAAGATTGATAGTATCTACTATCCTTTCTTCGTCTCTGAACAAAATTCTTCCAAACTCGCCCAAAATTTACCTGAAATCATAAAAATGACACAAAAACTCAAAGTAGCATCCAAAGATGAATTTTTCACTAAAACATGATAAAAATTAATAAAATCTAACTAAAAACAACTAGAAAATGCTATGAAAAAGGGTATAAGATGCTCACGCATCATTCGTGTGAGACACTCCCGAGTTATTAGAGAGGATCTTGTTATACCTCCCTCCAACGAATTATGAACAAATTTGTGATTTGTTTGAGGGAACAATAAATTAATGTATCACATGGGTCTAGAAATATGGTTTGAATTTAAGTGTGTTATGGAGTGGCTAAATACAATGTCTAATGATAAAAGCTTTCTTATGCACCACAAAGGAAAGATTAAGAAAAAAATTAAAGGGAAAATAGAGTTCACTAACAAGGATCAAACATGTGTCTTTATCTGTCAATCAAGTATTTTCACTGACTACAAACCAACACATTACAGAAACTTAAAATGTATGGAATCAAACTGGTGAAAAAATTATTTTACAGTATACCAATTTTTGTTGTGTTAGATTTTGTAAAATATGATTCATTTGTGAGAGAAAGTGATGAAGATCTACAAGTGTTGTTTCACTGCTAGAAAAAATTTTTAAAGGTGAGAACCATTGAGTTGTATACCAAGCTTGAGGATGTGATTGTAAATTCTAAAGGATAAGCTCTGAATCCACAATTTGTTAGTTTGAAGAGAGCTTCGAGTTTAATGATTGTGGTTGCATGAGGTCCAACATTAGTGACATCTTCTTCTTTTACAGCTGATTCAAACCATGACAATGAGGGTGTTCGTAATGTGGGAGATAATTGTTCCTTTGTGAACTTGCAATTGCAATGACATCTTCTCCTCATATGGTCCTTTCTTCTACAGAGGATAGAGAACCAAAACCAATTGAAGAGGCACTACGAGAAGATGATTTGGACGAAGATCCAGCCATGATATTAGGGATAGCGACGATGATATAAGGAGCACTCCAACCCTACAGGAGGTCCATCAAGCTCTAGAATACAACAATACTGTCACATTTTTTCTCTCTAAACTTGGAGGCGATTACACAACAAATATTTTTTGTTGTAGAATCTATATTTGGGGGACAGATCTTGCATGTCACAAAGCACTCCAACTGAGTTCCAAATTGGAATCCTTTTAAAGTAAAGCAAAAGTTGTACTTAGTGTCAAGAGTTATAGCATCCATCGTAGAGTTGAGTACAGAATGTTGGAATCAAATAACATCAACTACTATAGGAAGTGCAAGAAATTTGAAAAAGGTTGCAGTTGGTTAATTTGGATTACACTTCGTCGGAGAAAGGGTACTTGGGAGGTCAGAAAGTATAATGGACCTCGCACATATTTGGCAACCAAGATATCTAGCGATCACAATCAACTTGATTATCATGTGATTTGTATTTTCATCTTTTTGGTGGTTAGGGCTAATACTGTTTTCACAGTGAAGGTGTTGCAAAATGCAACAAAGACAAATTATGGTTATAGGGAGGTTTAGTTGAAAAAGTAGAAGGCAATTGCACATATTTATAGAGATTGTAAGGAGTTTTACAACAAGTTGCCAAGTTGGGTTATAGGCATGCAGCTAACTATGACTGCGAAATTGCAGTGCTAAAGACTTCTTCATTCAAAGTTGGAGGTCAAGTAGACAACTCTTGTCAGTATTAATAAAACTCACTTGTACAACAAATATGGGAGTACACTACTTCTAGTAGTTAAGTAGGAAGGGAGTTCCAACATCATTCCCGTGGCTTTTGCACTTTTGAGGGAGAAAACGAAGAATCGTGGATCCAATCTTTGCCATCACTAACATTTCAGGTAGGATATTCTTCTTATATCTAACAAACACAATGGGATTAAGGCTGCTTTAGAGGCTTCTAATTGTGGTTGGCTCCCATTAGGTGCGTGTTATGTTGCAATAAACTTTACTTTAAGTTTTAAGGGTGAGAATGCAAAGAGGCTACTTGTGAATGCTTCTTATGCTAACACAAAACTTGAATTTGACTATTGCTTTGACCTACTAAAGATTGATGACCCGACTATGTGTGAATGGGTTATCAAAATCGAATACGATCGATAAGTGAATCCAATATCAAGACACTGGAAAAAAATTTAGACATATGACCACAAACATATTTGAATATGTTAATTTTGTTCTGAAAGACACAGAATCTTCCAATCACTTTGTTAGTCAAGTCCATGTATATTAGGTTGGTTGAACTATTTGTTTGCAAGAGAGTAGAGGCCGAGGCATAATTGGAGATATGCCACCAATTTTATCAAGCTTTGATCAAAGCTATAGAGTGCAAGAGAAGGAATTTGAAATTCTTCATAATAACTTTGTACGATAGGTCTAACACTCTAAATTTACAATGGTAGAGACGAGTTTTACAAATAATTATTCACTTGGCTCATATAGAATATCATTAAGGGAGCAAAAGCACGACTGTTTACCCATGTTGGCATGCCATGGCTTGTTGTACCCACTTACAACTCAATTGGGCAACTTATGTTCATGGTGTATACCTATAATGATGGTATTTAACGTCTATATATAGAATGAGATTCACTTCTGTTCTAGAAGATTTTTGGCCACCATATGCTTAGATTTGTTATGTTCTTTTTCCATCGTATCTATAGTATTTCACCTTGCTCTGTTTTCACTCCGCTTTAAAACATTATCCACATGTACTTGAAATAATGTCTTAATATTATCATTTGGTTCCGTTTGTTATTGCTTCATTTATGTTCATATCATCATTTAAAACCCTACATAAATGACTAGGTAAATAACCTAAACCAAAATATAAATTTGAGATTACATAAATGATAATTTAATCATCATATTGTTTCTTTTACATACGTTCATCTCATCATTTAACCTTACATAAATGACTACGTAAATAATCTAATCAACCAAAATATAAGTTAGAGATTACATAAATAATAAAAAATACTATTTGTACACTAAAATTAGCTATTAATATATTTGTATATAAATATATGTGTGATTTAATTTATTTTTAATATATATTTATATTTCAATATTTTAGTGTACATATAACATAGTCGATAAATAATAAAAGTTAGATAAATGATAATCTATAATCACCCAAAAGAATGACTGCTTGCGCACAATTTTATACATGTAAAGTGTCCTCAATTTTACTGTAGTTTATTAAAAGAACTATCGCGAAAATATTTTAATGATTTTTTTCTTCTCAGTTGTTTTATTAATTTTTTTATTATGTCATTCATCAGTAATTAATTTATACTAATCTGATTTGATTGAAATCTCAGAAAAAAAAAACGTAAGAGGTTTAAATAGTTATTATGTTTAATTCAAAAATTGAGTTACGTGAATTGAAATTCAATTATATATTTTAACACAATAATATGTTTTAGGAGTAGTAATTAGTCGCTATAATATATGATAGGAGTATGCTTTAGGTGTTAGGAGATATAGAAGATGTTTCATGTCGGGGTCTCATTTCATTTTCCGAAGTTTTTAATTCTAGTAATTGTGGCGTGGCTCATGACGTATTCGGGGAAATAAGAGACATCTTCACATCTACCATTTAATTTTGAGCAGGTGGGAAGCTGCGATAAACGTGTGAGGTTGATTTTCAAAGCTTGCTCTTTTTTGGTGGTTCCAAAAATTTGTGGCAATATCTTTATAGTAATACAAATAGGGAGCCAATTTGCTGATATGGCGCTCATACGTTAAGTCTGGGAGTTTATTTGCTTACGTGTCGTGACTAGAAATTTTTAGATTTATATTTATAAATTATAAATTATTATTTGCTTAAGTTGTTATTTTCAAATTTTAAGTTTGGGTTGTTTTACATAGGTTGTTATTTTTTAAATTTTAAATTATTTTATTTGTTTGGGTTGTTTTAGTTAGGTTGTTATTTTTTAAATTTCAAATTATTTTATTTAAATTGTTATTTTTTTAATTTTATTTAGATTTTACTTAGGTTGTTCTTTTTTATATTATAACACTATTTTTTAAATATCTGTTAATTCTTTTTAGCATTATTTTTTAAAATTTTAATTTTTTTTTAAATTGCAGCTACATAAATTTTTTTAAAGAAATTTAGAGTTTTAAAAAAATTTACGTTAATTATTCTTCGATTGTTACGTGCTAATATTATTATATTATTATATTATTATAAAATTTACGTTATGTTAGAATTTTTAAATTATAATTTGTTTAAGTTGTTATTTTTAAAATTTAAGTTTTGGTTGTTTTATTTAGTTTGTTATTTTTTAAATTTTAAATTAAAGTCAACCAAATTTAAAAAATATTAGTTATGATGCAACTATAAAAGTATAAGTTACGAGAGATGTAAAGCACCACAATTTAAAGTACATCAATCCCTTTCTTTACATATATCTAAAATCTCTCTATTTATTCTAATGGCTGGTATTCACAAAATTGCTGACATCAATCCTACAATCGACAATTTATGTGTACGTATACGAGTGATATGGTTATGGACAAAAAAATACACGCCTCAGTTAAGAAGGCTTTTGTGTCTCGATTCGTGAATTTGCTGGAGGAAGGAATATCTTACCAAATAAGATATTTTGGTGTTGGACTCAATAAGGGTTACTTCAAGACTACACATCATGAATACGTTGTTAATTTAAACCAACGTACTGATGTGCACAGACTTCCAGAATCGTCGAGTATCCCACGATATGAATTTAAGTTTGTGAGTTTTGACACTCTCAATGCTCCTGGGTATGATTGCACCTATTTAGTTGGTAAGTTTATTATTTTAGAAAAAGTATAATTATTTATTTTATTGATAATTTATTCTGCGTTTTTTTTAACAAATTTATTGACAATAATTTTTTTATTTTAAATCATTTCAGATGTTGTTGGATATCTTGCTGGAATTGGGAATGAGAAGACTCTTGAAAAGAATGGCAAATCTACCAAATATACTGTTATCGAATTAGAGATTGATGATGGGTAATTATCTATTTATTTTTATAAATATACAAATTTTGCTAATCTCATCTTTTTAAATTATTATTTTAACTTATTTTATTATAAATATTTTTATTAATATTAATAAGTAACAAATGTATCTTAACTAACATTAAGCTTAGTTAAAATGTTTTAGATTCAAAGCCACCGTTTTTAAACGTCTAATTATTTAAATTTAAATTTTTTTAAAAAAAATCACTTCGGATTGATTTAAAAAAAAAAGATTCAAATTTAAAAAAAAATAATAAAAAGCATTCTTTCCGCGGTTTATTTGTTACAAATTTAAAATAATTAATTAATTATTAATTTTTTAAATTGTATTTGATATTTTAATTTTATTATTAAATTTTAAATTTTAAAAATATAAAATATATATAATTTGATATTATTTTATTGGTAGTTACTTTTTTAACATTAAACATTCTATTTGATATAGAAAAATAATGGAGTGTGCACTTTTTGGCAACTATGCACATGAATTAAATGCTTTTCTGGGATCTGGCAATAAGGATGGAGCTGTTGTCGTCTTACAGTTTGTTAGAGTGAAGTTATTTAACGGTAATATTTATCCATATTTTTTTAACAATATATTTTTATATGTGAGCTTTTACTTATTGTTTATGTGAATTTTTACTCATTTTGTATTAAAATAAATTTTTCAGAAAAGATTGTTTTACAAAATTCCATGTATGGCACAAAGATGTTCTTCAATCTTGAAGATACAACTGTCATCCAATTTAAAAATAGGTGGGTATTTTCTTTTTAATTCTTTAGTTCCATACTATGTGTGTGTTATCTAACATAATTTTTTTTTAACTTTATTTATCAAGCTTTGTAAGATTTGAAGAATCTAGAGGTAACATCGGCGGAATTCCAAATGAGGCTGCATTCTTAAAAATTTATCAAGGCAAAACCATCGAGCAGTTAAAAGAATTCGAAACGGTAATTTTTTTTTTAAAAAATGGAGAAAAAAATAATTGAAATCCGTTGTACATAGATTATTTTTATTTATTCATCTTATTTATTTAAAAAATTCACCAAATTTAGGGAATTTAAATCATTTTTTTTTCCAGAATTCTATTTGTATTGTCTTGGATACTATAAGTCATATTATGGATACTCCAGACTGGTGGTACGGCCAATGTGAATGCAACAGGTCCACATATGCTTTTACAAAAACTTTCGAATAAAGCTTGGTGTCATTGATGATTCTGACTGTGCATGTTTTGTAGTCTTTGACAAGGAGGCAAAACAAATTTTGGGAAAGAGCTGTGTAGAGATACTTGATCCACTTCTATTGGTAAGATCTAACCAATATTTATTTCTAAAAATATTAGTGAAGATATTTTTATTGGTAATTTTTATATTATTTATTATTAATATATTATGTAATACCCTGCAGAAAGGAGATCTATCGGATACACCTACACTTTTGCTCAACCTAATTGATAAGACCTTTCTCTTCATCGTTGAAGTTCAAATATCTGATAATCCACATTTTTCACCTTCTTATAAAGTTAAGAAGATGACTGATAATGTGGACCTCATAAATAAATTCAAAGAGGCTCACCCTATTCAAATTGTGAGTATAATTATAAGTGTATTTTCTATTAAAAATTAATTTATTTTTTGCTTCCTTGGTCATTAGTAGTATCTAATTTATAATTAATAATTAATTATAATTTTAGGATGTTGACTACACCGGTGGTTTGCTTCCAATTTCAAAAACATCCTCAATCATTGAAGGGGAGAAAGTAAAAGGTGCTAAGGTATTTGTTCAAAAAATATATTTTTTTTTTGTTCTCTCAAAATTAGATCTTAATTTTATTCAAAAGATATTAGTGAGATAAAATCAAAGATTAGAAAGAAGTCTTTAATTTAACGTGGTATTTTGTACAGAATTTGTTGCTTGAATTCTCCAATGAAGTTGCTGCCA
>NC_029772.3:22094039-22103720 GCF_000817695.3 Arachis duranensis | reverse complement strand
AACTTGATCCCTTCAGATTCAGGATTGCCATTTAAGTTCCAACGGAGACAATTTCCATTGACAGTATGCTTTGCAATGACCATTAACAAGAGTCAGGGTCAATCATTATCACATGTAGGGCTTTATTTGTCAAAATCAGTGTTTACCCATGGACAACTTTATGTTGCTTTGTCAAGAGTTAAGAGTCGCAGTGGCCTCAGGGTTTTAATTCTAGATGAAGACGGCAATCCAAAGTCATCAACAACAAATGTCGTGTTCAAAGAGGTTTTTAATAATATTTAGGTAAGAATAATATTATTTTTATTTTAATAGCATGTTATGATTTATACTTTTGTACAAATATTTACTATAGATATTACTAATTTATCTATAACTTTTTTTTTTCAGATTTGAAATGAAATGTGTAACAAGGAGCACAACATCCTATGCCAATTGCTTTTCTAATGAAGTTAGTAAGATACTAGGTTATCGATCGATAAATTTTTATTAGCTTTTTATACAAAATTTAGTGTAAAATTAACATGCTATTATTACAGTTATATATGTTCTTATTTTTTTCATGTCTCCCTCCTTATGGTTTAAGAATATTATAAACTTCAAACTTTTCTATTTATATTTTACTTTGAATAAAGATAAAACAACATATTTAACACGTTTATTATATAACTACGATGATAGTGTTATACTAAATTTAAAAAAATATATAGTTATAAAATATTATTTTTAATTTAACTTATCAAATTTAAATATAAGCCCGTGCATCGCACGGGTTTAACACTAGTTATAGTACAATCAGATAGATTGAAAAAGTAAAATAAATAAAAAAAATAAAAAAATACATTTTGAAATATATTTGAAAATTAAAGTGTGAGTTTAAATTTCTTGTCGTTGTAAAATCTTTTTTTTTCTGGGGAATTTAAATTTACTTTTATCAAGGATACAAAAATGTAGTCCGTCGTCGAACAGGTGGATTTAAAAGTTAAAAAATTTAAAATTTAGTTTAAATTTATATTATTCAAAGTTAAATCAGGTAAAAATATATATATTTATGTATAAAATATATTTTAGAGTAAAGTATCAATTTTTTGTCTTTAATATTTAGAATAAATCGTAAAGTTATTCTTAATATTTAAATCATCTAATCTAAATCGTCCTTAAGATTTTGAAATTGTTTTAATATTATTTTGCTGTTAATAATTTGTTAACATACTTAATAATATGATATTATTAAGACAATTTTAAAACGTTAAGAATTTAAATAGTACGAAAATGTTAGGACAAAAATAACATATTATTCTTATAAGGATTATCAAATCAAGTAAAATCATACTGAATTTTTAATGGAATGGGTTGCATTACAAATCCAAAATTTTTACTCATATTTGTAGAATGATTAGTGATAAATTTTTGAGAAGAAAAACAAGACTATGATACATATACAATAATATATAAATTATACTGAACTTTTTTAATATTTAATTTAATTAAACTTTATTTTTAACTTTGAAAACTATATTTTATTTCCTACAGCTTCGCCTAATTCCACCAAGTTTCCATGAGTAGGACTCCGCCCATAACACAATCGACAGATCCAAGATGTATTCCTACAAGTAAAAGGGGTTCGAATAGATATTGATTGTGTTTGAAAATTTATTAAACGATTGATTAGTCCAATCCCAATATCTTGATTTCGAATGGCAATACATCGCGAACCTATATATATATTGTCTGCTAATACACGACTAATTAATGTTTGTATCAAATTTCTTTCTGGCATTATTTCATTATTTTTGTCCTATTTAAGTTCCTACGTTTGAAAATTGTATCAATGTTGTTCTACTGTCAACTCTGTTAACATATCACTATCGGCAAGATCGATAATATTGAGACGATTTTAAAACCTTAGGAAGTTAAATAGGAATATTTAAACGTAAGTGACAAATTAGAGACTTATATCCAAAGCTTTAGAGACAAAAATAATACTTTACTATATATTTAAAAAAATATTATTTTTGGTTTTTAATTGAGTAACTGTTAAAAAATTAAACCAATTTAATTAGTTTATTGATAGCTAATTAGTCTACAATCATACTAGGTAACTAATTAGAGTATCATCCAATTACATCCAATTATTAGTTATGTTGTAAAAAAGTCTGAAAAAAAATCCAAATTCAATCTAGACCTCACTTTCACTCACGATCACAAAAACAAAATAAACTAACTGAAACCTCTCCTTTCTCATTCCTCTTTCACAGTTTCTTTTCCAATGGTACACTTATCGCGAGCTGGTCAGTCCTTTTTACTAATTATGCGTCGAAAGAATGCCATTATCGCGTCAGAAGTCTGCGTTGTGCACCACAACGTGTCGGAACGCTGCGGTGTTGACCACATCGTGCCGAAAGAATGTTGCTATCGCAGCCTCTATCCATCTATTGCTACCATGTTGCGTGTGCAAGTCTGTTTAGCTTCATCGCTAGTTCAAGCCATCACCATCTGGATGTTCTTTTTCGATGATTTTGAATGTTTGTTTTTGTTAGGTTTTGGATGTTTTGTTTGTTTTTTTTTCAATATTTTTAGATTTATTTATTAGGTTTTAGATGTTTTCTTTTGTTAAGTTTTGAATGTTCTTTTCCAATAACTTTGGATGTCTCTTTTTCACTGAACAGATTAATAATAATAATCCACGAGGAGAAGAACAGACGCGAGTTTGCTGCTGATAGGATGAGTCGGAGGCTTTTTCTGATGTTGATAATCATCGTTGCTATTCGTTGCCACTATGAATAGAAAGATCTCATGCTAAGTGAAGAATGTGATATTGAGATAGTTGGTGCTGCGATGTTCGTCGTGAAGAGAATGATGGACAACATCAACACAAAACACTGAAGAGTGATGATCAGTAAAAAACATAGCAAAAAATGCGTAATTAATACATAATTAAAATAAATCAGCATTTTGTTAATTTAAATCAGTATTTTATTAATTAAATAAACTCATTTTCGATTAGCTACGGTTTGGGTAAACAACTTAATTAATTAAGCTCTTTTGAAAAAGTGCTTAAAACATAAAAACTTATATTGAAAGTAGCTTATAAATAAATTATTTTGTATTTGAATTTTTAGTCAAATAGAAATACTTGTATAATAAATAAAGAATGATAAATATAGTTTTTGAAAAAGAAAGAAGTCATATTTTTTTCACTTCTTAAAAAACTTTTAAATAAGGGTTAAGTACGATTTTGGTCCCTAACGTAGAGGTCGAAAATTTATTTTGTCCTCGACCTTTTCTTCGTTACAAAATGGTCCCAAAGGTTTCAGTTTATTTTAAAATCGTCATTATAATCAAATTTTTAATTTTTATTCCAAAAACATCCCTAACTATAAAAAAAACAAAAACGTTGAATAAGGGGGAAACGAGAAAGGGGGAAGGGGAAAGATCTCGCCGCTCCAATCCGCCGCCGCTGCTCCTCTAGGCTCGGCGGAGGTGCTCGATGGTGGTGGATTCTGGTTCGAAGCAAGAATAGGGCCGCCGTTGCTCCTCTGGGCTTGGCAGAGGTGCTCGATGGCGGTGGGTTCTGGTTCGAGGCAAGAACAGGAGAAGGTTTCGGTGGTGAGCCGAGGGAGGAGAAGAGGTCGCGCTGTGACAGTGGCGCTAGGGTAGCGTGAAGAGAGAAGATGGAAAGGGTTGCGATGCTGTGATAGCGGATCGGCGCTGTGATGGCGGTTTTGGGTGGCTCGCCGGCTTCTTCTTTTGCTTCCATTCTTCTTCTGCTTCTGCTTCCATTCCTCTTCTATTATATTGTTGATTTTTTATTATTGTTGCTTCTAGTTGCTTCTGCTTCTGATTTATTATATTGTTTCATTATTGTTGTTGTTGTTTTGCTCCTGCTTCTATTTCTGCTCCTGTTCCTGTTTCTGTTTGATTCCATTGTTGATTCATTGTTGATTCATTATTGTTGTTGTTGTCGCTTCTGCTTGATTACATTGTTGATTTATTGTTGTTGTTGCTTCTAGTTCTGTTTCTGCTTGTGCTTGTGCTTGTACTTGATTTTGGGAAAGAAGGAGAATGAACATTTTAGTCTGAAAGACGGTTTTAAAACTAAGTTAAATATTTGAAACTATTTTGTAGCGAAAAAAAATCAGAAATGAAATAAATTTTCGATCTCTATGTTAGAAACCAAAATCATATTTAACACTTTAAATAATTTTACAAAAAATTAAAAACATCTTTTAAAAGTTGTATCAAATAATACTAATGTAATTTTTTATAGTTAAAAAAAAAAAGAAAGAAACTTTGCCACTTTCTGAACGTACGGACTCTAACTCGATCAAGCTACCTCATTCGGTTCAATTGAATAATGATTTCCATAAAACACTTGTTAAATCTAGAGACAGATAAAAGATCAATAAGGAGTTTATCCAAACTCTTTCAAACCAAAAACGGAAAAACTAAAGTTGGGGCTGACATTGAAAACTGAATCTCATGTTAAGTTTTTGTAAGAGACAAAGACCCATATTCATGGTCTTCACGTGGGGGGTGTGACCCACTGCTCCCCTCAATCACAAAGAATAACAAGAGACTCCATATTTTTTAAGTTGGTTCACGTATTGTAAAGATACATAATATACAGGGGTACGCTCTATTCTTTCTTTTTTTTAGGGAAAAAAAAAAAAAGAGAAACTCGCAAAGTATGTCATTCACCCTTTCTCACTTTGTATATTTATGCCAGCTCTCAATACATATTTGAGTTTCTCCCGTATCTTATGACTTTGTTTAGGTGATGTTTTGTTTTAGTGAATGTTCTATTTTTAACTTTTTATACATTCAAATTATTAGAAATTTTTTATTTAAATTAAATAAATATAGTATTTACCGATTAAATATACGTGAAAAAATTTATTAAAATACATAATTAGTCATATCTCAAATATAGTAGATAACTTTAAAAAATGGTCACATGTCGGGTACACTGACCCCGTGCTGTGATACGGGATCTAAGAGTCATATTTTGAGTACACTCGAAATATGAATATGAAAGCATCTCAGATACATTGTATTTGAGATATGTTTACATTCTGATATATACCAGTACATTCGAGATACGTGCGAAGATATAGGATGGAAGTACTGCATCCAAAATATAGTCAAGATCCTATATGCTTATTATAATATAAATAAAAATAGCATAACAAATAAAAAAATTACATAACTAATTAAATTTGTGTTAACATAATTTTTTAAATAATTTTTTAAATAGTAAATTTAAATTCTTCCGAGAGAATTTATTAAACATTTTAATATAGAAATTCTTTTAAATACCGTTATATATAAAATTTAAGAGCATATCATACTTTTATATTCTACTTATGATTTATAATTCAAGCAGAGATAAACAAAAATGAAAAAAGAGAAGTATTTATTTTTATTAGAAGTTTAAAAATAAATTAATAAACACATATAAATTAATATATTTGTTCCTATTAGTATATTATCTTTGTTCTCATTGAAATTTATGTTAAAAAAATAATATTATTAATTTTAACTTGAAACAATATTTATCTTATTATAGGTATCAAAAATATAAATAAATAAATAAACAAATTCAACATTAATAAATATCGATATATAATATATTTTTTAAAACTGACCAAGCTTAATTAATTACTAAGTTAAAATTTAATTGTCTAAACATAAGTGAAATTATTAGTTTTTTTTTTCAAAAATTGGTTAAGATAAAAAAAAGTATTATCTATTTATTAATATTTTTTAAATTGATAATATATCAAATTAATTTTAAAAATATATATAAAATATAATATTTAATTATTTTAAAATAAAGAGAAGAAAATTTTTTAATTAATTTTTTGTTATTTTAAATTAAATATATTTTTTAATTTTTATATATCTCGGATGCAGTATCTTTGTTCTACATTTTTGCACGTATCTCGGATGAACTGGTCTATATCAGAATATAAGCATATCTTTGATACAGTGTATTCGAAATGTGCTCATGTTCATAACTCGAATGCACCTGAGATATATTTCTCAGACCCCATATCATAGAACGGAATCAGTGCATCCGAAGTATGACTATTTTTAGAAATTACTCACAGTATTTGAGATGTGACTAATTATGCATTTTAATAAATTCTTTTACATTTATTTAAATCAATAAATACTATATTTATTTAATTTAAATAAAAAATATAAATTATTATTATATATTATATATTAATTAAAATATTTTTTATCCTTTCCATATGCACATGTAATAGATAAATACAATAAGCGTGTGTTACCTCCTTTAAATACGTTTTATGCATGTCTTTGAATAATTTTATATTGTTAATGGCATGACTTGTCACTAAAGAAGGCCTAAAGAATACAAGTAATTTTGTTTCATACGTACGTTGAATCATTCTATATTTTTTTAACAATTTAGATAAAAATTGTTTAAAACCTTTTTTTAAATATTTTTTAGTAATTAAAATTTAACATATATAATCAATTAAAGTGTATTATTTTTGTCAAAATTAGATCAGACAAATTAATTTGACCAAAAAATTAGTAAATTAAATCTTGAACTGATCTAAATTAATATTATCTTTATAAAAAATAACTACAATACTTTTATTATAAAAAATGATTAAAATATTTTTATTATATATATTAATTTTGAGAATTTTAAATTCTAACTCTTTTTTTCTCTCCATTTTAATTAATAAAAAATATTTTTAAAAAAACATTTTAAACATATATTTATGTAAATAGTTTTTTTTATTCTCTTTTATCATCATTTTACGGTTCGGTAGAGATATACATACATTAACTTAATGTATGTCGGAGCATAATATATTTTTTTGAAACATATATCTCATATCAAAATATTTTACGTACTACACGTATATCTTGTCATATCATATAGGTGATGAGATAATTTAATCTCAAATGTTATATTCCTGTCCTTTATTTTTAATTTCCGATTTCCACCTATGTGATCATTATCCTTGATTAACGATTGAAATTTACACAAGTGTTTTGACATTTTAATGGGATCTATTCCCCGTAACTCGCTCAATCTTTCTCAACCTCATTTATTTATCTTTATTATAATCAATCGTTATCGATCCCTTTCTTTGTTTATGCACTATATACCCTAATCACCGCCACTACCAATGTCTCTACTCAAAACTAAAGTCTCTTATTCATTCAGGAGAGTCTCTTTTTAAGCAACTGATTTTTGTAGACACAAACACGTGACCTAACTTACTTATCCACACACTTCAACCTTTCTTTCTCCAACTTAATAATAATCGCCAATAATATATATTATCCAAATTATTGAACTACCAACGTCTTCAATTTTTTTTTTATTTTAACCATTTGATTAATTTGAGTTGGATTATTAGAATAAATATTCAAGAAAGAATTTATATTTTTCGGTAACTATTTTATTTTTTAAAAATTTGAACTCAAAATCACTTATTATAATTTATAATAGACTTCAGTGGTCTAACTGGAATGAATCAAAATTCATGCATGTAACTGGAAAGTGAAATTGATACACAAAATTCCGTGGACATAGATACATATATGCCATAATAATAACATGGTATAGTTACAAGATTGAATAACAAAAACAAATTCAGATAATTCTTTCCTAGATTGATATGTCTTCTATAAACATATAATAATAAAAGAAATCCAAAAGAAAAACTAACAGTAATTTAGTAATTTTTTATCAGTAGTTACTGCTAAAATTTCTACAGTATATATATATTACTTATACTAATTATACCATTAATCCTTTTCACTAGCTACAGATAGTCCATAATAATAAAGACGTATATCCCTCAACCAAACAAATACAATGGTAATGAGGGAATACTCCTGTCTAATTTTGTTTTGTTTTACATATCCTTGAAAAAAGGGAAGGAAAAGCCTAAATAATAATAAAAAGAGACTATTTTCACGAAGACATCTTCATTTCATGTAGAGAGATGGTTAAATGATTTAGCATGTTTAATTAAATATATTTGATTGAACTATCTAATAAAAATCAACATGCTGCGGAAGGATTGGTGAAGGGACTAAAGAAGTGGTGAGGCTTGGGGGCCAAGGAGATCAAAGGAGTATTCTTGATGTTATTGGAAGCGCTGCCACCGCTGCCAATGGCAACGGCCCGGTCGCAAGAAGGGCAGATGGTGAGTGTCGCGGCGGGCATGGGAGGCATGTACAAAGGCTGAGACAGTTTGAGTGCCTTAAGCTCTTGAAGCTCTTTCTGTAGCCTTCTATTCTCATCTGTTAGTGTCTCACAACACTTCTTTAGGAACTCGCAATCTACCTCCGTCTGCTTCAGCTTTGTTCTGTTACAACAACATACTCAATCCAAAAACTTCTTAGATAACAACTAATAATGTTTTTTTTTATCGATCATCTTTTCATAATATGACATGGTATAATATATTAGCCACACCATATCATAGCAGGTGTATATCAAAAAGACTAATACGAGAAAGATAATAATTTAAAATTATTTTATTCAACTTAATATCTATAATTTTATATATATAATATTTAAAATTATGTACTTATTACATCTAATATTTTATATTTATTACATCTGATCGCGATTGATTTTTATTATTTTTAAATATTTTAATATAAAATATATATTTAAATACAAAATATATTTTAAAATTGAATTAAACATCAATTATATGGTAAATATTCACATGTTATTATTTTAATATAAAATTATTAGTTGATAATCATTAAATAATTTAATGAATTTAATTAAATCATCATCTATTGTATATCTATTAATTCTTGACTATCAATTTTTCAAAAGACAAACTCATGTAAATTTTTACTTAGATATATTTATATTTATATATTTATATACAAATATATAATTGTTAATATAGTTATTATATTTTATATACAAATAATATTTTTTTAATATATTTGTCTTAAAACAATTTTTTACTAGTTCTCGTTAAAAATATTTACATGTATTAAAAAATAAATATTTAAAACAAAATATTAGTTACTAATATTTCTCAAAATAACTAAAGGTCAGTATACCTTTGGTAAAACAAAAAATAAAAAATTAACTAATATAATAACTCAAAAATAAAATAAATATAAAAATATTCTTCACCTAATAAAAATATTCATCACCTAATATTTTTATTAATTAACCTCAGATAAAATTTCCGTGGCTATCCCACTATATTTATTAGAACTTCTGATTTTTCTCATTTATTAAAATACATAAATATATTCCAAAATAATTAATCAAGCAATCATATCAGCGTATATATATACACCTGGCTCTCCGGTTCTGGAACCACACTTCAACTTGTCGAGGCCGTAGATTCAATTGCATCGCTAAAGCTTGCTTCTGCTTCTGTAAATCCAACCCAACAAACAAACAGTATTAATGATATAAAATCACTTAATTATTCTTTGTCTATTACAAATCATACTGAAATTCATCAACATATCTAAACCCCAAAAATCGAATAATATATTATTATTATTATTAAGATACATGAAGAAACTATACATAGAGATAAACTATGTATTTTTTTCCATCTTTAGTTGTCGTTGTGTCTCTTTGATATTTGGAAACGAGAGAGAGAGAGAGAGAGAGAGAGAGAGAGAGAGAGAGAGAGAGAG
>NC_029772.3:22092498-22093951 GCF_000817695.3 Arachis duranensis | reverse complement strand
CTTCCTCTTCGTCGCTGATTCGCGACGAAAGCCTCTCAATTTCCGTGGCCTCCGCCTCCGCCTCGGCTTCGTCGCTAGCGCTAACATCCCTCTCTCTCTTGACTCCTCTTCTGCAGCCGCTGGAGAAAGACGAAACGGCGCTGTGGTGAGGCGAATTCTGTGCCGACACGTCACCAGTAGAAGGGTAGTCCTCACTACTGTAGACCTTATTGTTGTTAGCCTTGGTAGGGACTACCTGGACCCTATGGTGCTCTTGCGGATCATCGTTTTTATTTTTGTTCACATCGTGACCGGAGAGAGCTAAAGTAAGAGACGGTAATAGCAATTCAGCATCATCGGTTGTTACGGTGGAGGAAGAGGAGTACGGCGGGATCTTAGTAGAGGTAGTTATGGTTTCTTGTGTTGGTGAATCAGAGGAGGAACTCAGAGCCAACCCTAGAACAAGATGAAGGCCTGAGTTGTTATTATTATGAGTAGAATCATGATGAAGACCCATTTAAGGTGCTTCAAAATCTTCTTCTTTGTTCTCTTGTGTTCCCTTAAGGGAGAGGATGAATGAATGATGTAGAAGATAGAGCGAGGGATAAGAGAAAGAGAAAGAGAGAGTTAGATGATTAGATGATGGTGTGGTTTATAAAGTTTCATTTGAGAGAGAGAGAGAGAGAGAATTGAAATTGAAATTGAAATTGGAATTGGAATTGGGAATGATGGAGTGAGACTATTTGAGTGGGGACGAATGATGGGTGGGTGGCTGTGTGATAATTTGATATATCAAACGGTGGAATAAATGAGTAGAGAGAAACGAATCCGGTAGTCTTGTTGGAAATCATAAAAGTCCCCCTATATTTTTCCATTGCAAAGGTTGACCATTTGAATTTTCAGCCCCACTGCCACTATTTTTGTATACATACAATACTCTATTACTTTTAGAGTATTATTTGTACTGTATTTATCATAAATAATAATTATTCAAAATGAATGAGTTCAAATTAATATTAATAATGTTTATTATATAATTTTTAAAATTATCTTTTAATTATGATACATGCACTTGTAACATCATGTGCATGCATTTGATAAATTTTCTACATATTAAACATTATTATACGAAAAATGATATTTGCATATATATATATGGAAATGGAGTTTATTATTTTTTATTTACTTTTAAACATTACAATTTATCACTATTAATTTAAATATAATTTTCACACATTCGTATTTTTTGTTACAATAAAGTTAAGTCTTCGAACAATTTTTAAACCAAGTCTCTAACTAAAATCGCCCACTTTTTTATCTTCATTCGTACTTATGTGTATGTCGTTTCTTCTTTTTCCTTCTATTTTGTCATCGTCGACTTCTTTTTTTATATGCGTGATTTTTTCATCGTTATTATTGTTGCTGACTTGCTACCACTGTCATTGTCGTCGTTCTTCTTCCTCCTCTTTTTTTT
>NC_029772.3:22080688-22092424 GCF_000817695.3 Arachis duranensis | reverse complement strand
TTGATCACATGTCTAAAATATTGACACTCAACTAACGAATTAAAATATATACAGTACAAAAATTTTAGTATACAATACAATAATTTTGGTGCATAGCACAAAAATTTTGGTGCCTAACACGAAAAATTTTTATGGATCACACAATCAAAACATTTACCCCTAACCAACAAAATACGCGCAACACATAAATTTTAGTGCATAACAGATCTTTTGGTGTATAGTAAATTTTTGAAGAACCACATGTTTAGAACATCGATTCATCCAACTAACAAAATATATTCGCAGTAAAAATTTATGTACTATGTCCAAAAATTTGTGTAATATATACAAATATTTATGTATTATGTACAAAACTTTTTATGTTATATAAATAGTTTGTGCTATGTATAAAAATTTCTGTATTATATCAATAAATTTTTATACTCTCTAAAAATTTTTATGTTAAAAAAATACAAAAAAACAACGGTTACACATGAATATATTTTTTTCATTGAACTTATATCAACTTAATTGGATTTAGTTAAAAAACGCTTATCTATACGGTGTTGTGCGGATAAGCTAAACATTAATAATGTGCACTAATAAACTAGTTGGATAAACCATTATGGGTTAGATATGGTAGGCACTACAAAAAAAAAAATTGAGTAAAATCGTAGTTATTTTCGGTATTTCATCACGCAAAATCACACTTAATCACTAAAATAGTATACTTTTGTGTTTGATTTTTAAATTAAACCTAAATGTGAAAACATGTATTTTTGGGCTTAAATTGAGCATTTTAATTTCACTTTTATTCCATTCGATGCCGTGATATGTTTTGTGAGTGATTTCAGGTCTATTAGACAAGAATGGATAGGTAGAAGTGGAAGGAAGCATGCAAGAAGAGAGAACACATGAAAAAAAAAAGAAAAAGCACACAGTCAAGTGTGTGTACGCACAACCCTCTGTGCATATGCACAAGAGCAAAATCAGCAAGTGTGCGTACGCACAACATCTCGTGCGTATGCACAAGTAGAAAAATCAACAAGTGTGCGTATGCACACATCTGTGCGTACGCACAGCTACCAGTGCGTGACTTCATTAACGAGGCACGTGGCTCGCGATTTTGGAGGCCTTTTGACCCAATTTTGGATGTATTGAAGCTGAAATTGAGTGCTATATGAAGGGTACTTCATTCCATATCAAAGCATTAAGTTTTCATTAGGTTAAATTAGATTAAAAAGCATTATTAGGAGTAGGAATAGTTTAGAGTAGAAAATTCTCTCTTAGGTTTACTTAATTTTCATTGTAGCATTTTATAGTTTCAAGTTTGATCTTGGATTTTGCTTATCTCATTGTAAGTACTCTTTAATTTCCTCCTTAATTTCACTACTCTTGTTATATTTTCCTATAGTTTAAGTTACTTTGTTAATATATGCAATTTTGGTTTCTTGAAGTTTTCATTGATGAATTTAATGTTTTATGATTTCTCTTTGCTTGTTTGAGTGTTTATTGTTGATTTTGTGAATAGTTTGGTGATAGTTTTTATTTTTATTTACAATTTTTTATGTTTTGGTTTTATGCCCACCAAGTGTTTGTGAAATTGTCACTTGGTAATTTTGAGTAGCTTTTTACACCTTGACTTGGGAATTTAGAGTCATAATGTCTGACATTTAGTGGTAATTCTTGGGTAATTAGTTGGCTCTTGTTTCCATTGACGCTAGCTTTTTATTAAGAAATTAGTAAGTTAGCTAGGACTTACGGATTAAGGTCAATATATACTTGCTTGATTTACTTCTCGATGTTAGGGGTTGACGAAGCGAGATTGATTCATCATAGTTGTCATAGTTGTGGACATAAAATATCAAATCATATTATACCTGACAATATGTATATAAATTGTCTAACTTTGTTTAGTCACTAAGTCTTACCACGTTAACTAAGTTACTAAAGTCTAAACATTTAAACTAATTATTCACTGAAAATAAAACAAGGAAAAATTACTAGCCTCAAAATCTAAAGCTCTAACCACGTACCAAGTAGCATTTAGTCTATTAATGTCTCCATCGCAAAAATATTCTTGCGGACCATATTTACTTAATGAAGTCAAACTTAAGCATTTAGAAACTAACAAAATTTTTAAAAACTATTCAAATGCATAACAAGCTCGGCTACTGTGACCTTATATATGCGTCTGAGCATATCTCGGATGCTGAGACCTAAATTAAATAAATTGTACGTATCTCAGGTTATGAGATCTCTTTCTCAGTTACCACATGCTCAATCTCCAATTTTCATAATAACACATGTTACGGGTGCATCTAAAATATGTATCGGCATTATCTAGTTACAGTACAGGATCTCAGGCGTCAAAATATATTCAATTTTTAACTTATTCCTGAGCATTCAAGATGTGTAAGAATACGTTTTTTTATAAATACTTCACATTTTATGTATTTCTGTATATTATATATTTGTTTAATTTAAATAAAAATTTTAAAATATTACGAGTTCTTTCAAATCGTCATAATATAAATGCCATTTTTAAACTATTATTTTAAGAAAAAGACAAACACTTGATATTGTACTGACAATAAAAATAAAGGAAAGATATTTTTTATTTTTTAATTTAAAAATATATAAAATTATAATTAAATTGTTATTTTTTAAAATATAAGATATTTGAATTTTTTTTGGTTCATTTATTTATTTTCGAAATAAAAAATAAGAAACTAGTTGTTATTTTTTTAAAAAAATAAAAAATAAAAATACAGAAAGCACATCAAGAGGGTTGCTTTCACCAACGACACACGTACCAAATATAACTATACAGTTGCTTTTTTTTATATTTTAAAAAAGAAAAGAAAATAAATGCATGACTATACATTATTAATTTATTATTGATATTTTTACGTCATTCTTTTCAATATATGCTTCCTTGCGTATGCAATAGCTTCTCCCCTTGCGTTTTTCCCAATTATTGGTTCCCTTTTAATCCCGGCAGCCTCTATTTGATCATTGTTTATACAATTTCGCTATCTAATTAACCAACAATTAGCATTGTTTTTTTTGGAGAGTACACCAATTCAAACTTTACGAAAAATATTTAAATTTTAATAAAAATATATAAATTTTTTTATAAAAAATTAAAATTAAATAATAATAATAAACATTTAAAATTATTTTAAAATTATATTAAAAATTTTCAATAAAAAACATCCAAAATTTAATAAAATAAAACATCTAAAACTTAACAAAAAACAAAATATCCAAAAAAATTTTAAAATTCTTTAGAGTGAATATCAATTCAAATTTTCACAAGATAGAAACCTCTAAAATCTAATCCAAAAACTAGAAAAAAAATCTAAAACCAAATAATAACAAACATCTAAAACCATTTTAAAAATTTCAAATATCATTTTAAATATTCATTTTAAAAATTTTAAAATTTATTTTAAAAATTCCTAACAAAAAATATCTGAAACGTAACAAAAAAAATCATTTATCCAAAATCTAACAAAAATAAGATATTTAAAATTATTTTAAAAATTCTAAGACCTAACAAAATAAAACATAAAAAAATTAGAAAAAAAAATTTGAAAACTAAATAAGAAACATCTAAAACTATTAAAAAAATATCTAAAATCCAAAAAAAGAAACATCCAAAACATAAGAAAAATCTGAAATTTAGCAGAAAAAACATTCATAATGTTAGTCAAAAAATATTTTCGATTAATACGAGCTAATTCAAAGTGTTGAAGAGACAATGAGAAGGAAAGCAGATGTCGAAAAAGGGGCACGTGCAGGTATAAGTTGGGAGTTGCTTATCATGAACTTGATTTTGAATTTCTTCTTAAATCGAACGGGCTTAATCAAACAGGTATTCGAATAATAAATTGAATAGTTTCTCGAATAAAGGATCGAACGGTTACATAAGTGGAGAAATTGAAAGCTTTCACCACGTGAGAAATTGATGGGTAACGTTTCATTAGCAAAAGAGTGGGAACAGTTACCAGGGAATGCACGCGCAAGACAATATTGTGTAATTAATAGTCGATTACAGAGGTAGGCTATAAATATTAGAAAGTTTTAGGGAAAAAAGGTTGGAAATTTACTTCAGAAAACACTCAAACACACTCACATCCCCAACGAATTTCTGAGTCTGCGATCAAGTCTCTTTTCAGTAGGGTTCCTTCCATATTTTTATCTTTTCAATTTACAATTCATACAAAAACTTTACTTTCCATGTTCAATTTACCTTTCAAGCAATTTTAGTTTCCTTGTCAAATTTACATTTCAGTATCCTTTAATTTCCATGTCGAAAGTCCTTTGATTAACTCGAAGGCATTTTATCGCTTTGTTTAATTTTAATGCAATCTTTTTCGATTCCAGTCAATTTACTTTTCAAAAACTTTATTTTTAATTTATTTTGTTCTTCTACAAATCTTAATTTAATATCTATTTCAAAACTCATCTAATTCGAGATGCTTTGATGCACTTATAGAAAACTAGTACCTGCAAAAGAGGAGTTGGTTTCTCTCCCAAACCATTAGAATCAAACCACCGTCGATTTGCTAAAAATTGACAAAACAAATTGGCATGCCCGGTGGGACAGTTTAAATTGAAGTGTGTCAAAAGTTTTTGTATTATTTGGTGTATGCGATTGAGAAGTGGAAAGATCATTCACATGGCTAATGAAATGTCAAATGTGAATGATGATTTATCCATCAATGATAGCATACCAGTAATTGTGCAACAAGCGGACGTGACTTCACATTCGGAAGGTGCAATTGAAAGTGAAAGCATAGCGGTTACCACTGTGCAAACTGAAAATGTTGGACGTAACATTCGTCCACGTGGTAATTTGCCACTACCTCCAATAACTACCAGTTGGCCTCTGATAAACCACTAATTTATGGTTTATATTGTATTTAATTGAGTGGTTTTATCAAGCTTTTCACCCACTTATTCATAGGATTTGCATGATTTTACAATTCCTTCCTACTTTAGTTCTATGATTGAAAACATGTTTCTTTGGTCTTAATTTAGCTAATCTTAATCCTCTCTTATTACCATTCGATATCTTAATCTGTGTGTTAAGTGTTTCAGGCTTCATAGGGCAGGAATGACTTAGAGAATAAAGAGGAAGCGTGCAAAAATGGAAGAAACACAAGGAATTGAGGAGATGACCAGCGAGAAGTCATGCGGTCACATGGCTCACGCGACCGCACGAAATGGAAGAAATCAGAGTGACGCGTTCACGTGCTTGACGCGACCGCGCGGATTGGAAGCTGCACGAACGACGTGAATGCGTGGACGACGCGCACGCGTGATACGAAAAATGCTGAGTGACGCGATCGCGTGGACGACGCGGACGCGTGACGTGCGCGATCTGCAGAATTACAAAAGTCGCTGGCAGGGATTCTGGGCCGCATTTCAACCCAGTTTTTGGCCCAGAAACACAGATTAAAGTTAGGAAACATGCAGAGACTCAACATGCTTTTCATAACTCACAATTTTAAGGTTTAGATGTAGTTTTTAGAGAGAGAGGTTCTCTCCTCTCTCTTAGGATTAGGATTAGGATTAGGATTTTTAGAATTAAGATTTCATCTTCTTCAATCACAGGTTCAATGTTCCTTTAATTTATTTTCCACTTTTATTTATTACTTTAGTTTATTACTTGATGTTGCCAATTTGGCTTATGGATTTCTATGTTCAATCTAACTTTCTATTGAATATAATTTGAGGTATTTTAGATCTATGATTTGTTTTTTTATTTATGATATAAATAATTTAGATTTTTTTACCTTTTGGCTTTGGTTGATTAATTGGTAACTCTTGAGTTATCAAACTCATTGTTGACTGAAAATTGGAATTCTTCAAGAATTAATTCGAGTTTCACTAACTCTAGCCTTTCCCAAGGAAAGACTAGGACTTGAGGAATAAAAATTAATTCATCTACTTAACTTACCTTCATAGTTAGTGGTTGACTTAGTGGGAGAAAAATCCAATTCTCATCACAATTGATAAGGATAACTGTGATAGGACTTCCAGTTCTCATACCTTGCCAAGAGCTTTACTAGTTATTATTTTGACGACTTGTTATTTTACATTACTTGTTCAACCCTTTTGAAAACCCCAAAATAACCTTTGCATAACCAATAATAAAACACACCTCCCTGCAATTCCTTGAGAAGACGAGCCGAGGTTTAAATACTTCGGTTATCAATTTATTTAAGGGTTTGTTACTTGTGACAACCAAAACGTTTGTAAGAAAGGTTGATTACTTGGTTTAGAAACTATACTTGCAACGAGAATTTATTATAACTTCTAGACCATCAATCTTCCGTTCTTCAAAATGGCGCCGTTGTCGGAGAATTGCAAACGTGTGCCTTATTATTGATTATTGTAAATATTTTTCTTTTACTTGTTTATTTGTTCCTTCTCTTCCCTCTTATTTTTGATAGCTACTATGAATTCTCACCCCTCTCGCTTTGAGTTTGGTTCTAATTTTGTTGCAAGGAATGGAAGCTATAACAGGACTATGCATCAAGGTCTAAGCAATCAAAGATGGATGGAGCCACAAGGATCTGATCACCCCTTTAGGCAACAACATCATCCTAGATATCATGGACAAAGACCATTCTATAATGCATACCCAACTGATAGATTCGGTGGACCGCCTTGTAGCTACCAACAAGCCCCACCCTATGCTCAGAGATCATCCTCTCGATATAACTTCGAACCACCACACTCACAAGTTTCTTTTCACTATTCACTACCACATGATCCTTATCCACCCCAACGCCAATCCAACTATTCCCAAGAACCACCACACACCTATGCACCATGTTCATATCCATCAAGCCAAGAATCACAGGTTCGCCTCGAAGAATCAGTAAAACAATTTAATGCAACCCTTCATCAACTGGAGCAAGCAATAAATCAATTATCTTCCAGATGTTCCGACACTCACCAGACTCCCATGGCTTCATGTGGGGAATCTAATGAAGAACGCAGCACGAAAAAGACACTAGAAGCTCTAGTGGACAGCATAGAGCATAACTTCGTACTGGAACAAATAGAGGAAGCTGTCATTGTAGAAAAAGAAGAGTTGGTTGAAGATTTAGGAGATGCCGAACCGCCACCTGAATCCAGAGTTGTAGAGAATTCCGTCAAGGATGTTACAATTGATGCTAAAGAGGATGTTGCGCAGCCTCCAATGCTGATATCTTATGAAGAACTGGACGAAATAACCCAAGAAGCAAGTTTCCTTGATGACGATGATCATGAGTCGAGTTCTCTTAGTAACAAACTTGCATTCGCAAGTGAATTCTTTGAGATGGAAGAATCTTCCCCAAGTGAATATGAAGATGATGCAGAGCTCGACTTTTCTCAACCTCCTGTTTATGACTCAAGTGATGAGGAAGATATCAATGACTTTGATCAAGACATGGGTGAAGTTGAAGAAATTTACAAAGAGGTGGAGGAATTCACTGAAGACCACAAGGGAGTAGAGCTTGCAGAACCACTAAAAACACTGATCCCAAGGCCACTACCAACCAACACAGACTTCAAGTGGGAAAAATCTTTGACTCTTATCTTTATTTTTCCACTTGAATATGGTTTACTTGAAACAAATGGCCAGCTTAGAGTTCTCTGCGGCTTTAAGAGTAAAAGGAAAATGACTCGCACTCAGAGATGGTATGCATGATTCAATGAGGTTTCGCACTTCAATTTGAGGTGCAAGGATTGGTGTCAAGCTCAATTGAAAGGATCTCGGAAGCTGTTTGGTCACTGTAGTGAGAATTCAGACTACTCACCACCCGGCTGGAAAGATGTAGATCAAGACAAAGACGGGTGTAGAAGAAAAGTTTGTGATCCTAGAGTCTGTTCTGACATTCAACACCCCGGGAGCTTGGAAACCTGTTTGAAACTGCTCAACAGTTTTAAGTGCCTTATTTGGGACCCCGGAGGATGTTAGAATTGCAAACATTGGTGGAGATACTTGGATCAGTACCAGCATAAGCCACCATGACAGGAAGCTCATCAAATGTCCAACTTAAGGACTTTAACCAAAAGTGCTAGGTGGGAGACAACCCACCATGGTATGATCGTTCTTTCTCCATTCTACTTTATTTTTGAATTTTGTTTGAACCTGGAATTTTCACATGACATTCATTGCATTTTGCATTCTGCATATTGCATAAAAAAAAGTCGCACGCGATGCGACTGCATCGATGATGCGTCCGCGTCATATGTGCGTTGGGAAGAAAATAACATGAACAGAGAGTCACGCGAAAGCGCGGCTGGAGGCGTGCCTTTGGCACAAATTGATCCATGCGACCGCGTCAATGACGCGTCCGCGTCACCCATGCGAACGCGTGCCTCAAAATCGATGTAAAAAGGGTGTTTGCCAAAAGTTAAGCTAGAATTGGGCTGGACTTGTGCTAGACGCACAAGCCCTACCATGCGTACGCGTACCCCACGCGTCCGCGCCGTTTTCAAATTTAGGCCATCCACGCGATCGCGTCACCCAAAAATTTGGCAATATAAATTTCAAACAGAGAGTTGCGCGACCGCGAGGCTGCCCTCGCGCTAATGGCACAAATCGATCCACGCGACCGCGTGGATGACGCGTCAGCGTCATTTCATTGAAGCACTATCCGCACGACCGCGTCCCCGACGCGACCGCGTCGCTTGCGCTGCACAGCTTACCCTACATTGCCAAAATATCTTATCTTTTCTTCCCTATATCTAATTCTTTTCTTCCTTTCTTATTTCTTTTCTTCTTTCTTCTTCCTTTTCTTACTTTCTTCTTCTCATCCCTCTTCACTTCCATTTAATTTTTTTGCATAGTTTCATTCATTGCATTATCTTCATTGGTGTTAAAAATTTATTTATTTTACTTGTGGATTATTCAAAGAATTATTTGACAATTATATAATTTTTTTAAAAAGGTTGCTTGCATGTTCAACTGAATACTTTCAATAACTTATTAACCATGCATGCTATGTGTTTGTGAAAAAGCCCGTATGACATCATGCACTACTTTTATGTTATCCTACTACTCTAATGCCTGTTTTTCACAAAACCCTTTCCACATTTTATTTTTAATTATAATTGTCAATACAAACGTGATTGTCGGTTTGTTACGAGTAATAATACATTTTTAATCTATGATCTATGCTACTCGTGCCCTTGCCGGCATGCTAATAAACATCTTGCAGCCAATACTCCCCATGCCTTACTATATTTCCATTGATGAATGATGACAAGTCATCTTAGCCTAGTTGCACTAGTCTTTTTCCTTTGTTTTCAATAGATTTTATGCACTTTCTTGAGCCATAAGCAAGCCATTTGGGTAGAATTTCATGTTTCCTTTGATTCAATCAACCATGGATGAATTGATGCATTTTCATGAGTTTTTATGCCATAATTGCTTAAATCTCAAGAAGAAGAAAAACTCTCATGATTATAGCATAGCTTTGATGTTTTTGATTGATTGATGATAGGTGAAAAGAGCTTTGAAGAAGGTTGAAGAAAGAAGGAATGGCAAAGAGCAAGAGAGGACAAAAAGCTTGAGCCAAAGTTTGCCTCAAACTTTAGCTCAAACGTGAGGAAGAGCTTGACTTCACCCTGGAGGCATCAAAAGTTTGCGCCAACGTTTGCCTCAAACTTTGAGTCAAACGTTGGCGCCACAAAAAGAACACCCAGGGAGCAAAAAAGCTTGCGCCAACGTTTGCCTCAAACTTTGAGTAAAACGTTGGCGCCACTCTAGCAAGAAAGGGTACTCTGTTTGAAGCCTTGAACAAGCTAACGTTTGCGCCAACGTTTGCTTCAAACGTTGGGCCAAACGGTGGCCAAAAGAGAAGCATGGGAGGAGCCACGTTTGAGCTCACGTTTGACCTCAAACGTTGAGCCAAACGTGGAAATCAACAAAATGGGCAAATCTGTAAAAAAAAGTTTGAGTCAAAGTTTGCCTCAAACTTTGACTCAAGCTTAAATGGTTCATGGCTCGGTTCACAAGTAGGTTTCTTCCCAACACCAAGAGCAATCAACAGAGGCTATTGTCAACCCAATTCCATCAAGATCAAAGGTCCAATTCAAGGCTTGAGGATCATTTGAAGAGAGTGTATAAATAGCTTAGATTTTAAGTTTTAGTGGGCTTTCTTTTGAGAATTTTTAGAGAGCTTTTCCTTTTGAGAGCTTTCTTTTAGAATTGGGATAGTAGTTACAGAGAGAGCTCACTTTACGTTTGATTGGTTGTTTTGAGAATTGGAGAGTTCCTAGGAAGGAGAATTGAATTCTCTTCCTCTTAGTTTTCTTGTTTTCAATTTCATTTACACTTGTCTTGAGTCTTGGGTGTTGAGAATTGAAGAAATTTTGTTTCAATCTCACCTTGAGATCTCCTTCTGTTTTGATTTACTGCAACTTTTGGAAATTGAACTTTGAATTTACTTTTCTACATTGCTCTCTTCTTAAATTTTGCAATTGCTCTCTGAATTTGGATCTAGGAAGGCATTGAGATCTAGACTTAGTTATCTAGTCTCTTGGGTCCTGAGATCTATTGGTCTCCATTTTAATTTCCTTGTTTAATTGCTACACCAAGCTTATTTTCATTTCGGTCTGAGATCCGGTTTATTTGAATTCATCTGCTCCTTTACTGTTTGTTTAATTTCACTTTTCTCTATTTAATTTCTGCAATTCCACATCCCTGACCCATTTACAATTCAAGCCATTTACATTTCTTGCACTCTAAGATTCTGCAATTTACATTCCTTGCACTTTAAGTTTCAGTCATTTAATTTCTTATTCTTTAAGATTCATCTCTTTTTCCTTTTGTTCCCTTTAATTTCCTGCAATTCACCCTTTCCCCTTTACATTTCATGCAATTTAGTTTCTGTCAATCACAAATCACACAACTCAACTTCTATTTGCTTGAATAAATCAACCATTAAGCTAAAATTGCTCAATCCATCAATCCCTGTGGGATCGACCTCACTCTTGTGAGTTTTATTACTTGATGCGACCCGGTACACTTGCCGGTGAGTTTTGTGTCGGATCGTTTTCCGCACATCAATGAACTGATCACATGGAATCGCGACCATGTCTTCTATTCACTATTTTCCTTACTTGGCATGATTATCACTCGTACTGCCCTCCTCTTTGCTCTATCCCTTTGACTTCATGTCCTTTTCTCTTCTCCCTTTTTCAGGCTGGCCACCAGAACGGGTAAAGAGAACGCCTCTACAACGAGCAACAGCTGCGGAACCACATCCTCCACCACCTGCACATCTTTGCATGCACCGAGGACGGTGCAATCTTTAAGTGTGGGGAGGTCGATACCGATCTCCAACGGGTTAGTTAGTCCCTTCTCAACACCAATTTTTGTTTTTCATTGTTGCATTTGCATGTTTGATTGCATGTTTGTTTGATTTTGTGCATATTTTACCACTTAGTTGAAGTAATATTTTCTTTTTCAAGAAACTTTTTATAGTGTTTCACTAATTTAAATTAAAAACTTTCTGAAAAAAAAACTTGTATGAAGAAATATTATTTTGGAACATAGTTTAAAGCTCGAACACACAAAACCAGTGAGATTTTGAGCTTATTTGATTGGTTGCATTTTATCAACCAATATATTTTATTTTTGTGTGTTATTCTCTCTAAAACTGTAATCTTTATCTTGCTTAATTCTATATTTCCATTGTTTGATGTATGCATGCACTTATATGATTGAGGCCTTGTTTCACT
>NC_029772.3:22079602-22080571 GCF_000817695.3 Arachis duranensis | reverse complement strand
GAGAATCCTCATGAATTAAGTGTGGGGAAAAGTGGGTTTGGAAACATTTGGTTTGAGAATTGAGTATGTTAGACTTTGTGTGAAAATATGAAAAATGTTAAGAACATGTTGATGCATTCAAAACCTTAATCATATGCATTGAGAAGGATAATAAAAAAAAGCAAATAATAAAAGGGGACAAAATGCCCCAAAGTAAGTGTTGGTATCAATACATATGTACTGAACTCAAATTTAGGATGCATGAATATATGGAAAACACAGTTAATGGGAAGTTAGATTTTATATTTTAATTAAATGGATTGTCTTAAGTTAGGTGAAAAGTTTATGTTAATTAAGGATTCAGATTTTAGTCCACTTGACCAAATACAATCCTACCATGACCCTAACCCCATTACAACCCTTAAAAAGACCTCTTGATTTGTGTATTGGTGCATTAAATTTTTGTTGATTGTTAGATGAAGAGCGAGCTATAGAAAGTAAGATTAGTAGAGAATTGAGAGAATTGAGAGTTAGAGTGATATACACTACCAGTAAGGGTTCAGCGCTCAATTCTATGTTCCCTGCTTTCATGAGCTATCTTTTTCTTGCAAGTTATTTGTATTGTATTTTGTGATTTGAATTAGTGAAATCCAGTTCATATCTATTCTTGAAGGATTTATTTACTTTTTCACCAAGTAGGTAGAGTCATTTTAGCATGTAGTTGCATTCACATTCATAGGTTGCATTGCATGAGTCCTGCTTTTTCCTACTCATTTATTTAGTCTCCTTGAGTTTAGCATGAGGACATGCTAATGTTTAAATGTGGGGAGGTTGATAAACCACTATTTTATGGTTTATATTGTATTTAATTGAGTGGTTTTACCAAGCTTTTCACCCACTTATTCATAAGATTTGCATGATTTTACAATTCCTTCCTAGTTTAGTTCTATGATTGAAAACATGTTTCTTTGGTCTTAATTTAGCTAATCT
>NC_029772.3:22055287-22079539 GCF_000817695.3 Arachis duranensis | reverse complement strand
CGAAATGGAAGAAATCAGAGTGACGCGTTCGCGTACCTGACGCGTTCGCGTGCCTGACGCGACCGCGCGGTTTGGAAGCTGCACGAACGACGCGAATGCGTGGACGACGCGCACGCGTGATATGAAAAACGCTGAGTGACGCGATCGCGTGGACGACACGGACGCGTGATGTGCGCGATCTGTAGAATTACAAAAGTCGCTGGCAGAGATTATGGGCCGCATTTCAACCCAGTTTTCGGTCCAAAAACACAGATTAATGTCAGGGAACATGCAGAGACTCAACATGCTTTTCATAACTCACAATTTTAGGGTTTAGATGTAGTTTTTAGAGAGAGAGGTTCTCTCCTCTCTCTTAGGATTAGGATTAGGATTAGGATTTTTAGAATTAGGATTTCATCTTCTTCAATCACAGGTTCAATGTTCCTTTAATTTATTTTCCACTTTTATTTATTAGTTTTAGTTGATTACTTGATGTTGCCAATTTGGCTTATGGATTTCTATGTTCAATCTAACTTTCTATTTAATATAATTCGAGATATTTCAGATCTATGATTTGTTTCTTTTATTTATGATATAAATAATTTAGTTTTTTCTACCTTTTGACTTTGGTTGTTTAATTGGTAACTCTTGAGTTATCAAACTCATTGTTGACCGAAAATTGGAATTCTTCAAGAATTAATTCGAGTTCCACTAACTCTAGCCTTTTCCAAGGAATGACTAGGACTTGAGGAATAAAAATTAATTCATTCACTTAACTTACCTTCATAGTTAGAGGTTGACTTAGTGGGAGAAAAATCCAATTCTCATCACAATTGATAAGGATAACTGTGATAGGACTTCCAGTTCTCATACCTTGCCAAGAGCTTTACTAGTTATTATTTTGACGACTTGTTATTTTACATTACTTGTTCAACCCTTTTCAAAACCCCAAAATATACCTTTGCATAACCAATAATAAAACACACCTCCCTGCAATTCCTTGAGAAGACGACCCGATGTTTAAATACTTCGGTTATCAATTTATTTAGGGGTTTGTTACTTGTGACAACCAAAACGTTTGTAAGAAAGGTTTATTGCTTGGTTTAAAAACTATACTTGCAATGAGAATTTATTATAACTTCTAGACCATCAATCTTCCGTTCTTTAGCCTCCTTATGGCCTTCCTCCCGGTTACACTCCACCGGTGGGTAGTTTTGTTCCTTTTGTTCGATTTGAGAGTGTAAATTGAGGGAATAATTCTCAAAACCCACAACAACATTCCGAGTATTATCGTGATTATAATGTGGGCTCTATTTCGAATGCTGCTAATTCTATGGCGGTATATTAATAGCAAGTAGAGTAAAGTCATCATGACTTAGTCAATCTGTTGACTCAGGAAATGACCACAATTCTAAATCCTATGATGGCTGATCACAAATCGAAATTCGAATGTCTTGCTAGACAAGTCGAATGTATTGCTCGAATCATAGATTATGAGAAAGGTGAAAGGTATAATAACGGCAGGGGAGATAATGAAGGATTCGAGAATGTGTTTTAAAATGAAAATAATGTTTTAAATAGAAAAAATCCTCATGTAGTTCCTCGTGGTCAAAATACTGATGAATTTATAGCCAGATTATGTGCTAATCATGGCGGTGAACGTTATCAAGTCACCAAGATTGTGGAAGAAGTGCTCAATCGAGTCGGTTTAAATGTTGGTTTTATGAATCAACCTCATTTTGTGTCTGCTTTTCGTCAAGTTGTCCAAATGGCTGAAGTGCCAAGCGGGGTGAAAAATCTAAAGATAATCACAAAATTTGTTGGGAAAGTTGGAGAATCAACCACTGAACATGTTGCTCGATATTTGGTTGAGATTGAAAATTTAGCCAATGATGAGAATTTAAAAATGATGTTTTTTCCTTCTTCGTTAACAAAGAATGCGTTTACTTGGTTTTCAAATCTTAGATCAAATTCGATAACGTCATGGAATCAGTTGGAAACCTTATTTGAAAGGGAAACCTTATTGTAAATTTCACCAAGAAATCAGTCATTCGACTAACAGTTGTGTTCGTTTCAGGGACCTAATTCAGGAAGCTATAATGGAGGGACGGTTGAAGTTTGATGATGGGAAAAAAGAGATGAAGGTTGATGTTGATCCTTTCGATGTAGATGCTAGCTTCATTGAACCGTGTTTCAGGGTGAACATGGTTGGAATGTCTTATGACTTTGATGTGGCTCTTGATGATTTTGAGTCACAAGTTCAGTCGGTGTATCCCCGAGCAGGAGATGGCTTGCTGGACTTCTTAGTACAGCAAAAGATTAAAGACCGGGACGTGTCTCTTTGTCCAGGGTGTAATGTTGTTTTCAATGTTGAAGCCGCAACCATTTTTGAAAAGGAGAGGATGAAAAAGGAATGTGGTTTCACCTTTAAGCCGGTCTCATGCCATAGGTATTCAATGGACTCGAAACTATCAGGAGTTCCAGAAGCGGGATGCTCTTTATCATCACAACCCATATTGTGGACATCGGGGACCTCCTTGAAACCAATATCCCTACTACCGTGGTCGAGCCAAAGGGTATCCAAGAGGGAAAGGAAGAAAGAACCCTAATCAAAACAAGAAGCCTCAGGCAGATGTAAGCAAGGGGGCAACGCCTTCCGTTCTTTCCCGAATTGTCTTTCCTTCTGATGGAGAGACGTGCTCGAAGGGGATTCCATCTCCTGCGAAGATGGAGAAAGGCAAAGCAATAATTCAGTCTTTGGGGGCCGACAAAGGTAAGGAGGTTGATGTCGATGAAGAGTACTTCGAAGAAGGGGATGATGATATAGTTGGAACGATTTAGATTATTCCAACTGAGTATCTGGGGGAATATGAAGGCGACCCAGAGGAAGATTATGATATGGAAGCCGAAGAAGCTTTTTCCTTCATCCAGTATGAGGATGAAACATGTTACTTTTTGAGGCCTACTAAGAGGCAGAAATCCCATCTCCGTCCACTCCATATCATCACTACTCTGAGTGGGATCAAAGTGAATAAAGTTCTGATTGATGGGGGAGCAGCAATAAGTCTCCTGCTTGAAAGGATGTTGATGAAGGTGGGAAAACATCCTGATGATTTGGTCCCCACAAATATTGTTGAAACGAACTTCAGTGGGACTTCGACCCCAGCAAAAGGTCTAGTTACTTTGAGTGTAAAAGTTAGGTCATTCGAATAAAATACTGTGTTCGTGGTATTACCATCAGAAGCAAGCTATAATGCTTTATTGGGGCGAGATTGGATCCATGGTGTGGGGGCTATACCTTCTATTGTGCATCAAAGTGTTCTTCTTTGGACGGAGAACAACAAGCCTGAAGTCATCAAGGCAGATTCGAATCTTTATGTCAAACAGATCCATGTTGATTTCAGAATGTATAGTCGTAAATTGAAGCCTTTGAATGTTGATAGGACACTGAATTCTTATAATTGTGAAGTTTGTTATTTGTCTTCGGAAGGTCTATCGGTGAAGTTGTGCTACCCACAGTTGAATGTAAGCCCGACTGGTTGGGATTGTCTCTCTTAAAAGGTTTGCTGAAGGATTGCTTTATGGACCAGGTCCAGGATGTTTCAGACTACCTCGTAACTTTATATAATTATTTAAGTAATTCTCTTTCTATAGAAAATAAAAATGGTTCCTCTGATGAAGTGGAATCATGTAGGAATATAAATTCTTCTGGTAGTTGTAATAACTCGACGCCTTCTATTGAGTTTTGTCATGGTTTTAGTTTTTCTTCTTGTAATACAAGTGATGTTTCAATACAAACTGCCGATTTAATAGCAGAGGCACACTCTGTTGAAAATCAAATTGATATTACTCTAGTAAAAGATCTAGTATATTCTATTTCTAATGAATCTGTTGATTTCTCTTTCGATTGCATCTATGATTTAGAATCTTTGGGTTTCGAAAAATATTCAGTAAAAGATGATGATCATTTTAATGGGTTTGAATCTCAAGATCCCTTAAAAGAAATTAATTTAGGGACTCTTGATGATGTTCGAATTATATATATTTGTAAAGATCTTGTCGATCCTTTTCGAACAGAACTTTTCCGTCTTTTACATGAATTTAAGATTATTTTGCTTGGAATTATCATGAGATGCCTGGTCTCGATCGTTCTCTTATAGAGCATCGATTAGCATTGAAACCAAATGCTCAACCTATAAAGCAAACCCCTCGTCATTTTGCTCCAGAAATCAATCAAAAGATTAAAGAAGAAATAGAACGTTTGATTAAAGCAAAATTTATTCTAACTGCACGATATGTGGAATGGGTTTCGAATATTGTTCCTGTGATGAAGAAAAATGGAAAGTTAAGAGTATGTATTGATTTTCGAGACTTGAATAATGCTACTCCAAAGGATGAATACTTTATACCAATTGCAAACATGTTGATCGATTTTGTAGTAGGAAATGAAATTCTAAGTTTTATGAACGGTTATTCAGGATATAACCAGATCTTCATTGCAGAAGATGATGTGTCCAAAACTGCCTTTCGTTGTCCTAGGGCGTTAGGCACTTACGAATGGGTAGTTATGCCCTTTGGTTTGAAAAATGCTGGTGCAACTTATCAACGAGAAATGAATGCTATATTCCATGAGTTTATTGGAAAATTTATAGAGGTATATATCGATGATGTTATGGTCAAATTGATTTCAGTGAGTCAACACATTGACCACTGAAAAAAAGCATTTCACCATGAGGAAGAAAGGATTAAAAATGAACCCTTTAAAATGTGCTTTTGGTGTATCGGTTGGAAATTTCCTAGGTTTTGTTGTTCATAAGAAAGGAATTGCGATTGATAAAAGCAAGGCTGATGCAATATTAGCGTTGTCTGTGCCTAAATCGAAGAAAGAGGTGCAATCTTTCCTAGGAAAGATGAATTATCTTAGAAGGTTCATTTCGAACCTTTCTGATCGAACTCGAGTGTTTGCACCTTTAGTGAAGTTAAAGAATGATTCACAGTTCAAATGGACAGATGAGCATCAGCTAGCATTCGATTCGATTAAGCCTTATTTATCTAAGGCTCCGAATATGGCGAATGTTCGCCCACATGAGCCCTTAAAATTATACATTGCAGCATCTATAAACACAATTAGGTGTATGTTAGTCCAAGATGATGAGAATGAGCATAAACGGGCTGTTTATTACCTTAGTCGAGTTCTAACAGATATCAAGACAAGATACTCCCCAATAGAAAAATTGTGTTTGTCTTTATATTATGCTTGTATGAAATTAAAAGGCTATATGGTTGCTAAATCAGTGAAAGTTATAGCACAAACTGATCTCATCAAGTATATGTTGAGTTTTCTGATGTTACAGGGACGTTTAGGAAAATGGATGCTAGCTTTGATAGAATTTGATTTACAATATGTCCCAGCCAAGGATGTAAAAGGTCAGGTCATTGCAGATTTTCTTGTTGATAATTCAAACCATCTGAATGACCAGAGGGCAAATATAATTGATATTGAAGTCGATTATTGGAAGTTATATTTTGATGGATCGAAGCACAAAGATGGTGCAGGAGTAGGAATTCTTATTGTTTCACTAGAAGGAATTTCATCGGAATTTTTATTTGAGTTAAAATATTCTTGCTCGAATAATATGGCGGAGTATGAAGCTTTAATTTTGGACTTCAAAATATTGATCGATAAAGGGGCTCTGGAAGTTCAAATCCTAGGGGATTCTCAGTTAGTCCTAAAGCAGTTATCGAAAGAATTTAAATGTAATAATGAGAAGTTACAGAAATATTTAGCAACGGCTTGGAAATTGTTAACTTCTTTTCGAAAATTGTCTTTGGTTCACATCCCAAGGATTCATAATGAAATTGCTAATGAGTCAGGCCAAATTTCTTCGAGATATAGGATTGGCCCAGAAACTTTTAAAAAGTTGGCTAGTATCCATCAAATATTAGTACCTGCAGATGAAAGGGAAGCTTTATGTATAGGCGAATGGGAAGATAATGGTTGGAGAAAGCCTATTGCTGAGTATTTAAAGAATTCCAGCATCCCAGTTGAAAGGAAAATAAAATTACAGGCAATGAAAGTTTGTCGAGATGTTTAAGTCAAGATGATAAAGATATTTCTTTAGGTGAAGTCCATAAAGGAATATGTGGTGCACATCAAGCTGGAAAGAAGATGAAATGGGTGTTATATCGCAACCATGTGTATTGGCCATCCATGATAAAAGATTGTATTGATTATGCAAAAGCATGTCACGAATGTCAAAAACATGGTTCGATACAGCAGATTTCAGCATCTGAATTGCATTCAATAATAAAGCCATGGCCATTTAGAGGTTGGGCTTTAGATTTGATTGGGTTGATTTATCCTCCTTCATCGAAACAACATAAATTTATCTTGGTAGCAATTGATTATTTCACAAAGTGGGCTGAAGCAGTTCCTCTAGTAGAAGTTGGTCAAAATGAAATAATAGACTTTATTGAGGAACATATAATCCATCGATTTGGAATTCCTCAAACATTAAGTATTGATCAAGGGACTATGTTTACTGGTCAGCGAATTAAAAATTTTGCAGCCTCAAGGAATATCAATATGGTTACCTTAACCCCTTATTATGCACATGCTAATGGGCAAGTAGAGGCAGCCAATAAAATCCTGATAAGTTTGATCAAGAAGCATATTGGGAATAGACCTCGAACGTGACATGAAACTTTAAGCCAAGTATTATGGGCTTATCGAAATTCACCAAAGGGGTCAACAGGTACTTCGCCCTATAAATTGGTTTATGGCCATGATGCGGTGCTACCACTAGAGATTAATTTGAATACTTTGAGAGTGTCGAAACTGAATGATTTTTCAGTCGATGATTACCAGAATGCAATGTTTGATGAGTTGAATGAATTAGATTCAAAGCAAATTCTGGCACTTGAAAATATGGTTCGACAAAAAGAAAGTGTTGCTTAAAGTTATAATCGTCGAATAAGAGAAAAATATTTCAGTATAGGTGAGTTGGTTTTAAAATTTATTTTGCCAATGAAAAAGAAATCTCGATTTCTTGGAAAATGGTCCCATACTTGGGAAGGTCCTTTCCAAGTGATAGGATTGTATTCGGAAAATGCATATAGGATCAAAGATATCGAATTGGGAAATATAATTGACTCGATTAATGGAAAATACTTAAAGCAATATTATTGTTTGCTAAATTAAAAGTCAAAGTGCATAAGTCCGAAAGAAAGTGAAACTATTACAGATATTGAAATTTAAGGAGAAGCATGAGGTGCCATAAGATTTGCCAAGTCTGAGCGTAGCTTTGCTTTTTCATGGTCCAGAATTGAAAGTGCCTCAGCATGTTTGAACTTTTCATATTGGACCTTGTCAAGTTGTCTCCCACATTCTTCTTGTTTGGTCTCAATAGAAATAATTTCTTGAATGAATTGTTGTTGTTCTTGATGGGCAGTGGTCAGAGGTATGACTATATCAGCTCTTCTCTTGCGTATTTTAGCAAGTTTTTCATTGATCTGGGCCAATTCTGCTTCGAGTTTTATCTCTTCCTTGTCATAATAGGCTTAAACAGAAATAGCATGAGAGATTCTCAAATCGAATTCCGCCCGAGAAGTTTTAAGTGGTTAAAGGGCTGCAGTATAGTTTTTTACTTCAGTCTTGATTTTAGCCTCCTCGTTTTCAAGTTTTTGAAGCTTGTTTTGGAAAGCTACACTGTTGTTGGCAAGTTGTTTGAATTAGTGGACTATGGCAGAATGTGGAGTAGAAGCCAGAAGTTCAAAGGCAAAATTTAACAGTTCAGATAAAAGCTGGTTGAGAATTGCATCATTGATCCATGCAGCAAGTGGATGATCCAAGAGTTTAAGAAGTGACCGAAGTTGTTCTCGAGTGTCAACACTCAACTCGAATGAAGGACTAGATGTTGAAGGTTTGGAGAGTACCAGGGCAGGAATAGGCACTTCGTCCTCTTGAATGGCTTGATTTAAGATGGAGATTAACCTAGCCAAAGTAGCGCTTGTAAGTTCAGAAGAAACACCCAAACCTCCAGATCCTTGATCAAGGGGAGTTTGAAATTCAGCTTGTTGAGGTGGACTGGATGCTCTCGAAGGAGAAGGAAAGGTTTCTATGACTCTGGATAGAAGAGAATCAGAAGTAGTGGTCTCAGCAACTCGAGAAAGAGAATTAGAGTCAGGGGCTACTTGATATTCAACAGAAAGTGCAGGTTGGATGATCGGAGAGGTATGTTCAGTGCTCAGAGTTTGTGTTGGTGATTGTTGGGTTTGCTTTGTTGTGAGATCAACCACTTGTGTCCTAGTGGGAAGTGGAAAACACATTGCTGTGGCTGAATGGACTCTATGGCCTGGATTGAATAATGAGATATGGTTTGTCCCTGGTCATGTTGTTATTGTTGAAGTGGTTGATTCAGCGCTGGGGGTGAAGTGATTGATTGAGCAGTAGTAGTGGGATGATATACAAGGTACACAGTTATAAGTTAAGATTTATTCTAGCTCAAATGAAATATATGTAGAAATGATAATGTTACCAGAATAAGTCTTGGCTTTCGAATTAATTGAGGACCTGAATCTGAATCAGCTGTGTCCTTTGATTGAGAGGAAGTAGCAAGGATGTTCCGGATGGATTGCTCGCTTCTATCGGAGCTCTCACTCGATGGTTGCAACCATAACTGATGAAAAGATTGAAATCAAGAGTTGTTAAATAAGTGTGATTGAGAAGTATTTCAGTTTAAGGTGCATGAGTATATGTAGAAATAGTTACCCTTCTGGAAGTTTTGGTGGGAGTTCTTTGACTCTTATGTTGCGGTTGTTGCAAAGAAGCTGTGTTGTCAGCTTTTATTTTTTGAGATTTTTTGGGAGAACCTTCGACAGCGGGGGCTGTTCGAATGGCATATTGCTGGATTTCTTCTAAAGTACTATTGTACCTAGAGTAGTAAATAGTCCACCATTCGAAGCAAGAATTGGTGATATAGGAGTTGCGATCATAAACGAGGAAAATTAAAACGCTCCCTTTGTTGTTGATTTTTTTAGAGGCAGAAATCAAGTTCACTTTGAGAAGTAAGAGTGATGTGGCAAAATGGTTTGTTAATTCGAGAAAGAGGGGTTGGAATGGCCTGTGAGAAATTCAGTTGCCTGGCTGTGAAGTGAGGGGCATACATGGTTACTTTGAACCTTTCTTTTTTGTGTTGGGACAACCCTGTAGGAATTACTTGAACAGCCAGCAAATTTGCCAATTTCGATTAGCCAGTTCATTTTTCTCAGTGTCATTTGGAAAGAGTAAACGATCAAGCCATGCAGGACCACAATTTGGACGCATGAAAGAAGTGAAATTGAGGTTTTCATTGTAAAAATCTTTACAGGAATAGAAAAGAGAAAAAACAGCAAAAAATCGGTCTTCGTCCGACTGTGTATCTAGGAAATTTCGCTTATAATCAGCCAATCAGAAGCCTTCAATATGTTGTTTGTCAATAGCACCACCTCCAGGTTATGTCATATATTTTTCAAAAATGGCATTAAGCCATAGTTGGAGAATCCAGAGAGGGCCACCTGTACTGATCAGACAATTGTCTCGGAGACAATGTACAAATTGACCAAGTTCTTCGAAAACATGCCCTAGAAGAAGCTTGGCCAAATTAAGAATATTTTCTTTATGAAGCAGACAGCCAGGAGAAGGAAAAACTTCGACATCTGAACACTTCGAAAACAGAAAATGATTGCATTTAGCCAATAGAACAGAAAGGCTACATGCTCGTCATCTGTAATAGTAGTGCCCTCTGCACCCATGTTATGAGCAATGAAATCACTATAGGAATTGGTAGAGACAATATTGTATTGGTGCCTGGGTTGCATGTCAGAAGTATAGTTTGGAGGATTTATCGGAAGCCCTGTAATAGCGGCTACATCCAAAAGAGACATACTAATCATTCCACAAGGGAGGTGGAAATTGTTGGTTGTCCTGTTCCAAAAATAGGTTATGGCTCCAATCATCTAAAGGAGTGTTGAAGGTGAAGTGGGAAAGCCCTAGGAGTTTCTGAATCCCCAGAGCCCCCCAAGTAGTGCTCTTTGTAGGGGTAAGGCGCTGGTGCCAGGCTGTGAAGTCAGTCCCTCGAGAGTTAATCTTTGGGTTATTTTTGAAGGGTTTTTGATTGATGAAGAAAGAGATGTCGAGGGTTTGGTTAATCAACAGATCTTCTTCTTGAGCACTAGGGTGTTTGCCTTTTCCATGGTTTCAATAGGTCCAAGAAAACAATGGACGTCTCCCCCTACTGTAAAAGGAATTAGGATCCTGGAATCATTGGTTTGAAGCTGTGGGTCAACAATAACTTCATCATTGACCTGATTCAATACATGAAAAGCTGGTGGAGCCGGTAGTTCTACTGTAGGGCCTTTACTTTTGTCTTGTGTGGCAGCGTGAGATGATGAAGCGGCCATTGCAGAGCAAAGAAGGGTGAAGTCTGAAGAGTGAAAATGGTAAGAGAAGGATGAATGCAAGAGAAATCGAGAGAATAAAGGTTCGAGAAAATTTGACAAAGATAGAAATGTCGAATTTAAAGAAAAATTTCACTGTAGCCGTTTTCGCATATAGAATTCAAAAGGAAAGGAAGTAACTTTGCGAAGAAGGCGAAGTGGTGGAGAGAGAAAGCGCAAGTCACGAGAAACGTGTCGAACGGGTCAGTATTAATGGGAACTTAAATGGTAATTATTAATGACTCAGAAAATTGAAATTTGAATTTAGATTAAGTGTTTTATCTTCCAAAAATGACTTCAAAGACAAAAACATTAATCTAAGGAGGCAATTTGTTAATCAAAAAATATTTTCGATTAAGACGAGCTAATTCGAAGTATTGAAGAGACAATGAGAAAGGAAGCAGATGTTGAAAAAGGGGCACGTGCAGGTATAAGTTGGGAGTTGCTTGTCATGAACTCGATTTTGAATTTCTTCTTAAATCGAACGTGCCTAATCGAACAGGTATTCGAATAATAAATCGAATAGTTGCTTGAATAAAGGATCGAACGGTTACATAAGTGGAGAAGTTGAAAGCTTTCACCACGTGAGGAATTGATGGGTAACATTTCATTAGCAAAAGAGTGGGAACGGTTACCAGGGAATGTGCGCGCAAGAAAATATTGTGTAATTAATAGTCGGTTACAGAGGTAGGCTATAAATATTAGAAAGTTTTAGGGAATAAAGGTTGGAACTTTACTTCAGAAAACACTCAAGCACACTCACATCCCGAGCAAATTTCTGAGTCTGCGATCGAGTCTCTTTTCTATAGGGTTCCTTCCATATTTTTATCTTTTCAATTTACAATTCATGCAAAATCTTTTCTTTCCATGTTCAATTTACCTTTCAAGCAATTTTAATTTCCTTGTCAAATTTACATTTCAGCATCTTTTAATTTCCATGTCGAAAGTCCTTTGATTCACTCGAAGGCATGTTATTGTTTTTTTAATTTTAATGCAATCTTTTTCGATTCCAGTCAATTTACTTTTCGAAAACTTTATTTTTAATTTATTTTGTTCTTCTACAAATCTTAATTTAATATCTATTTCAAAACTCGTCTAATTTGAGGCGCTTTGATGCACTTATAGAAAACTGGTACCTGCAAAAGAGGAGTTGGTTTCGCTCCCAAACCATTAGAATCGAACCAGCATCGATTTGCTAAAAATCGACAAAACACATAACTAGTAAAAAGAATTATCCAAAACCAAAAAGATGAGCAACGCGACCTCCTTCTTCCTCACTAGTCGTTCCGTAACGACCCTTGGTAGGGAATAGTAGCGAACGTGTGGTAGTTCCTTAGTGGCATGATGTGATGAGTTCGGGAGGGGAGGGAGCGGTGGTTTGCGTCGTTGCAGTCGTGATGGGGAGCTGCGTTCTTGTCGTGACTACAGACACGAGGAGAGCCTGCCACGGTGCTCTATAGTGATGTGTTGGCTAATGAAGGGGATGCATATTTGCTGCGGTGTTCGCAAAGGGAAGGCATTGTGGGATCGCGGTGATGGTTGGCGACAAGGTCGGCAATGCTGGTTTTGGGAATAGATAGCGCTGCGTGCGGCGTTGGTCGATCGGTGGCGTCAACTTCGCAAAAGAAGGGGGTGGCATGCTGTCATGGTCAGCGACGTTGGGTGGGGCGCGGGCGTGTGGCTAGAGAAAGAGGGATAAGAGTTTGTGCGGTTATTTTTTTTACTGTATGTGTACTATGAATAGCATGAAATTAGATTAATTCTTTGAGTTTTTTAATTTTTATTGGGATTTTTTTAAATAATTTTTTTTAAAAAATTGTTTAAATTGACTACGTATGTCTCCTTGATTTTCTCTTCTTTATAACTTTTTGCTACTATATGTTTTTAAAAGCATATTTTAAGAATGTTATAAACAAATTTTATTAAAAATATTTAAAAATTAATATTTAATATTTTTAATATTTGAATTAATAAAAAATTAAATTTTTTTACTATTATATTTTTAAAATATATTTTAAAATACAAGTTATCTAAATTCTTCATTTTATCATTCAAATAATCTCCTCTTTTCTATTTTGATTTGTTTTGTGTTTATTTATGTTTTCTAATACTAGACTTAATTAATGTCTCCAAAAAAACGTATAGAAAAAATAAAATAAAAAATTACGCCTTTATATTCTTTGTTGTTATTGTTATATTATGCCTTCATTCCTATTTTCATTGTTCACAATGTATGCGTAAACAAAACAATAAGCAATTTTATTTCAAAACAAAATTATTTTATTTATTTTTATATATTTATCTATTTTTTTCAACATTTTTATATTTAGAATCTAATTTTCATATATAGTCTGTTTATAAAAAAATAATCTAGTGCACAAGTATCATGTATTAACATAACATTTATATAAAAAAAAACTGCATCCAAAGATAATTGTATCATATAATTGATTATTTTCACAGTTTAAATTTCTGTCTTTGAGGTTATATGGAGATAACTCAAATAATATATTTTTTATCAACAAAATAACTATTTTTATGATAGAAGAAAAAAAATAATGATTAAATAATTGTATAAAATAGTTTATATTACTCACAAGTAATTTCCGAAATAAAGAAATGAAGAGCATGATGATTGGGAAATAGGTTAGTGTAACCGTGAGTAAGTGTTCTCTATCATTAAAAAACAGAAGCACATGAACTGTCCCCCATTCCATGTGTGTGTGAGTGAACAGTTAAGTTACATTTGTTTTCAGAGATTAAGATTGAGAATAAGACCAGGGGATTAAGATATATTTAGTTCTAGTTTGGGTAAATAACTTAAATAAGTTCTTTTGAAAAAGGAGTTTAAAATATAAGGACTTTTATTAAAAACAGCTTATAAATAAATTATTTTGTATTTGAATGTTTAGTTATAAAAGTACTTATTTTAAAGTTGTAGCATTTGGATAAATAACTCAAAAAATAAATTTTTTCTATAAAAGAGAATGAATATTAAAATAACTATGATAACGAATACTTTCTAATATTGAATGTTGATTTTACATAACCTAATCACTAATAGTCTAATATTGTGTATGATATGATAGGTGAAAATAAAAAATAAATATAAAATGCGTGTCAATATATATTTTATTGCTGTTTTTTATTTTTTATTTTTACTCCTATTAGAACTCTCTTCTCCTTTATTGAGGTCAAGAACTTGTTATAATTAACTATGAAAATAATAAGCTACAAAATTACATATGAAAAAAATAAAATTAAAACTGAAATTTCATACCACACTTGAATACAAATTTAATAATAAAAAATAGTGATAAAATGATAAAAAAATTTAGAAGGAATATATGCAGTAAGTTGTTCAGATGTAATATTGTCTGAAAATAAAATGTGGAGTATCAATACTTCCATCAGATGTTACGTAAAAATGGTGAGACTTGGAACATTGCGTGAGAATGATGGTGGAAGGCCAGTGCTTCTAGCAGCAGACCTTGTGTGAAAATGGTGATGAAGGGTCAGTATTTTTCATAGAGCCAAGAAGGAAAGTAGATTTTTTTGTTTTAAAATTAATTTTTTTTAAGTAAGTGGTAGAATGACTTCTCGAGAAGCAAGAAGTCATATATTTCTACTTATTCAAAAAGCTGCAAATTAACTTTTCGGGAAGTTAAAAGCTTTTTTTAAAATAGTGCCAAACACATAGATTGTGACTTTTCATAATTCAAAAGTTAAAAAAGTAGCTTCTGCTACTTCCCAAACAGGCTCTTAGTGATAAGAAGTTGAAATTAAAATTTCAATTTTAGAATACAAAATTTTTTTTCTTTAATACTTCTAAAAAATATGAACAAAAAATTAAAATTTTGGAAACCAAAAACTAAAACTTGAATAATTTTTATTAAACTTTTTAAATTTTAAATTTATTCTTAATTTTTTTAAATTTATTTAAACTAAAAATAATACCAAAATATAACTCAATCTAATATATTTTATACCAAATACGATATAAATAAAAATTTAATTTAATCTTTATTTTTCAATCTAAATCTCTCAATTTTAATCTTCTTTTAAAAAAACAGCCTTAAAAATGGGTGCTATGTCGATCACCTTGCTTGCCAATATTATGCATACTGTTTAATGAATAAGTAATATAATGTGACGAGTGGAAGGTTTTAATTTTGCGCATATATATTATTATGAATGCGAAGATGTTTGGAAAGGGATGTGCACTATTTGTTTGTTTCGAAGATAATTTTATCAATAACGAAAAATTAATTGGAGATAACATTTTCTATGAAAGAACAAAAAATTTTGGGATAAATTTATCCATTAAAACAAATCTTTTGGGACATGTATAGAATGGTTATTTTTTACGGGCCTGCTACACATACAAGCAATAAGGCCTTACAAATGTTATAAGTCTCCAGCCCACAAACATTCTACACGCGCGTGTATTGATATTGAATGGAGCGTACCATCATGCGCTCCCACTCAAACGGTTACGCTTTTCTTCGCGTAAACCGCCCCTTAATGGAAGACTCTTCCACTTCTTCCACTTCTCAAAGCCATTTAGAGAAAACGCAACCCTTCCATTTTCGAGCAACATTCGAAACTCAAGATATACAACTCGTCGCTAACATTCGAAAACTCCATCAACACACCATAAACTCTCGATCAAGAATCTCCAGAGTAAACAAAGCTATAATACTCAAGGTACGTTACATTACCATTCCTATATATTTTCCAGATTTCGAACTAGGTTTTACTGTTCTTCTACGTTCTTCTAGTTTTTACTGTTCTTTTTGCTCTACGTCTCATTTTATAGTTTTTAATGTTCTAGGTTTTACTGTTATTCTTACTTCTATGTTACACTATTCTTCTTCGTTCTCGTAGGTGTTACTGTTCTTGTAACTCATTTTTGGGGGTATATTCCGTAGTTTGGTGGGTATATATGCAGTAATTTGTTGGGTGTATATGGCATAAAATGTTGGGTGTATATTTTTGAAGTGATATATATGGGTGTATCTGAATCATATCTATGGGTGTATATGGATTAATTTGTTGGGTGTATATTGGTTGACCTTGTAATGTTGCTTGATATTGATGCATGTTTGAGTGACACCTGACTGATATATATGGTTGTATCTGATTCATATCTATGGGTGTATCTGACTGATATATATGGGTGTATCTTACTGTTATCAATGGGTGTATCTGACTCATATATATGGGTGTATCTTACTGATATCTTTGGATGTATTTTTCATTTCAGAGAAAATGGCAGCGAGAAACCAACCTGGAAGAAATGTAAGAACAAATATATGTCTTACATGAAATCAGTTTTATATAATAGAATTATATCTGGCAATAATTTTATTTTTGTTTACAGCAAACAAAAGACCTTAAGTGTGCAACACATCTCTTAAGTGATAAATTCAGAAATATGAGTGAGGAAAAGAAAACAATTGTGAGGGATTTGGGACTCAGTTGCTTGATGCACATCCCACCATTAAGGGTGCATCACCAAGTGTTAAGGGAGCTGGCTAACAACTTCAAACTAGGGGAGAACAGATTGGAAACGGGATACGGTTCTTTTAAAATAACACCAAGAAAAATAGGTGATGCGCTTGGCATCAATGCAACAGGTAACTCACTAAAAACTATAGGTGTATATTAACTGATGCTTGGGTGTATTTGAACCGACTTTGATACTTTGTTGTTTTCCTTTTTGTAGGAGATCTATTTCCTCAGAAAGTCGATTATAAGAAACTTTCTGAGGATGACAAAGTAATTTTTAGAAGATTCCAGGATAAGACCCTCAAAAGTCTTACAGATGAGATGATGGATATTGGCGTTGGTAATGAAGAGGAACGCCTAATGTTCAAGAGGATTTTCATCCTCTATATACAAATGGCGTTCCTTTTACCAACGACAATAAACAAAATCTCGCCTGTACACCTGGCCCCAATTTTTGAGATGGACAGCATAACGGAGCGAAACTGGGGGGGGCATGTTTTGACCTTTATGGTCAAGGGCATAACCGACTACAAGGAGAAAAAGAAGAAGGCAATTGATGTCTGCCTCTTTGCTCTGATGATAATTTACATTCATCTTTCTAAAAACAAGGGCAAGAAGAAGGCTGAAAGACCGCCAAAACCCTAGATTGCCAACTGGAGTAAGGAGCAGTTGGTCGAAAGAATGAGTGCAGAAACAGAGGAAATTTTGGTAAGTGAACGTAATATGTGGATGTATTTTATTTACCTGAATGCTGCTAACTAAAATATCTAATGTTTCAGGGGATTGTAAAGATGGCGAAAACAAGAGAGAAAATGAAAAAAATAGAGAAAAAAGAAAAAAAAACAAGAAATCAAAAAAACAAAAAAGGAAGGCGAGTTCAACATCGTCTTCGGAGACAGAAACAACTGACAGTGACAGTTCTACCTCTGAGTCTGAGACTCAAGAAGACTCAGAGGATTCACCAAGAAAACAACCCAGCAAAAAAGAAAAAAAGTAAGTACCATACTTGGGTGTAATTTCTTTGTCGAGTTGGGTGTATTTTGTGGAACTATTTGGGTGTATTTTGTTTATCAAGTTGGGTGTATATTGTTAACTAAGTTGGGTGTATATTATCGATTCAGTTGGTTGTATCTTGTGCATTCATTTGGGTGTATTTTATATCTTTAGTATGTTCTAAATAATGATTGTTTGCCTTCCAGAAAAAGAAAGAAGAGTCAAGGGGATTCAGATTCTGATTTAGAATCTGAATCAACTGATGAGTAATGTTCTGAAATTATTACTCCTTTCTTTTGGCCTCATTATAAAGATTTCGTGTATTAACTGAAGTGTCTCTTATTAACTTATAAAAGCGAAGAATCATCACCGGTGGAGAAGCAAAAGAAAAATAAAAAGACACAAAGAACACCAAAAAAGTAAGCACTTCTTTGGATAATATTCTGTAATAAAATTAATTTTTTATTTCTGATTCATACTTGTTTTTTCCACCCAGAACACAATCCAAAAAGAAAAAGGTTGTTGTTGAGCATTCATCTCCTGAAGAAGATCAATACTATGATGGGTACAGTACCTCGTAAGCTATATTACCGTCTATCATCATAATTATTTTTGTTAACATCTTCTTTTATGAATGTAGTGAGAGATATAAATAGGAAGTGAAGATCTAGATGAATTATTAAGGGAAATTGATGAAAAATCTGCAGCAGAGGGGTATGTCTTGTTGGGGTGTATATTTCAGATTTTAGTGTGTTTTCTTTGCTAATAATTGTTTCTTGTTTCGCAGGCAGAACGAAGCTGACCTGCGATTGACAGAAGGTCGCTATGTCTCCTCTGAAACGTAAAAAGCTTTATTTGATAAAATCTTGTTATCATAATTTGGGTGTATTTTGTTGATCAAGTTGGGTGTATGTTGTTTGTTAAATTGGGTGTATTTCGTTTGTTGTGTTGGGTGTATATTGTCCATTCAGTTGGTTGTATCTTGTGCATTCATTTGGGTCTATTTTATACATGTATTATATTTTTTCTGAATAACATGAAATCTGTTTAGAATACCGGATGTGAACTTGGGAAGTGATGATCCTTCCTCTCAAGAATGCACAGAACAAAGTAGTGAAGCAGGAAGAGAGCATGTAATTTCTCTTTCAAATAACCGTTACTTTTGTTCTTCTATTACCTTCTACTTCTAATTCTGTATATATTTTTTTTAGAAAAAAAATCCCTTTATTATTTTATTCAAGAAAAAAAGGGAGGAAAAAAAAAGCAAAAACTGCAAGTATGTAAGTTCTCAAAAAACAAAGCATGTCTTCCTTTTGAATTGTTTGGGTGTATTTATTGACTTTCTTTGGGTGTATTTTAGGTTGAGTCCGGTTCAACAGTCAGCCAGTGAGCCGACTGATTCGAATATGATGGTTGTGAGGGAACAGACACCGTCGGAAGCACTTGCAATGTGAGTTTTTCAAGAATATTTCAACCTTATAACCTTATTATTTTCAAAGGCGTTGTTAACCTTTCATTTTTCTTCTTGTTTAGAGTTCCGATTTAAGTTTTTATGCCAGTGTCCCAAACAACCACTGTGCCGGAATTTCAAGAAACACCTGAGATAGATTTTGAACCAACCCCTCTTCTACAAATTGAAGGAACTACAAAAACGTAAGAAATAGTATTATTTGTTTAGAGTTTGGGTGTATATTGGGTTACAGTTCGGGTGTATATTTGGTAACAGTTTGGATGTATATTGTTCCTGAATATTTTTTTTACGCCATGATTAATTTGTGTGTAACTGTGCAGCACTCCTGAACCCCCCCAACAACTTGAAGAAAGCACACCCACGCTTCCCCCAGCTCCAACTAAAATGTAAGTTCATTAGACTGAAATCAATCTTTGCTTATCATCCATATATTCTTATTCTTATAATACATTATACATGATGACGCAGTTATCCAGCCGCAGAAGACGCTGCTGCCCTATTGATGATGGCACGCACAACATCGTATGTTCCTAGAACAGATCAGATGCCATCATTCAGCCTTGGCCTCACTGATTCAAGCCAAGAAGAAGCATCAATGCAGGAGGGAGCGTCAACGCAGGAGGCAGAAAGGGCAAAATCTCCAGAAGCTGCAAATTTGCTAGAACAATTAGAGAATTTGGTAGAAAAAATAGCAAAAAGTGCAGTGAAAGAAGAAAGTAAAAGTCCACAAATTCAAAGGAAGACTGGGGGAGAAAGTTCTGGGAAGTTTGAAATTCCTGCGGGAATAAATGAGAATACGGATGATATGAAACATAAGTGCTACATCTGGGGGACGCGAGTGAAGACATACGCGAATGGCACAACTAACGAGTATGAGAACATGTTCACTCTAATGGCCCAAGATAAATACATTTTGACAAAAATGCACATTGCATCACTCCAGGCAGCAACTTATGTAGAAGATGAGGTAATATTAGAATAACATTAATGTTTTTACACCAAAGTTTACTGCAATGTTTATTAATATAAATTGATTTCGGCATATATTTCTAGATTGTATCTGCCATGTGCCTCATCCTCAACCAGACAAATGATAAAAGGTTTCAAGAACAAGTATACTGTCTCCCCCCGATATTATGGTAAGTGTTACTTCTACGCATTTTGGGTGTATTCTCTGTATTCATTTGGGTGTATTTTTTAAGTTCAATTGGGTGTAAATTGTGTAGTCATTTGGGTGTATTTATAGTATTCACTTGGGTGTATTTTCAGTATTATATTTGTTGTTTCACAATTCTTGCAGAACATGGCCATTTCGAAGCACCCAAACGGGGAATTCATATCACCTAAAACCAATAAAGAATTCAGGGTGGAAGACTACCCAAGTTTTATTCCCTTCATAGATGCAAAAAAATTAACTTCGCATCCATATGTAAGTTTTCATTTGTAAAATTTGTTAGTACCGTTGTTTACTTATATGCCAAATAAAATAACACACTGTTGAAATATGGCAATCCTTCAGATTTTTGCACCTGTTTGCCACTCGGACCATTGGTGGTTATGGGTGATTGATACAAGAAAGCGGAGATTTCATATACTTGACCCGCTACACAAGAAAGCTCCAAGCGATAAGAGAAAGCAGCTTAATAAATTCACTGTAAGTTGGCTCTGTGTTCTCTTTTGGGTGTATTTTGTGAAACCATTTGGGTGTATTTTGTTGATCATGTTGGGTGTATGTTGTTTATTCAGTTGGTTGTATCTAGTGCATTCATTTGGGTGTATTTTATATCTTTAGTATGTTCTAAATAATGATTGTTTGCATTCATTTGGGTGTATTTCATTCAGATGTATTATTGATTTGTTTTGGTATTTAAGAGATATGTAATTTCAAGAATGAGAGCATATGCCGGCGGGGAACCTCTGAAGAAAGGCGAGAAGGAGAAGGAAATTAAAGCATCATACGTTAATATATCAGGCCAAAAATCAACGTATAAATTTGTGACTCTGAACATTAAACTTTCCTAAATGAGATTTGTAATTTATTTTCTTCATTTTCAGATATGACTGTGCTATCTACGTTATAAAGTGGCTTGAGTTAATTGAGCCGAAAAACATTAAAAGGGGGAAGTATGAATGGGATAATTGGAAACAGGTAACTATCTTTAGAACTATATAACTCTGTATTACTTTACTGAATTAATATTGCTGTTTAAACAAAATATACTTTTTAATTGTAGGACAAGGTGGACCACTATAGAGTGGAGTATGCTTCGCGGATACTATTCAATGAAATGAGTAAAGAGATAGATGAAGCAATTAGAGCGAGTAATGCAATAAGACTGTCGAAGCCATCCTCCGTATTATTGAGTCTGTTTTGTCAGATAAATTCTACTGATATAGAAAATGAGTAATCCAACTGCTAGCTAGTTTGTAAATTGAACAAATGCTGTAAAAAATTGCCATTTATAAACAACTTCTATTCAATGAATTTTTTTTCCATAGTTAAACTATATGTGCTGTTAAACTGTCTGTGCTGTATTCAAAAGCTGTATTACAGGTGGTTAAATATGAATGAAAACATCAAGGCAGATCTAAACACAGATTATAAATTTTACACCCAACGGGAGTTTAATATACACCCAAGATTGCTGAAAATATACACCCAAACTGTTTGTGCGGTTAAACTGTCTGTGCTGTATTCAAAATGTATGAATTACAGGGACTAAAATATGAAGAAAAATATCAAATCAAATATACACCCATAACCTGCGATTTTTTTTAACTCAAATAAAGTTGAATATACACCCCGAAATCTATCCCCCCATGATGCTTTGAGACTAAAACCCTGAACCCTAAACACTTAAAATGTAAAATGTGAATTCACAAAAATACACCCAAGAGAACAGTGCTTTTACACCCATATTCTGTAAAACTATACACCCAAAGAGTTATCCCCTGCTCCTGGTACCCTAAACTGATAATTCATAACATGTCCTTGATATTGGCTGGAATTTGAATGCACCACTGATGCAGCATCAAACAGGTTTATCTGAATATAACACTCACATATTAGCTAAACTATTAACGAGAAAAATAAACTCAATCACCACAAATTTAAAGAACATTACTTTTACCTCGCTTAAAACTTTTGTTTTCTTATTCTTTGTGGCATTTGCAATCTGTTTGTCCAACTTTGAACCTAGCCTATTTTTTGGATGTCCTCTTGTTCGGATCCTTGGCGGTCTTTGAAGCTCGGTAACGGATTCCAAGTTGGCGTCTTCGTGGGATAAAGAAGATGTCCCCTTCCTTTTGGCTTTTAATGATTCCATCTCAGCCATGACGTTATCGTACGCACGGTGCAGAATTGCAGTCAGCTCCTCCGATTCGGATGCAAATTCGCAAATATTTTGCAAACAAAAAACCAATTGGTCAAACCTCTTGCTTCTTGGCTCCATCAGTGGCTCGTCGTGGCTGCTCTTGATGTGTGTGTGTCGCCTCTTTACCTTCTTGCTCCATCATTCCAGTATATATCTAGGTGACACTTGGCTTACTTGTTCAAAGCTTAACACGCTCAGTGCGTGACGACACAGTATCCCTTTCGACTCGAATAATAAGCATTGGCATTTTACCTCGGCTGCAACTGAGTCGTAAGTAACCACAAACTTGTTGAATATTGAGATGGAAACTTGTTCTCCGACTTCGTATACTGAATAGCCTAGAGCGGAATTCGTTAATCTAGTGATGCAATTCGCCTTTCCTTTGAATTGCGCTTGGACTTCCCTAAACTTTTGATGAGTGTACACATCTTGAAACTGAGCTTCAATGGAGGATTTGGTTGCACACGGTATGACCGTATGAAAATCTGCAGCATCTGATTCTCTTTCTGCTTGCTCCCTGCTTCTGAGGCAATTATCGTACTGTTTGATGAACTGAATAAGCGAGCTGTTCCGGGTGATAAACTTGTTAAAAAATGAATGCATGCTCTCGCTCCTTTGGGTGCTTCTCATCCCTGCCCAGAAGTGGTGATCCAGATAGATAGGAACCCATATATGACGGTCTTCATACAGATCTGCAGAATACACCCAAACACAGACTATAAATACACCTGAAAAAACATGCAAGTTACACCTCTGCTGCAGATTTTAAACAAACATTACCTGAAAGCCACTTGTTGTCCACAAGACCAAAATTCAGCAGAAAATCATTCCAATTCCTATCGAATGAGTCTTTGCTATGAGAGTTCCAAACAACTTGGCTCGTTTCTTGTTCAATATCTGCATGTCCCTTGTACCCGTTTAATTTGCTTGGAATCTTCTTCATGATGTGCCAAATACATCAACGGTGAATTGTTGTTGGCATACAGGCCTCTAAAGCCCTTTTCATTGATGCGCATTGATCAGTGAGAAACCCTTTCGGAGCGTTTCCTCCCATGCAACGAAGCCAACATTGAAATAACCATTTGAATGATTCAATTTCTTCGTTTTTCATCAAAGAGCATCCGAGAAGTGTTGACTGACCGTGGTGATTCACCCCGATAAAAGAACCACAGACCAAATTATACCTGAAACAAATTACCATAGTACAGAATGCAAAATCATTAGGTACACCCCAACATATGCTTCGTATACACCCAAAAAATAGCCAATATACACCTCTGCTGCGAATTCACAAAAATACATTAATTTAGCATCATAAACAGGGGCAATTTGTTACCTATTTGTATTGTAGGTGGTGTCAAATGAAATGACGTCTCCGAAATACTCAAAGACAGCTCTACTTCTTGCATCGGCCCAAAAAGCCAGCTTAATCGATTGATCCTCCTCGAGTTCAAGCTCAAAAAAGAAATTCTAATTCTTGTCTTTCATTCTTAACAAATATTTCCCGAATTCCTTTGCATCTTCTTGTTCGGAAACATTCCGCACTTCCCTGGTAATGTAATTCCTCACGTCCTTTTCGATAAAATTTAACTCGCGGTGACCCCCGGCAGCCGCAACAAATGATTGGTAGGTTTTGCTTGGTCTGATACCGGCCTCCTCGTTATTCTCTATTGTACGGCGAATGGACATGCTTAGTTCCTTGTGCTGTTTGAGCATCTCTGCTTTACTTGGACAGCAGGGGTGTGAATGATCCAGCACAACCTTTGAAATGATCCAAGCACCGACATCCTTCAATGTGTGTATATAAATTCTTGCAGGACAGTTTAAACCGGCTGTCGGATTCGTCTTCTCAATCGGAGATATTTTAGATTTCCATTTTCCCTCTCTGCTACATGTAATCAATTGATTTTTAATCTCGTTTCCCTTCCTATTTGTGCTCCGAACTCTTGTAGAAAAACCTGCAGCCTTGGCGTAGTTCCTGTAAAATTTTTCAGCTTCTTCAAGGGTGGTAAAGGTCATTCCAACCTTGAGAACAAACTGGTCATCAACAACAGAGAGAGGCTGCAGAATACACCATGTCAAAAACTAAAAATACACCCAATCATGTGTAATATAATACACCCGAACCGCAACAACTCAACTAAAATGACAATAAAAGTCATAAACTGTAAATACACAGGCTGCAGAATACACCATGTCAAAAACTAGAAACACACACAATCGTGTCTGATATAATACACCCGAACCACAACAACTCAGTTAAAATAACAGAAAAACCAGTAAACTGTAAATACACCCATACTTCCCTCAAAAATACACCCAAAAAAGTTCTGATCTACACCTGATCGTCTGCTATAAATTCCAAAAAATTAATCAAAACTAATACATTACATTCAATCCACAGATTTATCTTCATGCATTATTTTGACAGTCAATGTTCACGAATTA
>NC_029772.3:22034258-22055216 GCF_000817695.3 Arachis duranensis | reverse complement strand
AACTGGATTTAGTAGTTTACTTTTATAATAAAAATATTTTTTAATTCAATTATCTCTATTAACTATAAAAATCTTTAGTAATATATAATACCAAAAAAGTATTTATTATTTCCAAAATAATACTTCAAAGATACATTATTTGTCAATTGACTGACGAAAAAGAAAAGAAGAGTAGGTACGCACATAGAAGCAGAAAGTGGAGTTTGAAAGGGTTAATTATAATGGCGGCAGAGTAAGATTCATCAACAAGAATCGGGATCTTTGCTTAAGTAGAAAGTTGATGTGTGTGGAGTGTTACGTTGGGGACCTACTTTAATTTCCCTGTAAAATTAGTACTATAAGCACTTCCAATAATGCTTTGTCGGCGATGCTGAGCAGGAGTTAGGTCACCTATAATTGATGATGAACCTAAAACAATCACCCCAAAATAAAGGCCTTAATTAAGAATACCAGTTCCAATTTATTAACGCCTTCTAGTTTTCTTTTATTAATTACTAATTATTGATTATTCCTGTGTATATGTATGTATAATAGCGTCTTATGTGGACGCCTCAAACCTTTTTTTTTTTCTGCAAAAACATTAATGATACAATTAGGAAGTGTGTGAGAGATTCCTCATTTATCCCTTAAAATATTAATTTGAGTGGAGACTCATTAAATAATTTAATGGTTAATATTCTCTCATTTTACATACACACACTCACACAGGCGTGGAGCAAGGTTAAATTTTAGGGAAGGCCAAAGATCGATTTTGTAAAATTAAGAGATTAAATAAAAATTTTAAGAGCAATTAAACTAAAATTTGTATACACATTTAAATGAAAAGTTGAAGGAGGAGGAGAAGGGAGATATGTGAGTCTCCGCCTCTCGTATATTTTGTCTAAAGAAGTCAAATTTATATATTGTTGAGGTATTTATCATCAAATTGTAATTCTAGAAAGGAATTCGACAATTGATTGTTAAAAAATATTGTTTTAGTGATTGATTAATCAAACAAGCAAATGAACTAGAATGAAATGAAGAAAAAATACCAATTTGAGAAGTTTTATATAGGAACACTATTATCATTCCTAAAATTCAATTAATAAATTTAGAATCTATCCAACTCTAGCTACTCAATTAGTCAACTAGAGTTTGTTATTTGGATTAATACTATTTTAGTTGCAGGTTAATCTAAGGGATTTAAGCTTTGTTTCTAGTTAGATTCAACTAAATTCAGTTAGTTAGACTTAATTGTAATTTGTAAGTATGATAAGAAATGAAGGGTGATACTTTTCTATTATATATAGAATTTATCAAATAAATATAGAGTTACCTTCCCATTCAAATCATTCATAATCAAATTAATTCTTCTCCCAATTTTCTGCAACTCTCTTTTTTTTTTCTTTTTTCTCTAATTCTTGTCAACCCTCTTTTCTTTTTTTTTTTTCTCTCCAATTAAGGTTTGGCACCTTTCATAGTATCAGAGCCATTCTTGATTCATCGATGGTAGCAAGCTCTCAAACTAACTTATTTAAAGCTTAGTCAAATGTTTAGCAGAATCAACCTAATTTCAATTCATTATCTATTTCTATAAAGCTTGTTGAAGATAACTTTTTCCAATAAAAAGATCAAGTAAAATCAACCATTTGGACTTAATGAAGTCTTGGTTAATAGATTCTATAACAAAATACTTTATCACTCAAATTGTAAGGTGTGTGTATATACATATCACGTATGGAAAAGATTAGAGGATCATTTTACTTTAGAAATTCGAGCAAGAATCATGTAATTAAAGAACAAATTGAGTAGAATCAGAATTGATAATTTAGTAAATGAATACGTGATGCGGATTTTTCAAAACCACAACTCGACAAGTGCACCGAATCGTATCAAGTAATACCATGGTGAATAGGTTATCGTTCCCACGAAGATTAATAGACTAAGCAAGCAATGGTAACCGATTAATTTAGTCAGATAATTGAAAATGAGGGTTTTGAGGTATTCAATATTAAAAATAGAGAATTTAATGAAAGCAAATTGTAAACGGTTGAGAGAATAATATGAATAAAAACATTAAGGTTTCAAAGATGTTTAAACTTCAGGAAGAATGCTTTTCACTATCTACTTTGATCATGCAAAGATGTATCAATGACAAATCATAGTTAATCAAACCGCAATATCTTGGTGATTCAATTTCCCTTAACATAATAAATTATCAATTCCTTGATCAATTAATTATGATAAGAGGTGATGTACGCTCACTGATTTAAAGTCACGTAATTCTCAATAACTAACCCTAGTTGATTCAATGTCATTTATTAACACTAGTTTCAAAACTTAATTCCAATAACCAACTTTTCCAAGTTAATAATAGAATTCAATTCGAATTAGAACTATTTTCTAACACATTTAAACATTTATGATGAAGAACGAAAACTTATTTCTTAAGAAAACATCAATACATTAATCAAAAGCAGAAAAGCAATAACATTAATTTATTAAAATAAACAGAGCTCCTAATCTTAACAGAGGAGATTAGTTGCTCATGATGCAAAGGAAAACAAAGGTTCTGAATTGAAAAACGGCCAAAGGAAGAGCTCATGTGTGTTTCTCTTCCTATTTAAATGACAACCCTAAACATAGAATTCAAAATTCAAAACTAAATCAAATTAAAACTAAAACAAATTAAAACTAAAACAAATTTAATCCAATTAATGCTTCTCATAGAATTTTTCTTTCAAGTTGAGCACTTGATGATTTCCTTCACAATTGATAATCAATTCTAGATATCATGGGCTTATGTTTAAGATTTAATAATCCAATCAAATGCTTGAAGTTTTAGAGAGATTAGTAAATAATTTGGAAGGCCCTGGAGCTGGCCTAAGAGTGTGCGTTAGACGCATGGGTGGCAAGTCTAATGCATAGAAGACTAGTAACCCCTAGAGGTGCAATTGAAGGTTGCGTCCATTGGAGTGGCAAGTTGGACACATGGCCTCATGCGTTGGATCATGATCCTATGCGTTGGACGCATGAAAGTTTGGAGCTACTGGAAGTGCAATTTACTGGCACATTGAATGCAAAAAGCTATGCATTAGACGCATGAAGCTATGCGTTAGACGCATAGGCCCTTGCATTAGATGCATGGGTGGAGGGCAGCCCCTGGAGGTGTAATTGGACCATGCGTTAGACGCATGGTATGGCAAGTACAATGCATGGAATGAGTGAGCCAATGGAGGGTGCATTTGCATGGTTTGTTGGCTTGGACAGAGGCTCCTCTGTTTGATCCAAAGACTCTTCTAGTTTGTCCCTTCCACCCTTGTTCCTATGGCTTCTCCTTGCTTGTTCCCCTCCATCCTTATTCTTTGATAACTTTCTTGCACAATCCCCTGAAATTAAAGAATTCAAAGTACTTCAAAGTAATATCCACTAAACCATGACAATAATGGAGAAATCACTAGCTTATTGAATGAAATTCCAAGGAAGAAACTACTAAAGATGCGGATGCATCACAACACCAAACTTGAGACTTTGCTTATCCTCAAGCAAGAAGAAAAGAAAAGAATTGAATTCAATGAAGGCTAATTGAATCTCTTAAAAGTTCATGTCCATATTATCAATGTGGTTTAGTTGCCTTGTGATCATAAACCGACTTTTCCTTCTTAATGACTCTTGAAGTCTTAAGATTAAACAATTCTTACAAACTCAAGTTCGGATGATATTATGAGATCTTTTTTCTAGTTTTTGGTTGATCCTTGAATCTTTTGTTTCTTCTTTTTGACAGAGAGAGATATTTCTATTGTTTAACTCTTAATGTTTTGTCTCAAAAAAACTCTTGATGATAGGTTTTCGATCGATAATCTCGAGCCAGTTGGCCCAAGTTACCAAGTGATAAAAACCCCCACGGATCTAATTGCATAAGACTCTCCTTGACATGGTTACACCACAAGCAAATAGCGAGAGATTTGATCCCAGACATCGATACCCAAAGCCTCTTTGGACTTCTAAATATTTTTTTACAAGGCAGTTCTTGATTGTGAGCTTTCGATCGATAATTCCAAACCAGTTGGTTGTGATGAAGCCCCCCTCAAATCTAATCACCCAAGCCTCTTCTTGGAACAAAAACATCACAGGCACATAATTAGGCTCTCAACCATTGATGCTCCGAGCTTTTATTAAGCTTTGAATCCCTTTTTTGATCTTTCCATGTTTCTTTCTTCCTTGCTGTTTCTTTTCTCTCTTTTTATTTTCTTTTCCAATTCAATTTAAGGATCTTAAAGGTTTAAAGATCTCATAATACTTCTCTAAACTCTTGTTTGTGAGGAATCACTCTTTTCCTTCTTTTAAGATCATTCATGTGCTCTTTAAGTACAATAGATTATGATCAAAGTCAGTGACCATCACTTTTTATTATATGACCTTTGTCGATTGATTCAAATTTTCTTTATTAAAGGCAACTCTTTTTCATGATGATTCGAGTGTTCTTTGGACAATGCAAATAACATGCTTGAGTTGAAACAAAGTAAAACTAAGAAAACAACCAAAATGCAAAGAGGAAAAACAAGACAAATAACTGAAAGAAAATAAAAGATGAAGATTAAAAGAAGCATAAAAAGAATATGACAACCTTAATCACTATTATCATCTTCCTTATCATCCTCTTTTTCTTCTTCATCATCTTTGTCCTCCTCAGCATCTTAATGTGTCTTCCTTGGGCCCCAAAGTCCTTTAGATTCTTGTTCCCTTCTCCCCTGATCATCATGTTGTGCTTGTGTTCTTAAGATTCTCAATGATGTCTCGGGCCATATCGGGATATGGAGTTATTTTTTTATTGGCGTCATGGGCTATCCAAGAACAGTAGCTCATATTGGCTTGAGAGTTTAACCTATATTCAAGTTCTTCCGCCTTAATTCTTGCAGTGCCTTGTACTCTTGGAACTCTCTATAATGTGCTGCATGTTGTATTGAGAGTTCTTGAATGGTTGAATATACTTGTTGCCAACCCATGTCTTGTGGTTCAGAAGCTTACAGTTGTTGGCTTGATTCTGCCTAAAATTGAGGAGCTTGAGGCTCAAGTGGAGGGGGTTGCGGGATTTCCTCTTCTTATACTCTTTGAGGAGGAATTACCATTATCCTTTCCATAGTCTTTTTGAAGATGGATTTGTCTATAGAAATCAAAATATCATTATCAATGAAGACTTTTGAAGCCTTACAGAGACAATGAGTGACGCTTGGAAATCCAAGCATGGATTTAGATTATTGATTGAGGAGATGTGATATGTTTCTTGAGAAATTATTTTATCCACTCTTAATTCTTCACCAATCATGGTAGAATAGATCATTATGGCTCTCGCCACTGTAAGTTCCAAGTAGTTTTTCATGGGCATGATTGATTGAGGGATGAATTCCAACTATCTCTTGCCGATGGTATAAGGTCGCACCTTCTCGATTGGAGTTGCTTGCCACTCACACCCGAGGTCCATTGCAAACCAGGGAGATAAATGTCTTTGACTACCTCATCATACCTTGGATCATTATTCAATCTATCTTTGTGAGTCATTGATGATGTTGAAGATGTTAAAAATCTCAAGCACAAGACTCTCTGGATGCTTTCCGGACTAAAATCGATCACCTTCCCTCTCACATAGCTCTTGTAGCTCAAGGTGTCTATATCTTGAGTCTTCGCATCAGCAAGGAAAGCATTAGCATGAAATTCTTGGACCAACAATTGTCCCACTTTTACATGTGGATTACAGAGAGTTTTCCATCTTCTTCTCATGATTTGTTCTTGAATTTCTGGGCACTTTCGTTCTTTTAGATGAAAAGGGACTTCAAGAATGATTTCTTCTTGGTCATTAAATTGTAGAATTGGTTTTCATGAAATTTTGAGAGGAACCTTGTTGCAACATGCGAGGGAGCAGCAAGTTCCTTCCTTTTTCTCTTTCTTAACAAGGAAGCTTGAGATTTGGGCTTTATTTGTTTGTTTAGAGCTTGCTCAACCAACAAATCAATACCAAACTTAAAAATTTTGCTTGTCCCTAAGCAAAAAAAGAAAAGAGCAGTGAAGAAGAAAAAAAATGTGTTAGTTGTGTATGGGAAAAGGGTAGTAAATAGAGATAAATAGGAATGGAGAAAGAGTGGAATGAGGATTAAGAAGGAAGAGAGCATTTCAGATATGTATGAACATAGTAAGAAGTGGTGATCAATGAGGGTTGTGGGGGTGTATATTTATAGGAAAAAGGAGGTCGGGTGAATGGATGGTGGAGTTTGAAAGTTAAGATCTAAGGGTGTGCATGTGGGATAACGGTTCGAAGCATGTAAGGAAGGGTGGTGCTTAGAGTTTGTGTGATGATTAAGTATGGTTGTTGACTGATGGATGCATAGATCAATGTGACCAATGCATGTAGAGGAGGAAGGCATGTAAAGACAAAAGAAAATTTAAAATGTTAGTCTATAGGAAAGGGTGTTCTTCAAAACACGAATGACCTCTGCCTGCTTAAGAAGTGAAAGAAGTGGCCTATGCATAGGGTTGTCATAGGTGCAGGTGAATTCAATGAAAGTTGCTAGGGTCACGAGCTTCCTTACCTACCTACAAAATTCAAACACAAAGTAAGAAGGGAAAACAAATATTGAAAATAAAAAAGTATACATGCATACACGTATAGAATGAGAGGAGAAATGATATGCAAAGGGCAAAGAGGGGTGGTGAGCGCGTGGGGCGCATCTCCCCTTGCGTTGGATGCAAGCCACACCAAACTTATGTTTGGTTGTGGTTCGTTGAATGCACCCTCTTGTGCATTGGACACATGGGCTTCATTTGAGAGCCAAATTGGCTTTGGATTGGTGCGTTAGATGCAGCTCCATATTAATGAATCAATATTTTACGATATATTTTGGTTTGATTTGAGTAGATTTTATTACATAAACCCATATTTATTCATCTAAATATCATGCTTTCGAGATTTCTTCCTAAATTGTGCTTAAAAGTGAAAACATACTCTTTTGTGCTAAATTTTAGTCAATTTTATTCAATTTAATCCCATTTGGTGCCTTGATGTATTTGTTAAGTGATTTAAGGTTTTCAAGGCAAGTTTGGGTTGAAGAAGTGAAGAAAGAGTATCCAAAAGAGGGAGAAATCATGAAGGAAATGAAGTTTGGAAGCTGCTGCAAAGGTGCGTACGCACAACGGTGACTTCGTGCAACAATACGTATGCACCAATTGTCATGCGTAAGCACGATGGGAATTTTGCGCAAACGTGCGTACGCATCGTAAGTCGTACGTACGTATGACTGCATGCAAGTGAGGTCATTAATTGCAAATCGCTAGGGGCGAATTCTAGGCCTCCAAAACCGAGTCCAACTCATTTTCTGAAACTATTTAAGGCCAAAGTAAAGAGGAATGAAGGGGGAGCAATTAGGTTTAGCTTTTATGATGTTTTCTCTTAGTTTCTAAAGAGAGAAGCTCCCCCTCTCTCTAGAATTAGGGTTTTTAGCTTAGTTTCCTTTTAATTTCAGCACTTTAATTCTTGTTTTAGTGTAGTTTCATTTATGTTTCTATGCTTTCTTGTCTTCATCTTCTTCATCTCTTTTCTTATTTTCTCTTTTATGTCAATTTTCATGTTATGAACACTTTTGTTATTTTAATTCCAATTAATGCAAATTTATGTTTCCATGTCATTTATTGCTTTCTTTAGTTGTTATTATGATTTTCTTGCTTTTGGTAGTTAGAATTTATTTTTAATATAATTTAATATTATTTTATTTTCATGCACACCAAGTGTTTGATAAAATGCTTGGCTGAGTTTTTACATAGTTTTTCTCCACTCTTGACTTGAAATTGATGACTTTGGTGATCTTTGAGTCATTGATGTCCATTCTTGTTTGATACATTAGAGTGGTTAGTTGATTTGGTCTCCATTGACTCTATGTGACCCCAAGTGTTGACATAGGACTTATGGATTGGAATTAACTATACTTATTTGACTTATCCTTGATGTAGGATTGACTAAGTAGGATTAACTCGTCATAATCATCAGGTGTTTGTGGTTAATGTCTAGGATAGGTAACCTTAGCTCTCAATTACTTGCCAAGATGTTTTCTTGCATTTGAAGTTCTTTTTCCTTGCATTTAATTGCTTTGACTTTTATTGCTTTGATGTTTAAATTCTTGCATGTTTAGTTTCCACACTCTTGGTTGAGAAATTGGGTGTTTGGGTGGAATTGAGTTGTGGATGTCCATTCCGCATAGCGTGGGAATGGCTAATTGGTTTGGTTTCCATTGACGCTAGTCTTTCACTAAGTAATTAGTGAGTTGATTAGGACTTATAGATTGAGATCAATTATGCCCTTTTAACTAATTCTCAAGTAGGATTGACTAATTGGGATTAATTCCACACAATTGCCATGTTTGTGGTCCATAACCAGGATAGGAATCCTTAATTCCCCAATCCTCACCAAGAGCTCTTTTTGTCATTTAATCTCCATTTTCATTTCCTTTACTTGCTTTCCTTTAATTCCTTGCATGCTTATTTACATTCTTTGCATTTTAATTTCTTACTTCTCTCTTGCATTCACAATTCCCCAAGCTCTCTTTCATAGCCAATAATTAATCACTTAATTGCAACTCCTAGGGAGAACGACCCGAGGTTTAAATACTCTCGGTTACTTTAAATTTGAATTTAACATTTGATGGTGAGAATTCATTGTTGGTTTGGACTATGCTACCAATGAAGTGATTCATGTTTTGATTGATTCCAAACTATACAAGAATTCTCGTTATCAAATTTGGCGGCGTTGCCGGGGAGTTGCAATGGTGTTGTTGTTGGCTATTATATATATGTTAATATATAAATAGCTTGCTCTTTGGTTCTCTTTTGTTTTTGTTGATGGTTAGAATTGGGATCCCGGAGGACATTGGACATTCTAGCATTGGTGGGAAAGTCAAGTACAAGCCACCATAGCAAAGGCTCTCCCAATTGTCTAACTTAAATACATTAAATAAAAGTGCTTGGTAACATCTTTCTAACTCTCCCTCTCTTTGAGCACTTGTTTGTTTGATTTTTGCTTCTTTTAGTTAGCTTAGTTTGGTAGAAATTTTGTGTTGATATTGTAGTTTTAGGGTAGAATAAGTTTTGGGGTTGAAAATGCTATTATGGATACCAAGTTTGGTGCCTTAGAGCACTAAAATATTTTGAGAAAAATAGAGCATGTGCGTGCGCATACACCTGTGCGTATGCACACAACCTCAATTTTTGCGTCCGCACCCCTCTCTTTTTGCCTCTGTGTGTGCGCATGGACCTGTGTGCGTACGCACAGACAGTGAGATAGCTGGCAATTTTGACGCTGCATTTTTTCAAAAAAAAAAAAAACAAAAAAAAGAAGAAGAAGAGAAGCGTGTGCACGCACACCTTCTAATCCTCTCTCTGTTCAAAGCGCTCGCACACACTTGTGCGTCTGCTCACCCTCCATTTTTTTACCTTCTGTGCGTGCGGACACATCTGTGTGTGCACACACGTCTTGATCCCTCTTCTTCTTGGAGCATTCGCACACTCTGTGCAAACGCAACACTTCCCCTGTTTCACCTAGTGTGCGTACGCACATGACCTTATGCGTACGCACGCCCCTGTCTCTCCACCATTACACTTCTTTTCTTCTCTTCTCTCTACTTCTTCTCTTCTTCCTTCTTCCACCCCTTTCTTCTCTTGCTTTTGCCTTCTTTTCTACTTGTTTTACTTTATTTTGTTTGCATTTTATTTTTATTTTAGTAATTATGTTAGTTTTTGTTTAGTTGTTTGTTGATTGAATAAGTTGCAAGTGTTTGTTTGATGTTGATTGGGTTGTTTCTTGATTGAATTTCATCAATGCACTTATACCTTGCCTTAAATTATTAGCACCTTATTGGTTTTGCACATTTACATGTTGTTGCGTATTAGGTGAAATTTCTAGAAGTGCATAATGACTTTATTGAATTGAGTTGAACTACTTATTCATCATGATTGTTTTAGTGAATATAATCACAAAGCAAGATATTTGTTCCTTGCTAATGCTTTGCATTTTTTTTGAGACGACTTGACTTGATTCTTATTAAGACTTGTCACTTTTTGTAACAAGTACCTTATACATGTGATTATTTCATTATTCCTAAGGATGAATAAGTAGTCTCTTTTTATCATTGAATTGGTTATTGTTAATCGTGCCATTTTCTATTAATTTTGAGCTTTCACTTGCACAATTTCAATATCCAATATCTCAAATACTCAATTCACTTTTGAGGTTACCTAGGGTTGCTTGTACCTTAAGTTTTGCTTATTCTTCACTTGTAACCTAGGCCGCCTAATTGAGGAACGCATGTTATTTCTTTTGATTATGTGGTTTCCGTTTTGCTTGATCAATGTGTGTGTTCTAAACCGCGGCACTTAGAATACGCACATTGTCTTTTATCACACCACACACCTTATTTTTCTTCAATTCTTGTTGTTTATGTGTTTATACAACAATCTGGAGCCCTGTGCCCATCAGCTGAAGGTGGAGCCTCAAATCTCTTCACCCCCGGATTGAGTGCATGCACGGAGGACCATGCAACATTTAAGTGTGGGGGAGGATCTGCAATTTTTGGGGAGTAACTTTCTCTTTCTCAACACTTTGCATTATTTTCTAGTTCTTAATAGTTATATTTTGTGAATATTTGTTAGTATTTTATCGCATTACATTTTGCTTAGTTTGCTTGTGTATATATCTTAGCTTGTTATAGTTTATTTTTTGGTAAATGTTTGCATTCGCATGGTAGAGTAAATAATTTTGGTTAAAACAACAAAGAATTTTCAAGAAATTCCTTTTTAGGCCTTCCATTGATTGGATTTGAAACTTGTTTTTGAACTTGCTTAAAGTATCTTTTTATGGAACATAGAAAAGAGTTTGAACAAATACCAAGTGAGATTTGAGCCTTAATTGTGTGGTTGCACATTTCCAACCACAAATTTTATTCTTGTGTGTTAAACTCCTTTTATGACTGTAATCTTTGATTTGCTTGAGTCTATATGTCCTATATTTGATGTTTTAAATTGCATTTAGTATGATTGAGGCCATTTTTGAAATTGAACTCACTAACCCATATGGCCAACCCTTACATCTACCATTGTAAACCACTTTTTGAGCCTTCAATTTCCCTTTGTTCTAATTTTAAGCACATCATTTCCCTAAGTGAAAAACCATTATGTCCATGATTTGTATCTTTGATTAGCTTGGGTTTAAGTGTGTGTGTGTGTTAATCAAGTGTGGGTGGAATTTGTAAGAAACAATGGTAGAAAGTTATTTTGGGTGTTCATTGAGAATATTTGGAAAATAGGTAAATACTCATGCATCTATCACTTGGAACATATGCATCTCTCTTATATGATAAAAAAGAAATTTGGTGTACATACTTTGTTCATAAAAATAAAAAAAAGAAAAAAAAAAAAAAGAAAAGAAAAGAAAAGAAAAAAAATGGTAATGTAAATAAGAGATGCATATGTGGTTGAATTGAAAAGAAGCATGCATGAGTGAATGTGAGAAAAGGGGTAAATGGGTAGTTAGGTTGTTTTGCTATGTATATAGGGTGATATAGGATTAGGTGGGATACTTGGGCTAATAAAAAATCCAATTTACTAAGTCCACTTAACCATATTAATCCTACCCTTACCTTAGCCCCATTACAATCCTCAAAAGACCTCATGATATTTGCATTCATGCATCAAATATTAGTTAATTGTTAGACGACTTGCAAATCTTTGAAAAGCATGATTAAAGGAGGATTGAGTGATTAAGCCCTAAACACTGAGCGACTAAGAGTGTATACGCATCTGGTAAGAGGTTCGATTGCTCAATTCTATGTTTCCTCCCTTATCTTGTATCTTCTTGCAAGTTGTTGAAATGAATTTGAAATTTTCAAATCAAATCTTTGGACATTGATCATATTGCTATAGTTGCTTTGTCTTATCCCTAATGTTTTATTGTTTGATTTATTGAGATTCTCTTGTTTGTTTTACCAAACTCAATAGGAACCATAGTATAGATATAGATAGATAGCATTTAGTATAGTTTCATGTATATAAGTAGTTGCATTAAATAAAATGTTTACCCTTTCATTCATCTCCTTTGGTTGTGTTTAGCATGAGGATATGCTATTGTTTAAGTGTAGGGTAAATATCATGCTTTTGAGATTTCTTCCTAAATTGTGCTTAAAAGTGAAAACATGCTCTTTTGTGCTAAATTTTAGTCAATTTTATTCACTTTAATCCCATTTGGTAACTTGATGTATTTGTTAAGTGATTTAAGGTTTTCAAGGCAAGTTTGGGTTGAAGAAGTGAAGAAAGAGCATCCAAAAGGGGAGAAATCATGAAGGAAATGAAGTTTGGAAGCTGCTGCAAAGGTGCGTATGCACAGTGATGCGTGCGTACGCACAACGGTGACTTCGTGCATGGATGCGTATGCACCAATTGTCGTGTGTACGCACGATGAAAATTTTGCGCAAACGTGTGTATACATCGTAAGTCGTGCGTACGCACGACTGCATGCACTTGAGGTCATTAATTGTAAATTGCTGGGGGCAAATTCTAGGCCTCCAAAACCCAGTCCAACTCATTTTCTGAAGCTATTTAAAGCCAAAGTAAAGAGGAATGACGGGGGGCAATTAGGTTTAGCTTTTATGATGTTTTCTCTTAGTTTCTAGAGAGAGAAGCTCCCCCTCTCTCTAGAATTAGGGTTTTTAGCTTAGTTTCCTTTTAATTTCAGCACTTTAATTCTTGTTTTAGTGTAGTTTTATTTATGTTTCTATGCTTTCTTGTCTTCATCTTCTTCATCTCTTTTGTTATTTTCTCTTTTATGTCAATTTTCATGTTATGAACACTTTGTTATTTTAATTTCAATTAATGCAAATTTATGTTTCCATGTCATTTCTTTCTTTCTTTAGTTGTTATTATGATTTTCTTGCTTTTGGTAGTTAGAGTTTATTTTTAATGCAATTTAATAGTATTTTATTTTCATGCACACTAAGTGTTTGATAAAATGCTTGGCTTAGTTTTTACATAGTTTGTCTCCACTCTTGACTTGAAATTGATGACTTTGGTGATCCTTGAGTCATTGATGTCCATTCTTGTTTGATACATTAGAGTAGTTAGTTGATTTAGTCTCCATTGACTCTATGTGACCCCAAGTGTTGACATAGGACTTATGGATTGGAATTAACTATACTTATTTGACTTATCCTTGATGTAGGGTTGACTAAGTAGGATTAACTCTTCATAATCATCATGTGTTTGTGGTCAATGTCTAGGATAGGTAACCTTAGCTCTCAATTACTTGCCAAGATGTTTTCTTGCATTTGAAGTTTTTTTTCCTTGCATTTAATTGCTTTGACTTTTATTGCTTTGATGTTTAAATTCTTGCATGTTTAGTTTCCACACTATTGGTTGAGAAATTGGGTGTTTGGGTGGAATTGAGTTGTGGATGTCCATTCCGCATAGCGTGGGAATGGCTAATTGGTTTGGTTTCCATTGACGCTAGTCTTTTACTAAGTAATTAGTGAGTTGATTAGGACTTATAGATTGAGATCAATTATGCCCTTTTGACTAATTCTCAAGTAGGATTGACTAATTGGAATTAATTCCACACAATTGCCATGTTTATGGTCCATAACTAGGATAGGAATCCATAATTCTCCAATCCTCACCAAGAGCTCTTTTTGTCATTTAATCTCCATTTTCATTTTCTTTACTTGCTTTCCTTTAATTTCTTGCATGCTTATTTACATTCCTTGCATTTTAATTTCTTGCTTCTCTCTTGCATTCACAATTCTGCATGCTCTCTTTCATCGCCAATAATTAATTACCTAATTACAACTCCTAGGGAGAACAACTCGAGGGTTAAATACTCTCGATTACTTTAAATTTAAATTTAACATTTGATAGTGAGAATTCATTGTTGGTTTGGACTATGCTACCGATGAAGTGATTCATGTTTTGATTGATTCCAAACTATACAAGAATTCTCGTTATCACATATGCAGTTCTATGTCTTTCTTTGGTGTGTTAGATGTACCCCCCTGTGCGTTAAATGCAAGGTCGAAAATAGGAGCCATTGTGGCTCTGCCTAGTTGCGTTAGACGTAGCCTCTCATGGGGAGCCATTTTGACTCTGTTTGGGTGCGTTAGATGCACTACTCCTTGTGTTAGATGCATGGGCTAAAACTGGGAGCCAAATTGGCTCTGTTTTGGTGCATTAGATGCACTATGCCTTACATTAAATGCATGGCTTGGAGCACACACCAAACTTGATTCTGATGGTGCATATGTGTGCTTCAAGGACCCCCTGTTTTGTGTAGCTCTAATACAACTTGTATGCATGAATCATAGTTGAAATAAAAACTAATGAAAACAATAATTCAAAGGATACTAGTGATTGTATTGCCTTCGAACATGTGCTTCTTTCACGTTACTAGTTTGACAGTTAGCTCTTTAGTTCAGGATATGAACAGACTTCTGACGATTAATGTTGCCACCAAGATAGTGCTTCAATCACTGGCCATTCATAGAGAATCTTTGAGAATTTTCCTCTATGACTTCCATATGGCCGTAAGGGGACACCTTGGTGATAGTAAAGGGTCCTGACCATCTTGATTTTATCTTTTCGAAAAAAGAGTTTGAACCTTGAGTTGAATAGAAGTACCTTTTATCCATGCTCAAAGGTTCTCATTGAAACCCTCTTGTCATGCCATATTTTGGTCTTCTCCTTGTATAACTTGGCATTTTCATGAGCCTTGAATCTAACTTATCAAGCTCATTGAGTTGAAGCAGTCGTTTCTCTCCCACAGCTTTGGCATCAAAGTTAAGAAATTTGGTTGCCCAATAGGCCATGTGCTCAAATTCCACTGGTAAATGACAAGTTTTGCCTTAAACAAGTTGATATAGAGACATGACAATTAGAGTCTTGAAAGCAGTCTCGTATGCCCAGAGAGCATCCTCAAACTTCTTGGACCAATCATTAATTGAAGCTCCCACAGTCTTCTCTAGATTTCTCTTAAGTTCTCTGTTGGAGACCTCCACTTGGTCATTTATTTGAGGGTGATATCGGGTAGCCACCTTGTGCTTGACCCTATACTTATGGAGAAGAGCTTCTAATTATTTGTTGTAAAAGTAGCTTCCTCCATCACTGATCAAGGTTCTCAAGACATTGAATCTATTGAATATATTCTTCTTAAGAAAGTTAAGCACCACTTTAGCATCATTGGGGGGGAGGGGTAATGGCACTGTCTCCACCCACTTAGAAACATAATCGATAACTACTAAGATGTAATTATTTGAGTATGAGGGTGAGAAAGGTCCCATGAATTCTATTCCCTATACATCAAATAATTCCACATCCAGAATGAAATTTTGTAGCTTCTCATTTTTCTTTGGTAAATTTCCTGTTCTCATACATTGTTAACAATTTTTCACAAATTTTCTAGCATTCTTGAAGATGGTTGGCCAATATAAACTACATTGGAAGACTTTTATGCTGTTCTATCTCCACCAAAATGGTTATCATACTCATAACCATGGCAATGCCATAAAACATCATCAAGTTCTTCATCTGGGATGCACCTTCAGATTATGCCATCCGAGCATCTCTTGAACAAGTATGGATCATCTCATAAAAAGTAGCGAAAATCATGTTGCAACTTTTTCTTTTGGTGCCAAGTGAGCTTCTTTGGAATGATCTTCCTCTCCTTGTAGTTTGTCATATATGCAAACCATGGTGCCTTGTGAAATGCAAGTTGCTCATCAGGAAAACCCTCATTCATAGGGAGTTGATGAGTTGGGGCCTCAATAGGTTCAATTCTTGAGAGATGGTCAGCCACTTGGTTTTCTGAATCTTTCTGATCTCTAATTTCAATGTAAAATTCTTGAAGTAAGAGTACCCATCTTATCAACCTTAGTTTAGCATCCTGTTTAGTCAAAAGGTACTTAAGAGCAGAGTGATTAGTGTAGATAATTACTTTTGAGCCAATTAAATAAGATCTAAACTTATTAAAAGTAAAGACCACAGCTAGGAGTTCTTTCTCTGTCGTTGTATAATTCTTTTGTGTATCATGTAAGACACGGCTTGCATAGTAGATAACATGCAATACCTTGTCTTGTCTTTACCCTAAAACTGCACCAATTGCAAAATCACTTGCATCACACATTAATTCAAAAGGTAACGTCCAATTTGGTGGTGCAATAATAGGTGTAGAGACAAGTTTAGCTTTAAGGGTTTCAAAAGCATGTAATCATTCATGATCAAAAACAAAAAGAACATCAATTACAAAAAGATTGCTCAATGGTTTTACAATTTTTGAAAAATCCTTTATAAATCTTCTATAAAAGCCAGCATGTCCTAGAAAACTCCTTATTGCTTTCACACTTACAGGAGGTGGTAATTTCTCAATTACTGCCACCTTGGCTTTGTCAATTTCATGCCTTTGTTTCAGATCTGGTGTATAAGAACAATGCTTTCGATAACCATAAAATGATATTTCTTCCAGTTCAAAACAAGATTTGTTCCTTGGCACCATTTCAAACTAAGGCTAAATGTTGTAAGCAAGCATCAAAAGAATTACCAAAAATAGAAAAAGCATCCATGAAATTTTCAATAAATTTTTCAACCATGTCAGAAAAAATAGAAAGCATACACATTTGAAAAGTGGCAAGGGCATTGCATAACCCAAAAGGCATACGACAATAAGCAAAAACACCAAAAGAGCAAGTAAACGCCATCTTCTCTTAATCCACAAGATCCACTGCAATTCGGTTGTATCCTGAATAGCCATCTAAGAAACAATAAAAAGTATGCCCAGCCAATCTTTCAAGCATTTGATCAATAAATGGCAAGGAAAAATGATCTATCCTAGTGGTAGTGTTGAGTTTCTTATAGTCAATGTATATTCTTCAGCTGGTGATATTTCTTGTAAGGATGAGCTCATTCTTTTCATTTGTGACCACTGTAATTGCTCCTTTCTTGGGAACCACTTGCCAGACTCACCCAAGGGCTATAAAAAATCAAATAGATAATTTTTGCCTCCCATAACTTCATAAATTCTTTTTGAACCATTTTCTTCATCACTGGATTGAGCCTCCGTTGGGCTTGCATTACTAGTTTGGAGTCTTCTTCAAGCAAGATTTTATGCATGTGCATAGTGGGGCTTATTGCTTTAAGGTCACTGATGGCCTAGCCCAAAGCAGTTTGGTGGTCTCTCAGCACTTTAAGTAATTCCTCTTCCTCTAACTTGCTCAAGGAGCAACTTATGATCACTAAAAATGTATCTTTATCACTAAGGAGTGCATATTTGAGGCTTAGAGGCAGAGACTTTAAATCAATCTTGGGTAACCCCTCTTCTTTCCCTGGGACGTGAGTTGCTTCTTCCCTGGGTGTTGTGCAATACTTTGATTCAGCAAAGTTACTTTCTTTAGGGGGCTTCAGAAAATTATTGAGCTCCTCCTCTTCTAAGGCCTCTTGTACCAAAGAATCAATTAAATCAATCTTCATACAATTCTCTGAGTCACTTGGATGTTGCAAGGCTTTGAACACATTAAATACCATTTACTCATCATGTACTCTCAAAATTAACTCTCCTCATTGCACATCAATTAGTACTCTTCCAATGACAAGAAATGATCTCCCCAAAATAATAGAGGTATTTGCATCCTCTTCCATGTCAAGAATCACAAAGTTAGCAGAAAAAATGAATTTTTCCACTTTAACCAACAAATTTTCTACAACTCCACGTGGGAATTCGATGAATAGTAAGCTAATTAGAGAGAGATTCTTATGGGCTTTACTTCTTCAATTTGTATCTTTTTAATCAATAAAAATGGCATTAGATTAATGTTAGCCCCCAAGTCATAGTGAGCTCATTTAATAGTGATTTCACCAATTGTGCACGAAATTAAGAAACTCCCAGCATTTTTAATTTTTGGGATAAGTTGTTTTGAATGATTGCACAACATTCCTTGGTGAAGACTACTATTTCATCGTCTTTCCAATTCCTCTTCTTTGCCATCAACTCCTTCATAAACTTGGCATAAAGTGGCATTTTCTCCAAGGCTTCAGCAAAAGGAATATTGATTTGTAATTTTCCAAATACCTCTAAGAACTTAGAGAATTGCTTGTCCTTGGTCTCCTTTTGTAACCTTTAAGGGAATGGAATTCTGGACTTGTATCCTTGCACTTTTTCCTTCTTTGTTGTTCTTCTTTTGGAGCTTGAATTGGAGGGGCAGGGGTGTGTTCTTCTTGATTGTTGGCTACCTCCATGCCTTTTTCAGATTGATTGTCATTGCTTGTGGCTTTTTTACCCACTATTTTTTTGCTTCTCAAATTAATGGCCTTGCATTCTTCTCTTGCATTTGGAATAGTTGATGAGAAAAAATTGTCGATAAAGAATTTCTCAATAAAATCTCATTGCAAGTATAATTTTAAACCAATAATGAATATTCACATCAAATTTAATATGGTTGTCACTAGTTCAACCCCAATAAAATAACTAAGAGTATTAATCCCAGGTCGTTCTCTCTAGAAATTACAATGAAGTACTTTATTATTGGCTATGAAGGAATGCTTTGGGGTTTTTGTAATAATGAACAAGAAATGTAAATAGTAAAAGAAGTAAGCTAATAACTAAGAAAGCTCTTGGCAAGGAATGAGAGCTAGAAGTCCTATCCTCATTATCATCATCAATTGTGACAAGAGTTGTCCATTGCTCCACTTAGTTAACCTCTAACTATGAAGAAAAGTCAAGTGGATATAATCAACTTGAGTCCACAAGTGCTTGTCAAATCCTAAGAAAAGTGTAACACCCTACCATACAGAGTTTTATGCTTAAGTCATAATTCAGAGATGGCAAGGTATTACGACCTCTAAAATAAAAATTTAGTACGTATAGTAGTATGAATGATTGATTATAACTAGGAGCCTTTGTAGAAAAAGGGATAAACCAAAAATCGCAACTCGAAAGCGCAACACTCCGATCGATAACGTAACGAACAAGGATAACCAACGCGAGATTATATATATACAAAGGAGTGTCAAAAACAGGAATATCAAGACTCAAAATCCGGCTGCAAAGATAACCGGTCCGAGCATAGCAATATATATACATATGATAAAAATAAGAAAAACCCCAAAGGAAACCCAAAGGGACACAAATACATAAAACCTATTCTCCAAAATCTCCCATAAGTGAAGTCATCACAGTAAGTATTATTTAATGGAGATAAAAGTATCTAAGCAAAACATATAAACCAAAACATAGCCCCGAGAACAAAGGATCTTCGCAAATCTTAGAAGTCTCCAGCATGCCTCAATGGGAAACCTTACGTCCTGCATCTAAAAACCACAAAATCCGCATGGGTGAGAACCAGAGGTCCCCAGCATGGTAACAGCTTCCACATATATAATACATAATAATAGAGGAAAGCCGAAGGCAATCCTAGAACTTCCTCCAGATAAGTCAAAGCTTATAAACAAGCTAAACCGTATAAGGGTATCTGACTAAAGATTCTTCAGTCTAACTAATACTTCCCTTTCCAATTCCTTCTCACTTCCCAACCACCAACAGGAGTATAATGTGGCAAACACAGTTATATCAGACAAGAAATATACAAATAGGGACAAATAAGGCAGTTAGACAATTAGCAAGTAATATGCAGTCAAATAGGCAATCTCAAACAATTCATATAGTATGCATATGATGAATGCCTGTCCCTAGTGGCCGATGATATCATCTTGTCGGTTATAAAGCCAACCCGACAAGTCCTGGTAGCTAACCATTGGACTGTCCCTCTGTCGCGCATCCCCAACTCGAGTTATACTCGTTATAAACTTGATCATAATCATGATCTATATCCATCACCCTCACTGGTGAATATTTACGGGGGTGAGCTCATCCGGGTCTTTCACAGTGCCCGGCCACACTTATGACATAGGGTCAAAAGAGCTTCGAGTCTCAACCTGGAGCACGTGGTGGCTAGCCACTGCTACTACCCAGGGAAACTCGTATCTCAGATAGTGAAAGTGCAAATCACAATTATCATAATTCAGCATAAACATGCATGAATTCTCATCCATGGATCAACATCCATATTAGCCATCCTGCTCACGGTTCAGTCCAGAACCAGCCAATATTCATATCATACACAGCCATTCCGGCTCACGGTTAATTCCATAACCAGCCCATTGGCATCACGGTTAAATCCATAACCAGCCATCTCATTAACAAATACGGCCTTTCGGCCCATGGCATAACAAGCACTTCCACCACCATCCTCCACATCTCACATAATCATCAATGATCCTCATTGATTATTCATGTTTCCCTTGCTTCACTCGCAAGTTACCACATCCACTAGCTCCTTCTCTCATAGCTAGGCATATCATAATGATTTAAGATATAAGTGGTGAGATCGGAGGCTTAGAAGTATGAAATTTGGCTTTTAAAACTCAAAAATCAACTTTGGGATGAAAACAGCGCCACGCGTACGCGCACTCCACGCGCACGCGTGAATGGCCTCAAAAACTCATCGACGTGCAAGCATCATGCACGCTAACGCGTGGATTAAAAATTTGCCAATCGACGCGTACGCGTGGGTGTTCTCGTGCCCCAGGCACAACACTGGCACAGTTCTGGCATAACTCTCTGGAAATGGATGGGCATTGGGTGCAGCACAATCGGCGCGCCCGCGCACATCACGCGCACGCGTGGATGGCATTTTCTAGAAGAACGGCGCGTACGTGCCAAGTGCGCCTACGCGCGAGGGGTCATTCTGCTAAAAAATTTCTAAGTTAAAAGCTGCAGAATTCACAAATTCAAACCCCTATCTTCCAATGGACATAACTTCCTCATTTTAAATTATTTTTCATCCGTTCTTCGAACGGCATGGACATCCCGGATCAAATTTCATTTCTAAACAGATTTGGCACAAAACAGAGATC
>NC_029772.3:22026247-22033737 GCF_000817695.3 Arachis duranensis | reverse complement strand
AAACCGAAACCATACCTTAGCCGATTTCCCAAGCTCAACCGGAGCACTTCCAAACCACTTATCCACAAGCTCTCAAGGCCTCAATACCTCCAAGAACAGATATTTCACCACCAAATCCCTTTTTCAAGCTTTTCAAAATCACCAATCAAGCTCCAATATTCACATATACACAACCTAAGCCACAATCATCATACCCATACACAACATCTCAATACCCAAACATCATAGAACAACAAAATTACACTAGGTTTGAGAATCTTACTGCACCCAAGGTCTAAGGAGACAAGATTAACCTTCTCCTTCAAGAGAGTTGGGTCCTATAACATCAAAGAGCCCAAAATCTCAACATTTTTGCTTATAAAACTCGAAAACAAGGCTGAAATTTCGAAGAGCAAAACATGGCTTACCTCAATATTAATTGTATGGGTTTTGTAGAGCTCTCCGCGGTGAACGCGTGGCCGCAAACGGAGCGGCAATCGGAGCTCTAGATCAAAAGTTATGGTGGTTTGAAGATCAAGTGAGAGATAGAAGGTTGAGAGAGTGTTCTTCCCCCATTCTCTCTAACTTTCAGCGTGTTTTGAGTGTTGTGAGGAGAGAGAGTGCTGAAAACTAGGGTTTTAGTTTAGTTATGTTGGGCCAAGGGCCCACTTTGGGTCCGGTTGGCCCGGTTTAGCCCGTTCGGTCCAATCTTGGTCCGAATTTTATAAAATTGGTACCAAAATTCTCGTCTCAATCTCCTCTATCATATTTAGCCACAAAAATCACATTTTGGGCTTTCTAGAATAAATTCTCATTTATAGGCTAATTAGCCGTTAATTAACCGGGTTTTACAAAAAGACTAGCTTTAGTGGCATTCAAGTCAACTAGCAACTTTCAATTATCAATCAACAAAAGAGTTTGATAACTCAAGGGTCTCCAATTACTCAACTCAATCCAAGAGGAGAAAAATCTACTCTAAAATTCAACCAGGTATTTTATCAAACACTTGAAAGGAATAATGGAAAAACATAATAAAATGACAAGAAATATAAAATCTAACACTACCAAATGCAAGGAAATAACAATAACAAAGCAATTAAATAATAAAGGAACAGAAAACATAAAATTGCATTAAAAAAATTAAAATCAACAAAGTTCTCATGGACATGAAAGTAGAAAAATAGAAGAAATTAACAAGAAAAACTAAGAGAGCAAAGATGTAGCAACAAAGAATTGAAAGGAAAAGTAAATGAAAATAACAATTAAAACTAGACCTAAGAAAATCCTAATCTAAATCTAACCTAATTTCTAGAGAGAAGAGAGAGCTTCTCTCTCTAGAATTCTACCTAAAGCATGATAAAAACTAAACTAATACTACTTGATTCATCCTCCTTCAATCCTTAGGTTCAATAGCATCAGAAATGAGTTAGATTGGACCCAAAATGACTAGAAATCGCTGGCCACGGGTTGTTTAAAATGGCCCACACTGATCCTGCGACACGCACGCATGGACGCGACGCGTCGCCTAAACTCCTGGCAATTTTAGAAAATTACATTTCATTTTGAAGCCTCAGATGTTAGCTTTCTAACGCAACTAAAACCGCCTCATTTAGACCTCTGTAGCTCAAGTTATGATCGATTAAGTACAAAGAGGTCAGGATTGACAGCTTTGCAATTCCTTCATTTCTTCATAAGTTCTCCATTTTTACATGCTTTTTCTTCATTCCCTCAATCCAATCCTTTCTTTCTAAACCTAACAAACATATCAAGGTATCGAATAGAATCAAGGTGAATTAAATTTAGCTATTTTAAGACCTAAAAAGCATGTTTTCACACTTAAGCACAAAAAAAGGAGAGTTTACAAAAGGATGCTATTTTAGTGAGTAAATGTGGAAAAAGTTGATAAAATCCTCTAAATTTAACACAAGATACTAAAAATGGGGTTTATCAACCTCCCCACACTTAAACAATAGCAAGTTGGCCCACTTATACTTTAAGTTTCTGATAAATACTTCTTGATTCTTGAAATTGGTTCTAGTTTCTTGTATAAAACTTGAGATTTGTTGGATAAATATAGATGTGTGTTGAGTGAGTTTCTCTAGGACATTTTCAAGACGGGAGGTCTTTTGTAGATTTTGGAATGATTGTGTGGGAAGTGTTTGTGGTTGGTGAGGAGTGGTGAAATTGTTGAAGTTGTTGTTTCCTTGGTTTTGATTTTCCTAGCCAAAGTTAGGGTGGTTCCTCCATCCAGGGTTGTAAGTTTTGGAGAATGGGTCATTTTATGATAGCCTAGAGGGATTCCCCATGTAGTTCACTTGTTCAAAAGAGGCTTGGTCTTGGTTGAGTAGCTCACAACTTTTACCTTAAAAGACTTTACCTTGATCGGTTCCTCTTCTTATGTCCTAAGTGTTTTGTGTTTCCACTGCTAAAACTTACATGTGTCCTAGTTGTTTAGTGAGTGTACTAATTTGATGGGACATAGCCATGTTCTGTGCCAAAATAATGTCCAAGGTTTTTAATTTCATCACTCTTCTCTTCACTGTTCTTTAAGAAGAATACAAGTATTGATTGTTGGCCACTATTTCAATTAATTCTAAGGATTCTTTAGTGGTCTTCATGTTCATAGATCCTCCAGCTGAGGAGTCCAATAAATTCTTAGAAGCATGAGTGATTCTATCATAAAAGATTTGGAGTTGAACCCGATCAGAGAACATATCCTGGGGACACACAGCTCTTCGCGGGTACCACAGTCCGAACCCAGTCTAAACTCCGCACCAGACCCCACCGACCCAGCTCCGCCTGCTGCCCCTGACCCTGACGTTTACCATCCTTTACTGGATGACAACACTCGTCGGGCCGAACTAGATGAGCGCGCGGGGTTTCATTTTGTGGGGTTGTCGGAATCTCAGAAAGAAAAAGTGCTGGACGCACAAGTAAAAATAGAAAGGGCCATTGAGAAAGCTCTGCTCTCCGACGGGTATTCCCGGGATGAGCTGAATGAACTGAACAAACGAAATGAAATTCGGGGGTTTTTGTTCTACCCCCCCACGTCCAGCGGTTGAAAAACTAGAACTCGACTCGAAGAGTTGAGATAGCTAATCCCTAAGCAATCACTTAGCTGCAGTTAACCCTAGCCTTAAGTTACATACAAAGTATGTTAGACTGTCCTTCCAGCTGAGCTTCGCTATGAACTAATAGACTAAAATTAGCATATAATGAAAGATGGATTATAAGTACGGTGAAACCCGTATCCCAATTGTTAAGTTAACCATAAGGTAATTAATTTACTTAGTGCTTGCGCTAAGGATTGAAGAGCTTAGTGTGAAAGGCTAAGGATAAGGAAGGGAGATCAGAAAGATGCGCGGACGACTTGACTACGGACGACTTGACTACCAGAATCTCTACGAAACCATATGAAGGAAGGATTACGGTATCTGGTGAATATCGGACGGCGAAAAGTGCTGTCTGAGAAACAATTCGGGGAGTTGAAAATAAGCGTAGATCCGGAGATTCCCGAATAGGTCAACCTTTCGAACTGCTGCTGAATCCACGGGCAGGCAAGAGACAACCTGGCCAACTGAAACATCTTAGTAGCCAGAGACAGTGTAGATAGATCCGGATAAGAAGGCACACATTCCTAAGACTGGTAATTGCCTCAATGAGGAAAAACAACAACCTAAAAGGCGGACTAAGATAAGTTATTCAGCTAGGTAATGCGTTAAAGAGCCGTTATGTAGAAAAAAGAAAGCAGACATGCACACGAAAAGACTTGCAACAGTAAGGTAAGGCTTGACTTTCCCCGCCACTCCGTCAAATAGGCTTAATGCCTTACTCTAAAGGAGGAATCCGAAAGAATCAATCATCTGTATATATGCATGGCCTTGATCGACACGACAGCAAGACAAGAGCAGGGAAGGACTGGTATTACCTGTTGTTGAGGAAGAGAAGTAGACAAATAAATCTGATGCTAGTCTTTTGCCCCTGTTAGCACTTTCCTGAACCGTCTTGTCGGAGGTATCTTTGTAACAAACAGGTTCTACCACCTGGCTTAGTTTAGCTGAGGACAGGACAGCATACGGCTCAAGAGGAGTGGGAATAACATGTTCCGTGGAGTTTGAAAGGGGGTGGCCCGCTTGCAAAATAATCTTCTCGGCTTCGAGGAACTTTCTATGTTGCTCCCCCCTTCTTAGTCAATGGGAGAGGGAGGAGTCTATCCCGGAGGCTTCTTGGCCTTGCTTTCCTCTTGTCTATCTTGTCTGTTTCTGTTCAGAATCACGGTCCCGTTCCCTGCCAAGTCTTGGGCGCTCTATCTGCATATCCCCTGGATGGGGTTCCCTTTGAGATTCTGCTTTCTGCATTATATTATCACCCATTCTGGGAAGGTCATTGCGTGGTCAAGAGACATCATCATAAGTAGAAGGATCAGTCTCCCGATGTACCCAACACCTTCGAAACATCTGAGGTAAGGACCCCTTTTTCAGATTTCATGATGAACCCTAGACTGAATCCAACCCTGTCAAGAAGAAAGCCCTTTGTTACGCACTGGTCGCTTCCTGAAACAGCAGGGATATTCCATCGACCCGACCCCTCATTTTGTCTGGCTTTAATATTTTTTTGTATCTCTCCTAGGTTTCATAGAGAGACTCTTCATCTTTTTGCATAAAAGTCTAGATATCATGTCTCAGCTTTGCCAACTTCTATGGTGGAAAGAATTTAGTAAGAAATTTATTGACCAAATCATCTCATGTTGATATACTCTCCAGTGGCTGGGTCTAGAGCCGTTGTTTGGCTCGGTCTCTCACAGAGAATGAGAATAGCCTTAATTCATAAGCTTCAATAGAGACACCATTAGTCTTGACAGTTTCACAAATCTGAAAAAAGGTGGAGATATGCAGATTCATATCTTCTCGAGGGCTCCCATTAAATTGACTTTGTTGCACCAAGTAGATGAGTTTAGGCTTTAGTTCAAAATTTTTGGCCTCTACATTAGGTGCTACTATGCTACTGCCACAATTTTCAGAAGTGAGTTTGCTGAAAGACCCAATTGATTAAAGGAACTATAGCTAATTTAGAGAGTGATCATGTTAATACAATACTCAATGGCTTAACAGAAAAATATGCTTTAATAATAATCACTATTGTAAACTTATGAGCTACTTAGTTAGAGAGTTTGAATCACTGCTTCTTGCACCTGAGAGCAAGTTAGAGATATTTAAGCCAATGTAGCTTAGTACTTAAACAACTATAGCAATAGAGGAGGATTTAGAGGAGGCTTTAGAGGTGATTACAGAGATAGAGGTGGTAGCATGCCAAAAGAAGGTTTTTCTCAAAATAAAAGAATATTTAATAATACAAGAACAAGATTAAATATAAAATTTGATGCAACATTTGAGAAAATAAGGTTTGAAAATAATCCAATAATCAATAATAGTGATAGTTCACAAAGCGAATCACAGAATCGGTTTGATGATGGAGGAAATAGACCAACTTGTCAAGTTTATGGAAGAATTGGACACATAGCTCTCAAATGTTTGATTTATTTTATGGGAATGAAGATCAAACACAAAAAATAAGATATATGATTCCTCAAGACCTTGAGCACCACAAGCCAATGTCAATGTGCTAGCAATATTCGGCACCAATTATTATAATCAAAATTTGTATCGAGAAAATAGTGCTACACATAACATGACACTTGATTCTTAGAATTTGATGAATGAAGAGAGTTTTAAAGACTCAAAACAAGTGGTTTGTTGTAGAAAATGAAATAGGTTTGCAAATCAATTATATTGAAAATTCAATTTTTAAAACTAATTTGAGTTCTACGAATTTTGTGTTGGAGAAACTATTACATGGTCCTAAAATAATGAAAAACATTCTTAATCTCTATCAATTTCTTAGTAAATTAAATAATTGAACAAATATTAAATAACAATTAGTGAAATTATTAAATTATAATTTGGGTTTGTTAACCATCAAAGCTCAATATGAGATACTATGGAGCTAACATATGTAGTGTGAGGAAATTATTTCTTAAGAAGTTCCTACATTTGATAATATATTGAAACAAGATCTCAGTTCTTTATACACATATCCAATACACAAAAAACCTCTTTGCTTCTTATACCTTGATCCAGTAGTGAACAAGCTTTTTTTTTTATAATGCTTGAAGAAAGAATACCTATGGTTCTTAAATCCTTTAGTGAGCTAAGAAATTGCCAAGTCTATGATGACTTGAGAAAAGAATATCTAAAATTATTAGTTTTATGAAATCTGAGTCAACGTTTAGCCTGAGAATACTTGAGGAAACAATATCTTTTACCATATTTTTATAGTGAAAATGTTGACTATTATTAAGGGTCAGATGTAAGCAAGTCTTGGTTGAACTATTATAAATAATATTGGAGTAAACCACCAAGTCTGTTCCCCTCCCCAAATTACAAAAAGCTGACAAAAATGACCCCCCTACTTTTGTTAACGAAAAAATATCTCCTAAATATTTAAAAATGCTACAAAAATTTTCAATCATAAAGAAAAGCTTTCTCCTTAACGAAATTGGCTAAGGTGGCAAACAAATTTGTCAATGGGCATCTATTTTTGATAAAATTCTATTTCACTCCTATTTCTAACTAAGAGCCCTAATTTGTCTCCAATTTCTCAAAAAATCTAAACCCTAATTTGTCCCTAATTCTCTCTCGCCGCAAAACCTCCTCCCTACACTCTCATAACGACCACCCTTATCTCCACCTCCAACTACCTCAGCTACTCCCCACCAGAGTTCTCCCCTTCCAATCTCGTCTCCTTTGACACCTCTTAGATGTGCTCTCTTCTTGACAACCATAACCTTGACGACTGTGACTGACTCTTTGGCACATTGTTAAGAGCTCTTTCTTAACCCACCAAGAGGAGAAGCAATATGGTGTCTTCAAAGAGTGTTTATATCTGTTGAGGTGGTTGATGAGCGGATAATTTGTACGCTTTTTGGCATTGTTTTTAGTATGTTTTTAGTATGATCTAGTTAGTTTTTAGTATATTTTTATTAGTTTTTAGTTAAAATTCACTTTTCTGGACTTTACTATGAGTTTGTGTGTTTTTCTGTGATTTCAGGTATTTTCTGGCTGAAATTGAGGGACCTGAGCAAAAATCTGATTCAGAGACTGAAAAGGACTGCAGATGCTGTTGGATTCTGACCTCCCTGCACTCGAAGTGGATTTTCTGGAACTACAGAAGCCCGACCGAAGCCAATGATCACTCTTGTTCTTATGTATTTTCAACGGTGGAGTTTCTACACACCATAGATTAAGGTGTGGAGCTCTGCTGTACCTCGAGTATTAATGCAATTACTAATGTTCTTCTATTCAATTTCGCTTGTTCTTGTTCTAAGATATCACTTGTTCTTCAACTTGATGAATGTGATGATCCGTGACACGCATCATCATTCTCACCCATGAACGTGTGACTGACAACCACCTCCGTTCTACCTTCGATTGGGTGAATATCTCTTGGATTCC
>NC_029772.3:22024271-22025507 GCF_000817695.3 Arachis duranensis | reverse complement strand
CTGGCTGGCTGTGAAGCCATGTCTAATTCCTGGACCGGAGTCTTAGACTAAACATTGCATGATTCCTGGAATTCTCATTAAGAATTTTGATACCTTTATTTTCTTTTTCCACTTAATTTTCGAAAAAAAAACACAAAAAAAAATTTACAAAATTATAAAAACCAAAAATATTTTTCCTATTGAGACTCTATTCTCATTTTAAGTTTGGTGTCAATTGCATGTTTTTGTTCTTCTTGCACTCATGCATGTGTCTTCATTAATCTTCAAGTTGTTCTTGATGATTTCATTGCTCTGATCTTTAAATTCTCTTGACTTGAGTGTTTTGTGTGTCTCATATGCATTCTCATTTTGTCAGTGTCAGTAGTATACAAACTGCTAAGTTTGGTGTCTTGCATGCATTGTTATTTGATTTTAGTTGCATTTTGATTATTCCTCATTATTAAAAATCCAAAAATATTTTTTAATTGGTGTCTTTTCAAGTCAATAATACAGAGAATTGAAGATTCAGAACATACTGCAGAGGAATTATACAGAAAAAGCTGGGCGTTCAAAACGCCCAGTGAAGAAGGGCAAACTGGCGTTTAAACGCCAGCCAGGGTACCTGGCTGGGCGTTTAACCCCCAAAAGGGTAGTATTTTGGGCGTTAAACGCCAGAATGTGCACCATTCTGGGCGTTTAACGCCAGGATTGCACAAGTGGGAAGATTCTGTTTTTAATTCAGATTTTTTTCAAGTTTTCAAAATTTTTCAAAATCAAATCTTTTTCAAATCATATCTTTTCAATCATATGTTTTCAAAATTAATTTCTTTCCTTTTTCAAAGATACTTGCTATCAATTAATGATTTGATTCAACATTTCAAATATGTTGCCTTTTCTGTTGAGAAAGGTTTAATGTTTGAATCATATCTTTTCTTGATAGCCAAGTCATCAATTTTCAAAATCAAATCTTTTTAAAATGTTTTTCAAATCATATCTTCTCAATCACATTTTTTTAAACTAATCATATCTTCTTAACCACATCTTTTTCAAAATAGCTTTCAATCAAATCTTTTTTTGATTTCTAATTTCAAATTCTTTTTCAAAAATTACTTGATTTTTTTTCCACTTTTATTTTCGAAAATCAATTAGTGTTTTTCAAAATGTTTTCAAAATCTTTTACTTAATTTTCGAAAATTGCTTCCCTTCTTTTCATATCCTTCTATTTATGGACTAACACTATCCCTTAATGCAAAATTC
>NC_029772.3:22023808-22024153 GCF_000817695.3 Arachis duranensis | reverse complement strand
TTGTGACATAGAGGATTCCATATTTCCTTGTTTTCTTCTCTTTCTTATGAGCAGGAGCAAAGACAAAAGCATTCTAGTTGAGGCTGATCCTGAACCTGAAAGGACCTTGAAGCGAAAGCTAAGAGAAGCTAAGGCACAACTCTCTGTAGAGGACCTAACAGAAATCTTCAAAGAAGAAAAACCCATGGCAGCCGAAAACAACAACAATGCCAACAATGCAAGGAAGGTGCTGGGTGACTTTACTGCACCTACTCCCGACTTCTATGGGAGAAGCATCTCTATCCCTGCCATTGGAGCAAACAACTTTGAGCTTAAGCCTCAATTAGTTTCTCTAATGCAACAGAA
>NC_029772.3:22022072-22022402 GCF_000817695.3 Arachis duranensis | reverse complement strand
AGTTTTCAATACCTTGTACCATAGGCACCATGACCTTCAAGAAGGCCTTGTGTGACTTAGGATCAAGTGTAAACCTCATGCCCCTCTCTGTAATGGAGAAGTTAGTGATCTTTGAGGTGCAAGCTGCAAAAATCTCACTAGAGATGGCAGACAACTCAAGAAAACAAGCTTATGGACTTGTAGAGGATGTTCTAGTAAAGGTTCAAGACCATTACATCCCTGCTGATTTCATAGTCCTTGAGACTGGGGAATGCATGGATGAATCCATCATCCTTGGCAGACCCTTCCTAGCCACAGCAAGGGCTGTGATTGATGTTGATAGAGGAGAAT
>NC_029772.3:22021273-22021817 GCF_000817695.3 Arachis duranensis | reverse complement strand
GCCTGAGCATCTGTGAGGCTCCATGAGAGCCCTCTGTCAAGCTACTGACATTAAAGAAGCGCTTGTTGGGAGGCAACCAATGTTATATTTTATCTATTTTCCTTTGTTATTTTATGTTTTCTGTAGGTTGATGATCATGAGAAGTCACAAAATCAATGAAAAAAAGCAAAAACAGAATGAAAAACAGAAAGAAAAATAGCACACCCTGGAGGAAGAACCTTCTGGCGTTTAAACGCCAGTGAGGCTAGCAGATGGGCGTTTAACGCCCAGTCTGGCACCATTCTGGGCGTTTAACGCCAGAAAGGGGCACCAGACTGGCGTTAAACGCTAGAAAAGGGCAAGGAGCTGGCGTTAAACGCCAGAAATGGGCACCAGCCCGGCGTTTAACGCCAGAATTGGCTCAAAACGCATTTTTGCATGCCATTTGGTGCAGGGATGACTTTTCCTTGACACCTCAGGATCTGTGGACCCCACAGGATCCCCACCTACCCCACCACTCTCTCTCTTCTTCTTCACCCATTCACCAATCACCTCAACACCTCTT
>NC_029772.3:22020288-22021089 GCF_000817695.3 Arachis duranensis | reverse complement strand
CCCCCACCCCTATATAAACCCATCTTCACTCCTTCATTTTCACACAACATCAACACCACTACTCTCACTTTTTGGCCGAACACAAAGCCATTCCCTTTCCCTTCATTTCTTCTTCTTCTACTCTCTTCTTTCTTCTTTTGCTCGAGGACGAGTAAACCTTTTCAGTTTGGTGTGGTAAAAGCATTGCTTTTTGTTTTTCCATAACCATTTATGGCATCCAAGGCCGGAGAAACCTCTAGAAAGAGGAAAGGGAAGGCAAAAGCTTTCACCTCCGAGTCATGGGAGATGGAGAGATTCATCTCAAGGGTGCATCAAGACCAATTCTATGAAGTTGTGGCCTTGAAGAAGGTGATCCCCGAGATCCCTTTCAAACTCAAAAAGGGTCAACTTTGATCAAAGGTTGGACCAAGTCCTCATAGACATCTGTGAAGAGGATGCTCAATGGAAGAGAAAGGGAAGCCAATTCAACTAAGAAGGAATGACCACAAGCCTATCACTAAGAAGAGGATGGAGCAAACAAGAGACCCCTCTCATCATCAAATCCCTGAGACGCCTCAAGGGATGCACTTTCCTCCATAAAACTATTGGGAGCAACTAAACACCTCCCTAGGAGAATTAAGTTCCAACATGGGACAACTAAGGGTGGAGCATCAAGAACACTCCATCATCCTCCATGAAATTAGAGAAGATCAAAGAATCATGAAAGAGGAGCAACAAAGACAAGGAAGAAACATTGAGGAGCTCAAACACTCCATAGGATCTTCAAGAAGAAGAACAAGCCGCCATCACTAAGGTGGACCC
>NC_029772.3:22002071-22020185 GCF_000817695.3 Arachis duranensis | reverse complement strand
TCTATGTTTGTGTCTTGTGATCATTAGTGTCTTAGTGTCCATGCCTTAAAGTTATGAATGTCCTATGAATCCATCACCTTTCTTGAATGAAAAATGTGCTTAAATTGAAAAAGAAAAGAATTGCATGAATTTTGAATTTTATAACAGTTTAATTATCTTGATGTGGTGGCAATACTTTTGTTTTCTGAATGTATGCTTAAACAGTGCATATGTATCTTGAATTTGTGGTTCATGAATGTTGGCTCTTGAAAGAATGATGAAAAAGGAGACATGTTATGTGGTTCATGAATGTTGGCTCTTAAAAGAATGATGAAAAAGGAGAAATGTTAATGAGGATCTGAAAAATCATAAAAATGATTCTTGAAGCAAGAAAAAGCAATGAAAAAAAAAAGAAAATTTCGAAAAAAAAAGGAAGAAAAAAAAATTCGAAAAAAGAAGAAGAAAAAGAAAGAAAGAAAAGGAAAAGAAATAAGGTTGTGATCCAAGGCAAAAAGAGTGTGCTTAAGAACCCTGGACACCTCTAATTGGGGACTCTAGCAAAGCTGAGTCACAATCTGATGCTATCTTAGATCATTGGGAGGCTGGAACCGAAGCCAATGATCACTATTGTTCTTATGTATTTTCAACGGTGGAGTTTCTACACACCATAGATTAAGGTGTGGAGCTCTGCTGTACCTCAAGTATTAATGCAATTACTAATGTTCTTCTATTCAATTCCGCTTGTTCTTGTTCTAAGATATCACTTGTTCTTCAACTTGATGAATGTGATGATCCGTGACACTCATCATCATTCTCACCTATGAATGTGTGACTGACAACCACCTCCGTTCTACCTTAGATTGGGTGAATATCTCTTGGATTCCTGATGCATGATGCATGGTTGATCGCCTGACAACCGAGCGCTTGCCTGACAACCGAGCCAGCCTTTCCATGAGATCAGAGTCTTCGTGGTATAGGCTAGAACTGATGGCGACATTCAAGAGAATCCGGAAGGTCTAACCTTGTCTGTGGTATTCTGAGTAAGATTCAATGATTGAATGACTGTGACGTGCTTCAAACTCCTGAAGGCGGGGCGTTAGTGATAGACGCAAAAGAATCACTGGACATCTTCATTCGCTTATCAGAAATTCCCACCAATGAATTACATAAGTATCTCTATCTTTATCTTTATGTTTTATTCGCATATCACCATATCCATTTGAGTTTGCCTGACTAAGATTTACAAGGTGACCATAGCTTGCTTCATACCAACAATCTCTGTGGGATCGACCCTTACTCGCGTAAGGTTTATTACTTGGACGACCCAGTACACTTGCTGGTTAGTTGTGCGAAGTTGTGTTTATGCCATGGTATTGAACACCAAGTTTTTGGATTCATTACCGGGGATTATTTGATTTGTGAAAAGTATTGATCACAATTTCGTGCTACCAGTGGTGACAGAGGACAAGAATATGATGGGAAATGTGAGAGGTATTAGGCGGTGAGGACGCAAGAGAATGGAAAATTACGGGCAAGAAGGAAGGGTGTTGCTCATGGTGGGTGGTAGTTGCAATCCACTCCCTTCTGTAGTCTCTGATGGATCTTCCTTCCTCCCTTATTTTGCTTTTTCTTTGTGTAAAATCACCCAATTGTACCCATAAAGAAGCACCACTATTGAAGCGATGCCGACATCCAGTGGACTAGACATAACTCTGCTTTCGATTAGATCAGAGATGAAAATAAGAATTTTGGGATATGAGAAATTGGGGATTTTCGGTGGATATGATAAGATGGGGAAGGATTATGTGGTGGTGATGTGAATTTTGGTGGAACTACTGAGAGGGAGAAATCAAATTTTGTTGTTGATGGTGGTTAAGGTATTGTGACGATGACGACGTTTGTGATAGATAAATCAGTGAAGAAGGGTTTTGTTACTATTGTTGCATGTTAACCACCATGAATTTTGGGAATTGACAATTAGAGTTTGGTTATATTAAGATTAGGAAAATTAGGATTTTAAATTAGGATTTTAAATTTGAGAGTAAAAATCTAACTTCCATAGAACAGATGGCACATTGGCATTTCCGTTTGCTACCCTACCGAATTCTGTCAATTGAAAAGGTTTTTCTTCATAGTTGGATAATTTTGTAGTGTTTTTAAAAATTTGGGGACATTTTTGTTGATAACAAAAATAAGAATAATTTTTATCAGCGTTCTGATAATTCAGGGAGCAAAATTGATAATTTACTCTATAATGTTATGTACTATTTTTTGAGCTTTATATCTTTTACATTATTTTAGTCAAGTTGCTAAGTATCAAAATTTGGTTTTTCAAATATACAAGTTAAGCTTTCATAAAATGAGATCTAATGTAGTTCGTTGCTTATAAAATCAAAAGCTTGATAAGTTATCATAGTTATTTGTAATTTCTAAAAAAAAGTGTCAAATCATAATTCAATCTCATTTTTCATGTTTTTCTTTTGGTTATTTGAGTTGGAACTGCCTTAATCAGACCTTTGTAACTTAAGTTATAATTCAATAAAAGCAAAAAAGTCGAGATGTGAGAATATTAGGAACATTCATGACAATAATCCTTGCCATTGAATTTCACATGGACTCACTAAGAATTGGATAATGTGATTAGTATGAAAGTTATAAAATTCGAGTTATCTTTAATAATGGCTTTAAATTTGTTCCAATTCAATCACTTATGATATCAACTATGCATATTAGTACCAACCATCAAACATACAGTTTACACAATTCTCATTATCTACAATTATATCTAAGGGATGGATGGTGTAAATGGTTGGTACTAATATGCATAGTTGATATCTAATGTAAATTGATGATTGGATTGAGAATTGTGTGAACTGTATGTTTGGTGTGTTGGTAATTTGATGAATTGGATAATGAGTATTGGTTTGTGGAATATGCATTTAAATTGTGAATTTAGGCCGGATGCCGTGAATTTTAGGACGGAGGCCGGAAAGAGGTAAGGAAGGTAAGTTTATGTGTGTATTGTGTGATAATATAAGATATTGGATGGATTTTAGACATTAAATGTGTAAATAATTGGTTTGATTATTGAATAATAAGGTTTGAGAAATTGAGGTGTGAAATTTGATAGTTTTGGGTGAAATTATGTAGATGAGGTAGGTTTGGTTTTGGTTGAGTGTAATTATGTGAATGTTATTGGATTGTGGTTATTTAGATAAGTGGAAATGAATTTGGCTTGGGCACATTGGAAAAATTGGTGATTTCTAGTTTTGGGTAAAAACTGATTTTTGACTAATTTTAGCGGTCCGTAACTAGGTCCACGGAGTTTGGAATTCTTCAAAATTAGACTTTTATGAAAGTTTGTCCAACAATCTTTCTAACGGTTCATAAATGGTTGAAAAAAAAATTGTAGAAGAAGTTATATGTGTTGGAAATTTGGGGTTTGAAATTGTGAATTCTGTAGCTTTTTAACTTAGTAAAATTTTTGGCAGAACGCACTCCCACGCGTAAGCGTGGCCGACACGCAAGCGTCATTTTCAAATTTTCACTCCAACGCATGGTCCACACCTACGCGTCGATGTCCTGCACCAATTGCCCAGCCAAATTTCTGAGAGTTGTGCGAGTATCGAGCTCATTTTGTGCGCGGGACACAAAACGCACCCACGCGTTTGCATGGCTGATGCGCAGGCGTCCGTTGGCTTTTCTCCCATCCACGCGTATGCATGGGCGATGCATACGCGTCGTTGTGACATGTGGCTTTTCACGCGTGACCTTGTTTACCCCCCAAGGTTGATTTTTGAGTTTTCAAAACTAATTTCAGACTTCTGAGTCTCCATTCTCACCCTTTATGTCCTAAATCTTTATAGTATGCCTAGTAATGAAAGGAAGCTAGGTCATGTGATAACTTGTGAATGAAGTAAGTGAGATTAATGATAAGTTATGGATAATGGTGACTATATGAGTTATTAAGGGTGATGATGGAAGTGCGGTGTATGCCATGAGTTGAAGGGCTGTATTTAAAAATGATTATTGGCTGGTGATGGGTTATGCCATGAGCCGGATGCCTATGATAAATATTGATTACTGGTTGGTCATGGGTTATGCCATGAGCCGGATGGCTATGATAAATATTGATTTATGGCTGGAAATGAAAATATGGCTTTGAATGATGGCTTTATCTTGAGCTCTCTTTCTCGGAAGTGCGACCCCAGAGAGATGAAGGAAGGTGAGGATCCCCTCCTTGGTTCCTCCTGGGCATATGAGAACGTATCTCCTGGGTAGTAGCAAGGGTTGTGGTTGTGCCCCACTTGCTCCAGGTTGGTTAGTATAGAGGCTCCCCGGGTGGACTCAAGGGTTGTGGTTTTGCCCCCACTTGCCTCGGGTTATGATGAGTGATGTATAAATGTGCAATCATATGATGTATAAATGATGATATGGTCATGACGAATGATTATGGAATGCTATGAATGAATGTGGAGTGATTATCTGAGATACGAGTTTTCCTGGGTGAAAGCAGTGACTAGCCACCACATGCTCCAGGTTGAGACTCGATACTCTACTAACCCTATGTCGTAAGTGTGGTCGGACACTGTGAAAGTTCCGGATGAGCTCGTCCCCATGGATAAACACCAGTGTGGGTGTTGTATGATTATGATTATAATCATGATTATGATTGAGAATAACTCAATTTGGGGATGCACGACAGAGGGACAGTCCAATGGTTTGCTACTAGGACTTGTTGGGTTGGCTATATAACCAACAGATGATATCATCAGCCATAGGGCAGACATTCATCATTTGCATATGTTTGAATTGTTTGGGTTTGCCTACTTGTTTTGGATTGCTATATCATATGTGCTATGTTACCTGATTATGTGCTACTTGCTCTACTTGTACTTTAATTGTGTATTACTTGTAGGGGTGGCAAACGGGCCTAAACCCACCGAGCCGGCCCGCGGAACTCGCCAAAAAAGGCGGGCTGGGCTGGAAAATTGGGATCGCCAAATAGCAAAAGCCCGCCTAACCCGCACCGCTTAAACCGCGGGCTTTGGCGGGGCGGGGCGGTCTTCCCCGCTAAGCTTAGTGTTCTTTTAGTGAGGGGGTATTTTTACAATTTTTTTGCCAAGACCTAACTTCCCCCAACCTAACTTACTAGAGTATGAAGATAAAAATTGAGTGGTTCGGATTATATTTATGTTACTTTGGAGACAATATTTATAATTATGTTTTAAATTATGTTTCTTTTGCTTTGGAGAGAATATTTATACTTATGTTTTGGATGAAAACTTGGTTTATAATTATGTTTATTAGATATTTATGATTACAAAGATTTTAATGTTTATTGAATATAAAAAATATAATTTTTTTGCCTTTAGAAATTATAAATTTATTAATATGATTGTGAAATTATATATATTATTTAGTAGTTAATAGTAAAAAAAAGAAGAGCTTTGGCGGGCTTAGCCCGTCAGCCTGCAGTTAGGCGGGGTGGGCTGGGATTCTAGGACCGCCTTACTAGGCGGGGCGGGGCGGGACAGCCCGCCAAAGGGTAGGCTTTTGGTGGGGCGGATGCTGGTGTCGATGGACGCTGAAGGCTATTCTTAATGAGACGAATTGATGACGATTATTGGATAAGATAATTTAAGCTCCCTGGGTAGACGCAGTGAAGTGAATTCACTTGCTCCAGGTGAGAATATGATGTATTGATATAGAATTGCTAAGATAGAACAACTGGTGATGGTTTTATTTATGATCCTGATTCTGATTCGTGGGAGAGTTAGAAAGTTGGGAAGCATAAGAAATATGAGTTAGATTTAGCTTTCCCTTATGACAGTTGCCTATTTATGGATTATCAAAAACATAGGGTGAATGCTTTGTGGAAAGAAGTTTAGGATGCTTAGTGAGTTTTTATTGCAGTGATTGTATTTATTTGGCACTTTTACTGTACTAGGAACCCATGGGTCGGAGGTTCTCATTCCGTATATATCTCTTATTTTTCAGATACAGGTCCAGGTGCTCAGAAGTGAGCGGTGGTTCATCTGAGAGACGGCGATTATCTTTATACTCTCTTCTTTATATTTTGCTTAGAATCTCTCTACCTTTGTTTGAAAAGTCTCTATTATGTATCGAACTCTTTTGAACTTGCCTATAGAGGCTCTTATGTTTCTTTTGAGAGAAATTAGGAGTTTTTGTTGTCATCTACTGTTATACTGTACCCTAGCCGACCTAAACTTCGTGGGTCGCGACTTGTGGCTATTTACTTATGTTATAAATCTATATACTGTCCTTCTCCTATCTCCTTTATGCCTTTATCCGTATATCACTTTCGACTTCACGCTTTATCTTTTGGTTTTCGGAAGGTGAGTGATACGACTTCGCGATTTTATTTTTACTCTTTTCAGGCTTCTCGTTTAATACTCCTTTCAATTATACTTATAATTATGTACTAAAAATCCACTTGAGAGTCGTACCACCGTAATATCATTGACTTATGACTTGAGCATAAGGATTTGAATATTAGGGTGTTATAATTATTACAGTAGAAAACGTTAAAATTTTTGTGCGTAACGAAAAATTTTATAAATGTATTATTTTGTATTTTTGTAGTTTAGGGTGACACGAATTATACTCGTCATCAATTATATCTGTTAGTTTTATATTTTTAATTGCAAACCCATTAGATAACCTACAAGAAGTGCAGCCAACTGCAGTCAACTCATAACCGTTGTTTTTTTTATTTTTTTTAGAGAGAACGTGAATTTAAATTATCATAAAAAAATGTCTACAATCTAATAAAGAAAAACATCCAAATTAAAAAAAATCTAAATTGAAATTATAAAAAAGTCCAAAATCATTGTAAAATCATTATAAAAATTCCTAACAAAAAGAAACATCTGAAACGTAACAAATAGAAACATTCAAAACCTAACAAAAATGAGTTATCCAAAAAATTTTTAAAATTTCAAAACCTAATAGAATGAGGCATCCAACAAAATATTGAAAAAAGAACATCCAAAAATTAAGAAAAAAGGCTTCTAAAACTATTAAAAAATTACCCAAAATCCAAAAAGAAAAAGCATCCAAAATATAAGAAAAAGAAACATCCGAGACTTATGAAAAAAAATATCTAAAAATAACAAATATCCAAAATTATTTTAAACTCGTTTTAAAAGTTTATTTTAAAGTTTTCAATATTATTTTAAAAATTTCAAAAATTAATTTAAAATTCCAAAATAATTTAAAAAATTCTTAATAAAAAGAAACATGAAAAACGTAACACAAAAATCCAAAACCTAACAAAAACGAGATATCCGAATTCTTTTTAAAATTCCAAAACCTAACAAATTGACACGTCTAACAAAATATTGAAAAAAAAATCCGAAAACTAAAAAAAACTAAAACTATTAAAAAAGTCATCAAAAACCCAAAAAGTAGAAACATTCAAAACATAAAAAAAAAAAGAAACATCTGAAACTTAGAAGAAAGAAACATTCAAAACTAAAAAAAATCATCCAAAACCAAGTAGAAGAAAGAAGAAGAAGAGCGACGTGAGGCACGACATTCAGCAAAAGGATGTACTCTCTCTCGCTGGTGCTGCACGGTCCAAGGGGTGGTTGATGGCGGATGAGCAGCAACTCTCCCTTGTTTGTTCGTAGAGCGGTGCAGGGCGTGGATCGTCGTGGATTGCCGTTGTCTTCTCGTCGCCAAGGCGTGGCACAAAGACTATTTTCGTGATGGCATGACACGACGGACGACACCGGTTTGTCAGGTGGCAGTGTGGTTGGAGCGCGGGGATCCTCTCGTTAGGTGGTGCATCGTTTTGGATATTGGATGGCATTATGGATGATGGTCATGCCTCGATCAACGATGACTTCAGGCGGCGGCACGACTGGGGCGGCGTGAAAACTAATGGTGAATGAGAGGATTGGCATTTGTGTGAATTTTTTTTACTGTGAATAAGAGTAAGTGTGAAATTATGTTGACTTTTGAGTTTTTTTTTTAGTGCTGTAAATTTAAAATTTTTTTTAATTAACTGCAGTGGACTGTATTACTAATTAATTTTTTATACTTTTTCTTTTAATTGCAGTTGACATGATTCAAAATATTAGTGTTTATAAGTTTATTGGGACCTGATTAAATAAAATCATAAAATTTTATGAAACCCTGTATTATATACATCAGGCCTAATTTGTTTGTTACGCAAATAAAGAAATTTCACAGACATTAAAGTGCTAATAACGTAATGGATCACAAGTGTTAATGATTGAGAAATTTAGAAAATTAAATGTCATGTCCCAAATAATACTACTTTTGAAGAGTGAGGATTATCCAAAGCTTTTGTCAGTTAGTGCTGAATACAAAAAAGGAAAAGCAAATGGGCAACCGCTGTCTTGTTTTTTCCTGGGACTATCCCAACCCACCCAAAACACATGGAATTTGACTTTGACAAATAGAAAGGAATTTAAATAATAAAAGTGATTATTAGGGGAAATATATAATGGTTTGATACGGGACCATTATCATGATGATTATATAGATAACATAATATCATTGTGTGGATTATATGTCCTGTACTATTCTTTGTCCATCACCTTGTGGGATAATTGGATATAATCACTATATCCATGTGACATAAACTAATCAAATAAAAAGTGTTGGTATTGATCAAATACAAGCAAACTGATTCCACATCACATCCACACAAAGTGACATAAAACCCAACAAATAAGTGGAGGTGGTTGTTATAATGTCTTCTCATCTCATCTATATATAATCATTATCGATGAAAGTTTATAAATAATATAATCAAACTACATTTCTAGAAACAAAACGTTACAAATAATATAATAATTCGTAAACAATATATTCAAATTAAATGACATTTATATGGTAAAAATACAAAAATACAACGATGATTAAGTTTCGTATATTCTTAAAAAGTTTGATTATTCTTTGATGTTAAAACATTTTATTACTATATTTTGAAGCGTTTGATTAGTTTTCTGTGAAAGCTTTTATTGTTTTGGTAGTTGATTACTCTATTGAAAAATTAAAATATGTTTGAAATACGTACAATATATACATATACATGCACTACAATATGTTTTGTTTGTGGCAACACTTACTCGAGAGAATGCATACAAAAAATACCTTAAATAGGCATAAGCAACACTTAACATGAGCGGTATTTTAAATGGGTGAAAGATGGTCAAGAAGAGGAAGGGTTAATCGCTATTGCTTTGTGAGGGTATGTCGTTTGTTCTGAATTTTGGCTATACTTTTGTGTTTTGCTTATAAAACGTGGCTATAGATAGCAATTAGTACGTTTTTAAAGCATGACCAAATTTTTATATTTATGTTCACTTTTTAAATGTGATAATTCCTCTAATAATTTACTAATTTAGATACCCAAAAAAACATGGCAAAAAAGTTCTTAAAAAATTTTGATTTCTCACCAATGTTATTTTTTCAACATACTCTCCACTAAAAAAAGCTCTTCACCCGATTTATCATCTCTCACTTTTCACTCAACTCACCAATTCTTTCCAACTTCATTAGAACTATAAACCCCTTCACTACTCCTACTCTAACCCTTTTACAGCTCTCCAAAACACAACACTCCCCATACAACCCATAACCTTACCTTATTGCTCCTCCTTCTCCTTCTCGTGACCCTCCCTTACTGCCCATCCCTCACTATAAAAAAGACGCTGAATACCGTCGGATTTATCGTCGGATCTAGCATTGAATGTTGGCGTCGGTTTACCGATGGATTTAAGGGCAGAATTTAGTAATAAATTTGTCGGGTAAAAAAATTACTGTTAGATTCTGTTTTCTGACAGTAAATTCGTCGGTAATATTTGGAGAGAAAAAAAGATTAATTGACGCGAGTATTACTGTCAGATTTACAAGCGGATAAATTCCACGATAACCTTGATTAGTGAACCCTCTTCCCCCTCCCCCGTCTCTCTCTCTTTCTCTATCTCTCTCTACTCACCCTCTCGCCTCCCCCCTCTCTCTAACCCTCCTATCTCTCCCTCAATATTCTCTCCGGTAGCCCATTCTGACAATCCCCTCTCATTGTCCGACTCTATTTCTTCGTCTCTATGCGTCATTTCCGCCAAACTGCCACTGCTCCCTCTAAGTAGCACCCCTTTCTCCCACTTCTTAAATTTGGTTCTGGCTTGGTATTACGGATTTCTTATGACCACTGATATTAGATGGTGTTGAATGTTAAGAATAGATTCTCAATTAATTTGTTTGTTGTGTTGTTTGAATGCTATGTTTAGTAAGTACTGGTAATAAGAGCTAAGATGATAATTTAGGATCAGTTAGAGAACTTATAAAAATTGGTTTGATGAAGAACAAATTAAAACACCTAATTAGTTAGGTACTTAACTAATTAGTTAACAAAGTAAATCATATAAGTTCTAATAAAGTTTAAATTTAGAGACAGCTACATATTTTCAACCTTAGCTTGAATAAGGTCTAGTAATTTACACAAACTAGAATTTAAAGTTTTGATTTGAATTTATAAAAGTATGTGAAGTAATAGGTTTTAGAGTGATTTAGGCCTTTAATTTAATATTTTGGTTAGAAACAAATCTTTAATCTTTGATAATATTTAATCTCATCAATCTAAGATTAGAGTTAGAAAGAGAACATCATTGATATTAGACTAAAATGATTGGTAATTTGGTATCCTTAAGGTTAAGTAACTAAAGATAGAAAATAAAAATGTTCTAAATTAAAATCTTTATTGAATTTTCAATGCTTGATGATATGCATGCTTTAGTAGTTCTAAAGTTTGAGAATAGATTCTCTAATGGATTAGTTAGGTTTAGATCCAAGGTTTTTAACTTTGTAAAGTTTCAAGTTTTATGAGTGTTTGTTAAGTTATTTTTTATGTGTTGTGGTTATTTTTGAGTTTTAATTTATGATTGATTCTCCCTAGAGTTTATTTGATTATTATGTAGTTTATCACCGTGAAGGTTAACACTTTTTTAGGGGAGGTTATGTCAAAATACTTTCCAAATAATATAAATGTGGGACGATTTGTGTTAATTGGTATGCTCTTTGCAGACATGACAACAGGTAGAGGTGTCATGGATCGGTCTCGTGGTCATGGTAGAGGGATGGGGAGGGTTTCTACTGGTACCCCTTGGACTTTTTCTCAGTCATCCTCCTCTACTCCGATTATCCATGTGACGTCATAGGTAATGGGTGCACAGGACCAGTCGTTCATCATGGTCTCTAACCCCAACTATATGGCTCCTCTTGCTGCACCACCGCCACAACCAAGAAGTCGTCCGGCTACTTCACCAAAGTGGACTCTTCCATCAGCAGCCCACTATTTCGATGACGATGCCTCCAGCCATAGACACTGCATTGTCGAAATCCTCTCACAGATCACAACCAGATGCCCCTCCACCAGCTCACATCGCACAGATGACGTTTTGGCATGATAGTTTGAAAGCGTGAGTACTATTTTAAGTCTTACATATGCAAACTATTTGGAGGAGATTATTCAACATATGCGGTTACTAATCGTAAGTTTTCTATTTTAGTTAGTTAGTTTTATTTAATTACACTCAATTTTCTAGTTTAGTGGATTTAGGTTGTTAAGAAAGCTTCAATTTAGGTTAGTAAGTTTGAACTATTGAAAGTGTTTAAGAATTCTTGATTGTTGATGGATGTTGCTGCTTAAGTCATATAATTTCATATTGGTTTGTTTGTGAATTGTTTAAGTGAATTGTTGATGCATAGAGTTTGTGGCGCATTCTAGTTATAGATGAAACTATACCGAAATTTCTATAAAATCTAAATATAATTAAAGTTTATAAATTAATTCAAATAAGTTTTTAGTAAACTATTAATCTTAAGTTTTTCATTGATAGGTTTGCACTAAATAACAATGCATGCACACAGTAGTGTACTAATTTCATCAAGCTGATGTACGACCACCATGGTAGAGCTACAAGAAGATCCGTGTTGAGACTAGAGAACGATGATTTCAGAAGTGGGCGATAAAACTCTACATATTCAAACCTTACTTAGTTTATATCTTCTATTTTGATTTATTATGTATTTAATTTCGATTAACAAGTGCTAAATGTTCCTTGTGCAGGAGAAATTTATATGGGACAAGACTCACGTTGCCATGATCAAGAAGATCTTTGACCATCGGATAGCTAGGCAGCTGCAATAGATGATGGAAGACGTATGTGAGTGGCGCGAACACCTCACTATTTGGCCCTGTTCGGACCTTAAGAAGGCATTGTACATCTATTGGGAGACTGATGAGGAGTTCAAGCATCGCCGTCTCACATACAGAGCTAACAGGGCATTGGCCAGGTCATCAAAGTATACTAGTGGTTAGCAACTTTCATGAAGGCAAAAGCCACGCTGGTATGTAACTTGTTTCACTTTGATATTGAGTTTCTTTTATCTTTGAAATATAATGTCATTATTACTTGATTTAACATGTTATTTCAACCTGTATAGTCTAAGTCATTCAATCGTGATGCGACAATGGCGGAGATCTTCAAGTACACTCACACTTTGAAGGAGAACATGGAGAGATTTGCTGATGAGCAATATGCGGATCATTATGTGAGTAAACATCATGTGGTATAAAGTTTTCAATTAACTGCAGTTATAATCATAACATGTGTTATATAGAAGTCCTACACGCAGAGACTGGAGGCCGCAACCCAGCAATCTCAGCAGTCTGGAGATGTGACATGGTTTGGCGCGAGACCGCATCTAAGCCATACAAGAACCGTGTCTACGGGTTGGGCTTTGTTCTTCGCTGTACCTCCATACTAAGACCTTCATCCAAAGGACGGCGTCAATTTGAGGGAACAGGTGTTGGAGCTCACCCAGAGCCTTCACCAACAGGCTCAGCAACTGTAGCAGTCTGAGGAGAGGTATCAGAATGTGAGCAATAAATTTAAATAAAAAATAAAAAATAAATTTGACCACCTATTGTGTTAAAAAAAATAAATTTACCGAGGGCAAAATTTAACGGTACTTTGGCGAAAAAAAAATAGTGGAGTGCCAAAATTACCGACAAAACTTTTTTGTTAATTACTGGCAAATTAAAAAAATATGTCACAGAATCCGAAAGTTAAATTCGCCGGGAGTGGGTTATCGGTTAGGGTTATACGGTCGGATTAATTTCGACAAAAAATCCGTTAGTAAATATATTACCAGCGGATATTTTTGTTTTTCCTGCGGTAAATCTAACAATACTCAGCTTTTTTCTTATATTGCCTTTCCCTCTCCCTCACTCCTTGACCCCCTCTTTCTCCCTCTCCCTCTCGTAAGATGTCGCTGAATTATGTTTAGTTCGCAATGTCTAAACCCTCCATGGTCGCTATAGCGAAATGGGAAACCAAGTAATAATCAGTCCTATTTGTGATATCTGTGCCATGTTTAGTTCTTAGATTTTACAAACAAATTGGATAGTTTTAGACTATAGAGAATTTGGCTTCTTTGAGTTTTGGAGTGTCTTAAGCAAATGAAGAGCTTCATGCAATTTTAAACAAACAATTCTCCCATCTCGTTACAACCAGTTGTTACCTCTCCTACTAACAATCGTCACCTCACCGTAACATGAGGTACTTCGTCCTCACCATTCTTTATGTTTCGCATCTTCACCAATGAACATTTTTGTCGCTGTCTCTATTTTAAAATTTTTTTTAAGCATTAACTCTTTGCGGGGTTTTATTTTGTTTAATTTTTGTTGAGCAACCAGTCTCTTAAAATAATTGTCTTTGTTATTAGATAGATAGTTTATTACATTATGGTAGGGACTAGGTTCATGATGCATAGGCAGCTTATGTACCTTTCTTGGGTGTTTCTTAGGTGAAATTGATGACTTTTTTCTTGATAACTATGTGTTTTATTATGACATTCCATTAGTAATTTGAGTGCTTTAATTTCTTGATAATTGTAGGTGAATGATAGAAAAAAGGAGCAAAGCATAAGCAAAAGGAATTAAGCATTAAAGAGAAGTGCAAAGAGAGTTTGCAGATGCTGTCAACCCTGACCTCTTTGCACTCCAACATGGATAACTTGACCTACAGAGGTCTAAATGAAGTACTTTTAGTGATGTTAGAAAGCTAACATCCAGAGCTTTTCAACGATATATAATAGTTCACGGTGTACGTGCAAAACAGTGTGCGTATGTATGCACCTATGCGTACGCACAACCCCGTGAACAGTGGGCGTTTTTAATGCCACAAAGAATAGGCATGCAAGCTTCAAATGCCTTTGAGGCATTTTCATGGGTACTTAACAAGGGCATTTTGAACGCCACATTTGGGCATGTCACACACCAATGGCACACTCCCAGGACTTGATTTGTTGAGCGGCGTTTTACACGCCAAACCCCAGCATTACACGTTGGGCCAATTTTCCAGAATACCACTTCAAAGAACCATCGGGTGTTTTACACACCGTAACAAGGGCGTGTCATACGCCAAGAAGAGGGAACTCCAGAGACCACCAAGAAGTGGCGTTTCACTCGCCACACAAGGGCAGTGTTACATGCCAAAATGTGCTGCTCCCAGGGGAAGAAAAGCATGGCGTTTTGCATGCCATGGAATGGCGTTTCACATGCTATGGGTGGCATTCCACATGCCATAGGTGGCGTTTCACACACCCCTTGGCCCAGTCTCCACAAGCCATCTTTGCAACACTCCAAGCCCAAAATTGGATCATTGAAGGAAGACACAAAGCTGAGGATTTGATGCAGAAGATTTGATTTGATTTGATTTGATTCTATTTTATTTTGTTTTGAATTAAGTTTGAATATTAATGATTAGGTTTTGTTTTTAAGTTTTATTATATAAGGTTCTTAAGGAACTTAGAAAAAAGAGATCCATCATTGAAACCCTTACCGTTTTTGATACCCTGTTTTTGTTTTCAAAGCATGAGCCACTAATCTTCTTGGTTAAGGTTAGGAGCTCTATTCATCTTTCTATAGATTATTAATCTAAGTGTTTTATTTTATACGAGGTTTACGCTCTGATTTATTTCATGATTGAGTTTTTGTTCTTCATCCCCAAAGATTTAGAATTGTTGGGAAACATTCTAACTCCGTCTTGGATTCTAAATATTGTTTTGGAAAAAATTAATATTTGAATAAGCTTGAAAACTCTTTCACACTATTTTTTTATTTTACTAGGAATAGCTTGAAAACTCTTTCACTCCGTCTAGGACTAGCTTGAATAAGTGACATATAATTCAACCTATGGGCTATTTTTGAATCTTACTTGAATTTGAATCTGAGTTGTGCTTCACCTCTTTTTCTTAAGTAATTGAGTAAGGAATTAGCGGTTAATTAGGTTAAAGAGAACTTAAATTACCAAGGAATTGGAATTTGATTATTTAGGATTCATCGTGATTGATCTTTGCATACCTCATATAAATAACATAAGGATCATTTTCCTAAAGAGTGAACATCTTTGACACTTTAACTATCTCCATCATGTTATTTTCTTAACCAATTATAGTTTGCTTTTGTTAAAATTTCTATTTTCATGCTATTTACTATTGAAATGCTTATTCTTGATTGTCTGACTAGAGTAATTAATTGACCATTTTTTGCTTAATCCGTTAATTCTCGTGGGATCGAAACTCACTCACCGTGATTTATTACTTGATACAACCCGGTACACTTGATGGTAGTTTGTGATTTGTAAAATTTACATCTAGTTTTTTGCACCGTTGCCAGGGATTAATCGTGATTAACAAACTACCAATCGATTGATTACCTAGAATAGACATTTTTTTTTTTTTTTTCTGTTTCTCTTCTAAATGATTCATATAACTGTGGTTGGAGGAACTACCCGAATTTTGGTTGCGAAAGTCAAGACCAAGGAAGCCAAGAACTATTATCTCATTATTCATACCAAGAACTATTATCTCCCTATTCATATATAAGCCCCACCAATGGTCTTCTTAATGATCCAATCCCAACCCCAAAATTCTCTTGAGCTTGCTTTAGAACAACTTGTCCAAAGTGCCAATAGCTTCAGTCAAGAGGCCAGAGCATATAGAGATAAAGTGAAGCCTCAAGAAAGAACCTAGAAGAGCAAATAATACAAATAGCACAATATTTTGTTGAGGAATCAACTAATGTCTTTCCTAGACTAAGGGAAGAATACAAGTCCATAAGTAGAGTAGTACTTATCAAGGAGGATGAAAAATCCCTTCCAAAAGAAGTGCAAAATCATGCAAAAGAAAGGGAGGAAAGCAACCAAGGGGGTCCACACTCCAATGAATCAGGGAAGTGCAGGGTGGTTGATTTAATTAAACTATCAATCCAAGAAGTTCTTGATGAAGGGGATGCTATAATCATTACACAATACCCAAGTCCGACAACCAAGAAGGTGAAGGGAAGCTAGGAAATCACTCAAGGAAGGATTGTAACTGATAAACAAAAGACAATATCCATGAAAAAGAGAGGGTCAACAAATAGCAATCTAACCCTTACCCCAACAAATAAGGAGAATCAAGCTAATAACAATAAAAGAAAGTTTGTTAGAAGGAAAATAAATCTTGGGGCACCAATTTTCTCATCTTCTTCCTTGAAGTCATTGCTCTTAACAAACTAGAAGAAGAAGAAAATTCAAGAACCAACCATCAAGCTAGTGATGTTAAAGAAGCGCTTGTTGGGAGGCAACCCAATATTCGGTATTTTCTTTTCATTCTTGCTTTTTCTTTGTTTAAAGTTGTTTATGTGTTTTATGGATTAAGTTTGGTATTTCTACACCAATAAGATACTTGCATTTCATTGGGTACTTGGCCCAGTTTCACATTGATTGTGTCACACTAAGTTTGGTGTTCGCACACCAAGTTTGGTATTACCACACTTCACTTATGCAAGGTCCAACCCCCATGCAAGCACATTAGCAACTCATTTATGTTAAATTATTTTGGATTTAGTTTCATTTAGTTCTTAATTTTGTTTGTTTTACTTGGATAAGCTTTCACATTACTCAAATGATTCACTACATAGTCATGATTATTTCTTAGTCCATCACCACTATTTTTCTTTGTTGCTTGAGGACAAGCAACCATTCTAAATTTGGTGTTGGAGGCTATGCTCTACATAGCCTAAAACCTGATGAAGAGGAAGATAAGGAAGATGATGGTAATGATAACTAAGGTCGTTAAATTCTATTTGCCCTTTTTGTTTTTAATTATGTGCATGTATGTTATCATGTTCTATCTTATATAATGCACTTGTGATTCCTTGAAAGTGCCTATCATGACTTGTTCATCTCATCCACAATTTCAATTGTGCTTGCTTCATAAAGCAAGCAAGAATCATGTGCTAAGAAAGAAACAAAAAGAAACAAGGTGTTGAATATTGAGAGCATGACAATGTGAGTTCAGAAGGCCAAACTAACTAAAAATGTCCAACACAACCTGAGTCAAATTGCTTAAGGCTTTAGTCTAGAGCACTATTATGGGATCTTTACACTTAACAAAGCCTTGGAAAAGCAAGAATATAATGAATAATTAAGAAAAAAGGGTTAAAAGAGAAGTGATGAGCGGATAATTTATACGCTTTTTGGCATTGTTTTTAGTATGATCTAGTTAGTTTTTAGTATATTTTTATTAGTTTTTAGTTAAAATTCACTTTTCTGGACTTTACTATGAGTTTGTGTGTTTTTCTGTGATTTCAGGTATTTTCTGGCTGAAATTGAGGGCTCTGAGCAAAAATCTGATTCAGAGACTGAAAAGGACTGCAGATGCTGTTGGATTCTGACTTCCCTGCACTCGAAGTGGATTTTCTGGAGCTACAGAAGCCCAATTGGCGTGCTCTCAACGGCGTCGGAAAGTAGACATCCTGGGCTTTCCAGCAATGTATAATAGTCCATACTTTGCCCGAGATTTGATGGCCCAAACCGGCGTGGCAAATCTGCCTCAGAATTTCCAGCGTTTAACGCTGGAACTGGCATAAAACTTGGAGTTAAACGCCCAAACTGGCACCAAAGCTGGAGTTTAACTCCAAGAAGAGCCTATGTACGTGAAAGCTTCAATACTCAGCCCAAGCACACACCAAGTGGACCCAGAAGTGGATTTTTACATCATTTACTCATTTCTGTATACCCTAGG
>NC_029772.3:22001421-22001767 GCF_000817695.3 Arachis duranensis | reverse complement strand
TTTGAAGAAGAAGACAGTAGGAAAGCAGAGATTCAGAAGATGGAGCATCTCCAAAACCTCAACCTGTTCTCTATCACTGCAAAACAAGTACTTATTTCATGTTCTTTTACTTTTCACAATCAACCCTGATAATTTCTGATATCCTGACTAAGATCTACAAGATAACCATAGCTTGCTTCAAGCCGACAATCTCCGTGGGATCGACCCTTACTCACGTGAGGTATTACTTGGACGACCCAGTGCACTTGCTGGTTAGTTGTGCGGAATTGCAATTTCGTGCACCTAGTTTTTGGCGCCGTTGCCGGGGATTGTTCGAGTTTGGACAACTGACGGCTTATCTTGTTGC
>NC_029772.3:22000028-22001314 GCF_000817695.3 Arachis duranensis | reverse complement strand
TTTAAGTTTGGTGTCAATTGCATGCTTTTGTTTTTCTTTTAATTTTCGAATTTGCATGTCTTTACTCCCTTTTTGATCCGTAAAAATTCTAAGTTTGGTGTCCTCTTTGTGTTTTTCCCTTCAAATTTTCAAAAATTAGTGCTTGATTTTCTAAAAATTTTATGTTTGGTGTCATTTTGTTGTTTTTCTCTTTCCCATTTCAAAAATCAAGTCTTTTTCATAAAAATTTTTCAATCATATCTTTCTAATTGCTAATCTCAAAATCTTTTTAATTAACTAATTGATTCAGTTTTCAATTTGTTTTGATCTTATTTTCTTTTAATTTTCGAATTTTTTTATTTTATGTTCCTTTTGTTTTTATTTTATTTTTCGGTTAATTCAAAAAAAAAATTTTTATCCACTTGCCATCCATATCATTTCCCTTTATCCATCATGGACTTAAGTGGGATTGAACAGTCCAGAAGGACTCTGGGGTCATATGCTAACCCCATTACAGCTGCATATGGGAGTAGCATCTGTACACCTCCCATCAAAGCAAGCAGCTTTGAGCTAAACCCTCAACTCATTATCATAGTGCAGCAAAATTGCCAGTATTCCGGTCTTCCACAGGAAGAGCCTACTGAGTTTCTGGCACAGTTCTTACAAATTGCTGACACAGTACATGATAAAGAGGTAGATCAGGATGTCTACAGACTATTATTGTTTCTATTTGCTGTAAAAGATCAAGCTAAGAGGTGGTTGAATAACCAACCTACAGCAAGCATAAAGACATGGAAACAGTTATCAGACAAATTCCTGAATCACTTTTACCCTCCAAAGAGGATGACACAGCTAAGGCTGGACATCCAAGGCTTTAAACAAGAGGATAATGAATCCATTTATAATGCCTGGGAGAGGTATAGAGGCATGCTTAGAAAATGCCCCTCTGAAATATTTTCAGAGTGGGTACAGTTAGACATCTTCTACTATGGGCTTACAGAAAAAGCTCAGATGTCTTTAGACCACTCATCTGGTGGATCTATACACATGAGGAAGACAATTGAAGAGGCTCAAGAGCTTATAGACACTGTTGCTAGAAACCAATATTTGTATTCTGGCAATGAGTTCTCTCCAAAAGGGGAAGTCATGGCAGTAGCCACTGATCCTAATCCTCAAGAACAGATGATTGAGCTTAATCAACAAGTGCTCCTGATGACAAAACAGTTAGCAGAATTTAAAGAGATGCTTCATGAAACTAAAACTGCTAACAAGAACATAGAACTGCAGTTGAATCAAGCAAAACAGCA
>NC_029772.3:21999508-21999967 GCF_000817695.3 Arachis duranensis | reverse complement strand
GAATGTCAAGCAGTTCAACTGAGGAGTGGGAAGACATTGAATAACACTGCTCAAAGTAGCAAAAAGCCAAATAAGGAACAATTGACAGAGGACAACCAAGCCACTGTTCAAAATCCCTCTGAGGACAGTAAGAGCCCAGAGAGGAACACTTTTGGCGTTCAAACGCCAGAAAAGGTGGGAAAGCTGGCGTTAAACGTCCATTCCCTGCCCAGTTCTGGCGTTCAAACGCCAGAAAAGGGGAAAAGTTGGCGTTAAACGCCCATTTTCCACCTAATCCTAGCGTTCAGACGCCAAGGGAGGATCAGACACCTGAGAGTGCTGACAGTAATCCCTCTAACAAGGCTTCTTCAACCACTTCTGTAAGGAATAAACCTGCAGCATCTAAGGTTGAAGAATATAAAGCCAAGATGCCTTATCCTCAAAAACTCCACCAAGCGGAACAGGATAAGCAATTTGCCC
>NC_029772.3:21996189-21998631 GCF_000817695.3 Arachis duranensis | reverse complement strand
AATGAACTGGTTCCTACAAGAACAGTTACAGGGTGGCGTATGTGTATTGATTATAGAAGGCTCAATACAGCTACCAGAAAGGATCTTTTTCCTTTACCATTCATAGACCAAATGCTAGAAAGACTAGCTGGTCATTATTATTACTGCTTTTTGGATGGCTATTCAGGCTACAATCAAATTGCAGTAGATCCTCGGGACAAAGAGAAAACAGCATTCACTTGCCCTTCTGGCGTGTTTGCCTACAGGAGGATGCCTTTTGGTCTGTGTAATGCTCCTGCAACCTTTCAGAGATGCATGTTATCCATCTTCTCTGATATGGTTGAGAAATTCCTGGAAGTCTTCATGGATGACTTCTCAGTATATGGAGACTCATTCAGCTCCTGTCTTAATCACCTAGTACTTGTCCTGAAAAGGTGCCAAGAGACTAACCTGGTTTTAAACTGGGAGAAATGTCACTTTATGGTGACTGAGGGAATTGTCCTTGGGTACAAAATTTCAAGCAGGGGAATAGAGGTGGATAAGGCAAAGGTAGAGGTAATTGAAAAATTACCACCACCTGCCAATGTTAAGGCAATCAGAAGCTTTCTGGGACATGCAGGATTCTATAGAAGGTTTATAAAGGATTTTTCAAAAATTGCAAAACCTTTGAGCAACCTGCTAGCTGCTGACACACCATTTATCTTTGATAAAGAGTGTCTGCAGGCGTTTGAGACCCTGAAAGCTAAGCTGGTCATAGCACCAGTTATCTCTGCACCAGACTGGACATTGCCATTTGAACTAATGTGTGATGCCAGTGACCATGTCATTGGTGCAGTGTTGGGACAGAGGCATGACAAGCTTCTGCACGTCATTTATTATGCCACCCGTGTTCTAAATGATGCACAGAAGAATTACACAACCACAGAAAAAGAGTTACTTGCAGTGGTCTATGCCATTGACAAATTTAGATCCTATCTAGTGGGATCCAAAGTGATTGTGTACACTGACCATGCTGCTCTGAAATACTTGCTCACAAAGCAGGATTCAAAACCCAGGCTTATAAGATGGGTGTTGCTTCTGCAAGAGTTTGATATAGAAATAAGAGACAGAAAAGGGACAGAAAACCAAGTAGCTGATCATCTGTCCCGAATAGAACCAGTAGCTGGGGCATCCCTCCCTTCTATTGAGATATCTGAGACTTTTCTAGATGAGCAACTCTTTGCCATTCAGGCATCTCCATGGTTTGCAGATATTGCAAACTATAAAGCTGTGAGATTCATACCCCAGGAGTACAGCAGAGTGCAAAGAAAAAAATTAGTTTCAAATGCCAAGTACTACCTATGGGATGAGCCATATCTCTTTAAGAGATGTGCAGATGGAATGATCCGCAGATGTGTACCCAGAGAAGAAGCAGAAAGGATCCTATGGCACTGCCATGGATCACAGTATGGAGGACATTTTGGAAGTAAGCGAACAGCCACTAAAGTCCTCCAATGTGGCTTCTACTGGCCTACTCTCTATAAAGATGCCCGAGAGTTTGTGCGTAACTGTGACAGTTGCCAAAGAGCTGGTAACTTGCCGCACGGATATGCCATGCCTCAACAAGGGATATTAGAGATAGAATTGTTTGACGTATGGGGAATTGACTTCATGGGTCCATTCCTACCATCATACTCAAACACTTACATTCTGGTGGCAGTGGACTATGTATCTAAGTGGGTAGAAGCAATTGCTACACCCACTAATGATACCAAGACCGTGCTCTAAGTGGGTAGAAGCAATTGCCACACCCACTAATGATATTAAGACCGTGCTGAAATTCCTCCAGAAACACGTCTTTAGCAGATTTGGTGTTCCCAGAGTCATAATCAGTGATGGGGGTACTCATTTTTGCAATAAACAGCTGTACTCTGCTATGGTCCGATATGGAATTAGCCACAAAGTGGCAACTCCGTATCATCCACAGACAAATGGGCAAGCTGAAGTCTCTAATAGAGAGCTAAAAAGAATCCTAGAATGGACTGTGATAGCCTGAAGAAAGGATTGGGCAAAGAGTTTGGATGATGCTCTGTGGACATACAGAACAGCATTCAAGACTCCTATAGGAACCTCTCCATACCAACTGGTGTATGGGAAGGCCTGCCATTTGCCTGTGGAACTGGAACATAAAGCCTACTGGGCAACCAGATTCCTAAACATGGATGCACAGTTAGCTGGTGAAAAAAGACTGCTCCAGCTAAATGAGCTAAAGGAGTTCAGACTCAATGCCTTTGAAAATGCAAAAATTTATAAGGAAAAGGCAAAGAAATGGCATGACAAGAAGTTGTCATCCAGAGTCTTTGAGCCAGGACAAAAAGTTCTGCTCTTCAACTCTAGGCTCAGATTGTTTCCAAGAAAGCTTAAATCCCGTTGGAGGGGTCCGTATGTGATTACAGGAGTATCACCATATGGATATGTTGAGCT
>NC_029772.3:21995324-21995951 GCF_000817695.3 Arachis duranensis | reverse complement strand
GCCAGGGCACCTGGCTGGGCGTTAAACGCCCACAATGGGCAACAAATGGGCGTTAAACGCCAGAATGAATGCCATTCTGGGCGTTTAACGCCAGAAAGGTGGGGGAACCAAGATTTTGCTTTCCAATCAATTTTTTTTCAAACTTTCCTTTTCTTACCCATACTTTTCTACATAAACACATCTCAACCTTTCATCATTCACCTTCAAATCTTCAAAAATCAAAATCATTCTTCAAATCTCTCTCAAATCAATCCCAAATCTTACTCAAAAACTCACTCTTCTCTCAAATTCTCTCCATATCTTCTCAAATCTCCTTTCAATTTTTTTCGAAATCTACTTCCCCCCCTTATAAAAACACGTTCAGCCTCACCATTCCCCCACACCATTCGAATTTGCTCCCTTCCCCCCCCCCTTATAAAAACACGTTCGGCCTCCTCATTCCCCCACACCATTCAAATTTGCTCTTCTCCTCTCTCTTCTTTCCTTTCTTTTGCTTGAGGACAAGCAAACCTCTAAGTTTGGTGTGCTTTTCCGTGATCACTGAGCCAAGATTCATCAAAATCATGGCTCCTAAGGGAAAACAAACCAATTTAAGAGGAAAGAAAGAGAATAATCCAAAGAATCTTT
>NC_029772.3:21993801-21994627 GCF_000817695.3 Arachis duranensis | reverse complement strand
TTGCAAGAGACTATGGAGCAACTGAAGGAAGAACAGCAGAATCAGAACTGCATGCTCTGCAAATTGCTGAAGGAACAAGAGAAGCAGGGGCGTGAACTCCAAGAGTTGAAACGCCAAAAGCTCTCCTCTCAAGTTGAGGGAGCATCCACTTCTCAAAATTAAGGTTGTTGAGTCCTAACTCTGTGAAAACCTCTATCATTAGGAGCCTATTTGAATTTTTATTTTTTTTGTTTTCTATTTTGTTTAGTCTCATTTTATATCTATTTTTGAGTCTTGTTCTTAATTCATAATTAATAAAATTTAAAATTCATGCCTTAAAGCTATGAATTTCCTATGAATCCATCACCTCTCTTAAATGAAAAATTCTTTAATCACAAAAGAACAAGAAGTACAGGATTTTGAATTTATCCTTGAAACTAGTTGAATTAGCTTGATGTGGTGACAATAATTTTTGTTTTCCGAATGAATGCTTGAACAGTGCATATGTCTTTTGAATTTGTTGTTTTAAGAATGTTAAAATTGTTGGCTCTTGAAAGAATGGGGAAAAAGAGAACTGTTATTGAGGATCTGAAAAATCATCAAATTGATTCTTGAAGCAAGAAAAAGCAGTGATTCAAAAAAAAAATATTTTCGAAAAAAAAAAGAAGTAGAAAGAAAGAAAGAAAAGAGAGAGAAAGAAATAAAGTTGTGATCCAAGGCAAAAAGAGTGTGCTTAAGAACCCTGGACACCTCTAATTGGGGACTCTAGCAAAGCTGGGTCACAATCTGAAAGGGTTCACCCAATTATGTGTCTGTGGCATGTATGTATCCGGTGGTAATACTGGAA
>NC_029772.3:21993249-21993530 GCF_000817695.3 Arachis duranensis | reverse complement strand
CCCTGAGCAAAAATCTGATTCAGAGACTGAAAAGGACTGCAGATGCTGTTGGATTCTGACCTCCCTGCACTCGAAGTGGATTTTATAGAGCTACAGAAGCCCAATTGGCGCGCTCTCAACGGCGTTGGAAAGTAGACATCCTGGGCTTTCCAGCAATGTATAATAGTCCATACTTTTCCCGAGATTTGATGGCCCAAACTGGCGTGGCAAATCTGCCTCAGAATTTCCAGCGTTTAACGCTGGAACTGGCATAAAACTTGGAGTTAAACGCCCAAACTGGC
>NC_029772.3:21971024-21992848 GCF_000817695.3 Arachis duranensis | reverse complement strand
TTGAGAACCGACAGATGGATAGCCGTGCCGTGACAGGGTGCGTTGAACATTTCCACTGAGAGGATGGGAGGTAGCCACTGACAACGGTGAAACCCTTGCATACAGCTTGCCATGGAAGGAGCCTTGTGTGTTTGAAGAAGAAGACAGTAGGAAAGCAAAGATTCAGAAGATGGAGCATCTCCAAAACCTCAATGTGTTCTCTATCACTGCAAAACAAGTACTTATTTCATGTTCTTTTACTTTTCACAATCAACCCTGATAATTTCTGATATCCTGACTAAGATCTACAAGATAACCATAGCTTGCTTCAAGCCGACAATCTCCGTGTAATCGACCCTTACTCACGTGAGGTATTACTTGGATGACCCAGTGCACTTGCTGGTTAGTTGTGCAGAATTGCAATTTCGTGCACCAAGAAGCCAAAGGCTCTAAGTACCATTGACTAAGGAAATAGAAAGAAACATAAGCTCAAAGAGCCTTCCTAAGTCAAGTACTTGTGGTGCTTATGTATCAAGTAAAAGCTTGAAAATAAAGCATTTTGAGTCACGTCTAGGCTCAAAGGTGCAAAACACCTCCTCCCTAAAGAAAGAGAAGCCAAAGTCTCTAAGCACCAATGATGGGTGATGTCAAAAGAACATTGTAAGCTCAAAGAACTCCCCAATTAAGAGCTTGTGGTGTTTCTGTGTCGAGCAAAGTTTAAGACAAAATATTTAGAGTCACGGCTAGGCTCAAGGGGAAAAGCAACCAACAAAAATAAGCTATGAAAAGAAAGTAAATAAGCTTACTTAAAGGTAATGATTTAAGGAAGGATCCCATAATCTAATCAAAATAGAGGTCTTGAAATATTATTACCATTTGTGTTGAATCGTGCATAAGTGAAACGGCTAATTGAAATCATTTGAATTGCTACCATTCACCCTTGCATTCTAAGCTTTAAAACTTTGATGATTAAGGCATGATTCTTTGCTTGCTTGAGGTTAAGCAAGCACTTAAGTTTAGTGTTATGATGCATGAGCATTTTATGTACTTTTCTTTGGTGTTTCTTAGGTGAAACTGATGACTTTTTGCTTGATAACTATGTGCTTTTTATTATGATATTCTATTAGTACTTTGAGTGCTTTGATTTTTTTATAATTGTAGGTATTCGATAGCAAAAGATAATCAAAGGGAATTAAGCATTAAAGACAAATGCAAACAGAGTTCGCGGATGCTATCAACCCTGACCTCTTCACACTCAATCAAGGATAACTTGAGCTACAGAGGTCCATATAAAGTATTTCTAGCGGCGTTGGAAAACTAACATCCAAAACTTTCCAACAATATATAATAGTTTATGATATATGTGCAAAACGATGTGTGTACGCATGCACCCATGCGTAAAGCTAGGAAATTGAGATTTGTGTGTACGCACAACCCCGTGAACAGTGGGCATTTGGAATGCCAAGGAGAATGGGCGTGCATGTTTCACACACCTTCGATGTGGAAGATTTGAGACTTGTGCGTACGCACACACCAGTGCATACGCACAACCCAGTGAACAGTGGGCGTTTTGAATGCAATAAAGAACGGGCATGCAAGCTTCAAATGCCTTCGAGGCCTTTTCATGGGAACTTAACAAGGGCATTTTTAATGCCACATTTGGGTGTGTCACATGCCAATAACACACTCCCAGGACTTGATTTGTTGAGTGGCATTTTACATGCCAAAGCCTGGCATTACACGCTGGGTCAATTTTCCAGAAGACCACTTCAAAGAATCATTTGGGTATTTTACACGCTGCAACAAAGGGTGTGCCTTATGCCAAGAAGAGGGAGCTCCAGAGACTAGTTCACAAACTGAAGAAAAAAAATAGGGCCATCAATTTACGAGTTTTTCTTGGTTCAACCTAATTTGAACCGATCCAAATGGAATCAAATAGGTTTTGGATTGGGATACTCTAGTTTCTTATTTAAAAAATAAAAATAGAATTTATTCAACAAGTAATACATTCCAACTAAATTACAATCATATATATTTTCATTATATTTACATCAATACAAGGCAATTCACCATTTCCTTTCACTAGAATATTTGCTTCCTATCATTTTTCTTTGTCAAATATATTATTAACTTTCAATCCATTTTGGAATGAATTTAAAAAAAAGGGTTAGAGGAAAAAAATAAAACTAAAAGATATTTTTATTTTAAAATATTTTTAAAGAACCTCCTCTTTTATCACTTGTAATGTTTATTTTTAGAAAAATATTTCAAGTGATTAATGAAGCAAATTTTAGTGGCCTCTTTCGTTCAAGCTGGTCATCTTCTCCACCCTCAAGTGACCTCTTCTCCATGCTTTTTGTGTCCCCAGTTGCCCTCTGTATTTCACACTCACTCACTTCCAATAATAATACCCTAAGTTACCAAATCTGCAACAACTAAACCACTAAAGTCAATCACCATTATGCAATCCATGTCACAAAATATCATAGTATTAAAAAATTAATTGATAATAATAATAATAAACAAAATAGAGAAACCCTAGCAACAATAGCAACGACAAGCTAGAACAGATCTATAATACCATAACATAACAATACAAACAAATAAAACGGGGAATTTCACTAAAATCTTCAAATTCCAAGCTTGCCAAACTCTAATCCCCCAAACGAGCAATCTCAACCACCAAATTTCACAAAAAATTTGAGGAAAAAGGAAAAAAGAACTAAAAAGGAGCTGAACTCACCAAGAAAATCCTTTGCTAGATTTAGAAGTGGAAGTTGAGGAATAGAACCTGGGAAACTAAACTGAATGATGCATAAGGTACTAATGTGTTACTGATGCTACTCCAGAGAGAGAGAGAGAGAGAGAGAGAGAGATTGGTGAGAGAGTTATGGTGGGATCCGAGCAGCGATAGTGGGAGTGTCGACAGAAGGGAGCGGTGTCAGAAGGGCATCGATGGAGGGTTTACGAGGGACAGATAGAGTCACTGCCAGAGGGAGTCACCAACGAGGAGAGGGAGTGCCGATGAAGGGGCCAGGGATGGTGGGAGTGCCGGAAGAGGGAACGACAACGATGTTCTTCGGAGTGCTGTGATTCTTTGCCGTCACTAGTGTCTAGGGTTATGTGTTAGTGATTCAGTGTTTAGGGAACGGCCAAAAGGGTTTCATGTAAATGGGAAAGAGATTGACCTTGCCGTCGCCCATGTTTGGTGGAGCTCGAAGGTGAACAGAGAGATCCAGAAAGATTGGAAGAAGAACAAGAAAGAGAAAATATGTCGCCACGCTTTAAAAGTGTCCCTGTTTCTCTCTATAGCCACGCTTTTGAAACGTGGCAAAAAAAGCGTGGCCAAATCTTGAATCAATTGCCACCTTCGTAAAAGCGTGGCCAAAGCGTAGCGAGAAAAAATGTGGCTAAATCTCTAATCAATTGCCACCCTCATAAAAGCGTGGCCATTGACCACTTTTGGCCACGCTTTTAAAGCGTGACAAGAAAAAGCATGGCCATAGGGTTTTTTTCTTGTAGTGGTGAGACTATAGACAACATTGAAACAAAAACATGACTAATGGAATGACAACATTCAAAAATCAAAACAGTAGTTGGCACCTTGATGAGAAGGCCTATGGTTTATTGGTTTGGTTAGGATGTATGTTGAAAAATTGCAACCATTTATTTGAGCCTATTAAAACTGTACCCAAAAATTTATATTGGTGACAAAAATAACTTCGAAAAATACAAATGAAAAATAAGAGTCGAAACATCTAAACAAGTGACTAAAATAAACATATATTAAATATATTTTTTCAAAAACGACTTCAAAAATAAAAAAATTAATGCAGTCTTTTTCAAACAATAAAATAAAATAATAAAATATTTTTATCTTTAATATTTAGTAATTTTAAGTGAATTTATTTATTTATGTGAATGATTGACGTTTAAAAAAAATTAAAATATTTTACAGATCATATTTCAATCTAACTTTTTTGTGTGCAGTTTCTATATAGTTCAAATATGTTTTAAAATAATAGGATAAAACATATTTTTTGTACATAAAATTTTCAAAAAGTTTCAAAAGTTGCCGAACTCAATGTCCTAACCCGACCAACTGGACTACTCCTCCCTTGATCGTCATTGCTATCCTCATCTATCATGGCGGGTTCCACATCATTGTCATCTCGTAGTACATCCTCCATGGGATTTGGTTCTCCACCCTTCCCTGGAACCGGAATCACAATAGGAGTATCTGCTATCGCAATCGTAAACTCACCAAAAGATTGATTATCACTGATTTTTCCATCATTAACATAGTTTAGGTCAAGTAAAGGCTTCGGGTGCAATTACAGGCACAAATGAAGATACAACAACAGGCATTGTACTAGAGGACGGCATCACAATCAAAATATGTTATATGACATTCTCCCATTATAATTAAATTTTAAAATTTTTTTCTAAAGTTAAAAAAGTCTTTTCTTCCCCTCTTTCCTTTTCTATCCCTCTTCCTCCACCATCCATTCTATCTCTTATATTTATTACTAATTACTAATTACTAATTCGATAATCAAAATATATTATATAACATGTTTCATTGCAATTGAAATTAAATAGATAATATATTATTAATATTACTAATTTGACAAATAAAATATGTCACATAATACTTTTTTTCATTGCAATTGAAATGAATTTATTCCTCCCAATATTGATATGTTTTATCCCTATTGGTTTCAAAAAATTTGAAAAATTTCTTAACATTAATTTGTTCCAATTTTCTCCCTAATGTTTTAATAAGTTTCAATTTTATTCTTATTATTAATTTTTTTCGATCAACATGTTGTCAACATTTTTTTTCTATTTTACCATTTTCTCTCCATCATCATCATCATCATCATCATCATCATACTACTCCACTATTCAAAATCCGACCATCCATCACTACATGACCACACCACAACCTCTCCCACCCTCAATCACTCTTTAGCACCACTATATTATCATCACCTTCACTACTTGTGCATTTAACACCAACCTCTTTTACCGTACTACCATTAAAATTATCACATTTACCAACCCTGCCCTGAATCCTAGATGTTGCCATCACCACCACCATCACAAACACCTCTATTATCACCATGACAATCCACACCACCACCAATCGCAATCCCACACCACAATCCCAAAAAAATTCATGTAAGACTTAATTTTCGGTAGGTCATGATCATACTAAAAATTGAGTTTTACCAACTTGCTTCCTAGATATAATGATTATTTAATAGTAAGCCTCTAACCTTGTTAGCGCGTAATTGATTTTTCAGAAAAACTTTTTCTTTATACAAAGGATACGAAAAACTAAATCAACAGAAATGAATAATAGTATAAAAATAAAATACATGAATAAGCAAGGTAGCCATAATAATAAACATCATTTACATATATAGATAGACGTCATGAAAAAGAAGTCAGTTAATACATCCATTCATACACCCTTTATCCAAAATATACATATATAAACACTTGACACTCCAGAGCCTAGCCCATAGAAGAAGTCCCTAGTCTAGCACCCGAACCAGCCTAGCAAGTCTAACAAAATACTAGTCTCTCTATGGGTCTAACCAAAAGTGAGAGTCTAAACCCAAAATACTAGTGCTAAGCTGAAGCGTTGTCAAAACAACCGTATCCTAAACTGTCTACGGTCAAGCATCGCTATCAGAAGATGAGATGTCCACCATCTCTGGATACTCCTTAGAGTCCTCATCGCCATCATCAGATATCTCTATGATTTCACAGGAATATCGGGTACCGCTGTCACTGCATTGATCCACGTGTACAGGTCCACTAGTGAACGCAGGTCTGTCTGCTTGCGTCTGCTCTAGTCCTTCTACTGAAGGACTCGATTGATCTCCTAACTGTGCCTCTGACAAAAGTGATGCAATCGGCTTGGAAGGAAGATCCCCATCAGGCTGAGGTGTGGGAACATACTCCTTAGCTAGGACAGGCTGAAGGACTACCTGATCCCCTGGCTATGTTGGATGAAGGTGTCCAAGGCCGTCCGGAAAAGGATGGTAAGCTGCGTCTGGGTGAATCTATGATAGCAAAAACTCATATGGTGTATCAGGATCAAAGTAGAGAGTGTTTATCAGGTGCTGGAAAGGATGATTACGTAATATATACAAGTGTACTTGAGACTCGATGACTACTATATAGAAACTATGATGCACTGGGTCCTCATAGATATATAGGTAATCAAGATCCTAGAAGATCACTCTCGTCTCTATCTAAAGGGGAAAAGAAGGGGGTAATAACTGGGGAGTCCTTAGTAGGATCAGCGTATCTAGTTAGATTCATTTTATTATATACTCAACCAGCAACAACAATCAATACAGCACAACCAACTCAATGTTTAGGGAACACAAAAATTAAGCATAGTATACATATAATCACAGATAATGCATTTCACAAAAAATATGTGCAAAAAATATGATGAATGTCTATCCTAATGCAGGTAATGAGCTCATCTATCGATTTTTACCCGCTCCCAACATAATCCAATATCCCGTGTTAGATATGGCTTTCCAGCGGCATAACCTCTACAAAGAATCCACCTTACAGCATGCCAAATGTGACCTCTGTAAGCCCTTTCCATTACAGGCACATCTCTCCTAGATGAAGTACATTTTTTATACACTAGAAAGTAATTCTGGGTGGACTCACCACCATATCTCTACTCAACCTCTAGCAACAAACACAATCAATAGTTACTTATCTTTTTTCTTTTCTTTTCATTCTTTTTTCTTCAAAATGGTTCAGTCATGCATGAGGATGGGATGATTAATGGTGATACTGATGATTATGTGTCAAGGGTGGGGGTTAGGTGTCAAGTTATAAAGCTGTTGAGTCAGTGGTTCAAGTTATAAATATCTTGAATGGATAATTACGAAGATAAATGTATTAAAACACAAGTAATAATACATATGGGGATAAATATTGTTGAGTTTAGGAAACAATAATCATAGTTTTGGTGATGATAAACATATATTTGGTTAGGTTGAAAGCCCAAAAGTTTTTTGACGTAAATGTTTATAGTGTAGGTCCAAATCTGTTTTTGATAGAGAAGCCCAATAAAAAATACATCTTGCCTATGCTATTGACAGTTCGACAAAACAAAAACAAAGTTGGTATATGAATAAATCATGCTAAGTTAAATGTATTTACAATCAATTAGACCAATTCATTAGCAAATAGACACACCTATCAAATCAAGCAAATGGACCAACATCTGATGCTCTAAAATCAAGGTTGATGGGAATTTTACAAACTAAGGAAGAAACTTTAGAATGGACTAAGCTCTTAGTCCAGCCCAATAAGAATAACTATGTGCATCCAAGGCCACCGATTGGGACCAAGTCCACAACCCAGCTCATTAGCTTCATGAAGGGAAAAGATATTTGTTGCTGGTGAAGCTTTGTGATTTTGGGTAAGGCACATAAAAGAAAAAAGGGGTTCACTTTTTCTATCTATCATCAAAGAAGAACAGAAAAAAGCAAATCTTGCAAGATAGGTCAAATCAATAGAACTTTAAATCAATTTAAAGAATTGATCTATTTCATAAGAAAAAGGTAAAAAATTTTCATTAATAAGCAAGTAAATTACTTGTGGAATTCTCTTCCTTCTGCACATGCAATTTGGTAAACAAAAGAAAAATTGGAGTCTACTTGCTTTTGTTGTAAATCAGTGATTGATATCGAAACATAGGGCCAAAGCATAATATTAAGGGATTGGATTTATCCAACCCATTGAGGAATTGCTACTAATGAAATTGATTCTGTCTATTATCTTTTGTGCATCTCACCTCTATTTCTTCATCCCTGATTTTCTAATCTGAATTGATGGAGAGAAGGAGTAGATTACAGCTGGCTCAAGATTCAAAGAGTTGACCATGTTGATTTGGTTCAAGATACAAAAAGGAACAAGGCAACCTGAAATCAGCAAGGAGAGGGAACCAGAGTTTGAGTTTCATTAAGAGCTTCTCTAATGTTCTTGCTCAATATTTTGGATAGTATTTCTACATCAAAGAAACATTCCGCCAAGATGAAGAGCTACAGTTGAGAGTGCTGAATCTAGTTCATCTTATAGCTTCAGATCTGTTCAACATCATCTTTTTCATGGTCTATCATTGATTATTCTGTTTGTATTTTTTATCTTTTTTATTTTTATTCAATGGTAAAATGCATATAAGTGAGGCATTAAAAAAAAGCCATTGAGAGAAAAAGAAAAGAGAGGTACTTGGAGAGAAAAACCAAGATTTATGTCATATCTCTTTTGATTGTATTTCTATTTTGTATCTTGTATCTTGTATCTAAGATGTATCTCTTGCTAAGTTTAGTGAGCACTTAGTGTGTTGAAAGTCTAGGAAGTAACCTAGCCAAGTCAAGATTATGTTGAGGCTTGGTTTGTCCCTAATAAGATTAGGTTGAATCCTTAGGAATTAGTGTATGTAATAATTGAAAAGATTGTAAAGATTCCATCACTGGATGTAGGTTGCATTGCACAAGGCAGTTGAATCAGGATACATGCCTGAGTCATCTTCTGCTTCCTTGCTTTGATTCTATTTTTAACAATTTATGAGACAAAATAAAATTGTCTTCTATATAATCAATCTTGCAGTTTAAACATAAACAAAGTTTCATTTTTTGGTTTGAGGACTTATTATTCAAGATAAAAAAAGGCCATAGATTCAATTCTCATTCTCTAAGCCATCAAGAATCTTAAAATATATATATATAGGTTACTAATATATGATGAAGCATTAGCAATTCTAAGTTCATCAGGGAATACTGATATTTACTTATATCGGTGGATATCGAATCCGATAATAATATTATTATCAAAACTCTATTTTATTTATAGCATGTAAAATAAAATAATAACATAAAAATAATATTACATTATTATTTATTTTATTTTCGAAATCCAAAACCGACTCGTCAAAATAAAACTAATTACCGAATAACAAATTTTTAAAAATAGGAAGGAGGAGCGCATGGATGAAGGACGTAGAGCACGAAAAAAACACATGCAAATATGAGGAGGAAAGGCGAAGACGATGAAGGAATTAAGGAAAAGACGCGATGGGAAGAAGACGGCGGTTGCGATGGCATGTAGAGGTGATGATAAAAACTTAATGGCTAATTTAATAAAAAAATAAATTACTAAAATCATACATTAAATAAAAGTATATTTCTGTGATTTTAAATTATTGAAAATATATTTTGAAAATAAACCAACCAAACATATTTTTATTATTTTCGATACTTAGAATGAATCTTCTTTTCACAAACCAATCGCGTTTTTTAAAATGCGAAAAGTTAAAAATGATTTTTATTTTAAGAAAATAAAAACAGAAAACAAAAACAAAAAATATTTTTATAAACCAATCAGCCCTTTAATTTTATAATTTTTTTTTCTAAAATTAGAAATAAAATTTGAATCCACAACCTCTATATGAATATAAAAAGATTATACCATTTGAAATATAGCTCATTAGTCCCATTATTTTACACTTACACATACAAGTATAATATGACTATATTGTCTATATGGTCATAAATCATCATAATCCAGTTATAAATGAGTGTCATTAGTTCAATTTCAAAAACAACTAACTCAAAAAGTAAACTTGCATTGGTTAAACATTTATAGAAAGAAAATTATATATTTGATTTTCAAGTGAGGCAAGATATTAAATAAAAAATTACGGGATTTATATTAATAAATTAAATATATCGTAAAGTAATTAAGGCATGGAATAGAAATAAGTGGATATGGAATATTACCTCATGTTATAAAGTGCAAAGAAGAAAAGTTTCCCTTATCTGCAAAAACTGTGTGATGAAAAGTTCACACACTCATGATCGAGAGTTGAAACTGAATTATTTGTGGGGAGAGAAAGGACAACAAAATCCTAGTCATAACAATCACACATTGCATGTACTTCTTTTGTTTCTTTGATATTTCGAGTCGTAAACAAGAAAATAAAGGAAAAGGGGGAGCATCCAACAAACAAATGCATCAACTCTTCAATAAATGCTGCTATCACAAGAATTGGATTATATTTAATTTGTATGTATTGTTTGTATAAATGAAAAATAATTATATAAATCTTAAATTATTAAGGTGCTATATCTATAAAAATATTTCACTCAAAGATTTTTTTAGTATAATTATTTGATTAGATAATAATATAATAAACATCGTAACTTTTATTTTGATAATATTATTTTTATTTTTAATATATTCATAAAAAATACAATAAAGAATTCATACTTAAAATAAAATTATTGAAAATAAAATTGTCAAGATCTTCACTGTGAGAATAAAATTAAAAGGGGCCTGGCTTGCCCCACTTGAATTCTCTTTTTAAGACTTGGCTAGGTGGAGGTTTCATTCACACATAAACATCAATGCTTGCGTTTGAAAGTGGCGAAACCACACAAGATCCATGTCACCTCCCACTATAGCTTCTCACACAGCACTGTGTATTATGTCCCACAAATTATATCAAATAAAAAAAGATTAAATAAAAAAATAAATAAAATACCAGATCCACTCGTGTACAGAACAACTACTGGATGGTTGGTTCTGTTTCTGTTTTTCCTGCTAGTGTTACCTACTGCTCTATTTTAACCTTCTTCAATTATGATATTGGAAGGAAAACGAATAATTTGTATCCTCGAATTTTAAAAATGCGACAAAAATATCTATTAAATAAGAAAATTAACGTTATATTTAAAAAAAGATGAATTTTATGTGACAAAAGTATCTACATCCTAATTTTTTTGTTGACTTTTTAATAAAATTTCTAAATTATTCCTACCCTTTATCTTCAACCTCAACAACGATATATTCTATTCTTCTCCAATTTTTTTGTTCTCCAACAAAAATGCTTCTTTTTCTTTATTCATGGTTACACCGTACCTCCTTCTCCTCTAAAATATTCCTCTTTTCCTTGTCGGTGTCGTAATATACGCATCCAACATTGTTAGGATTTGAGTTTGTTTGTTTAATTTCTGAAAAAATTGAGTAGGCTTTCTCCAGAAGCAAAGGGTTATTGTCGGAGAATAAGGAAGCAAGAGCAATGCTTGCTTCCAGCGCAGTGGTGAAGAGCGAGGAAAAAATGCCAATGGTGAAAGGGAGCAAAACCAAGTCGGTTTGGGGTAGGATCCTTTGATTTTTTTAACCATTGTTTGAATTTAAGAATACACTTAATCGAAAATTCAGATTTAGTGGTATAAAGAAACCTTATAATTGGCATGATGAGACTGAGTAGAGGAGCACGCTGTCGACCTCAAATCTCGTAGAAGGAGTGCTTTTGGTGTGGAGAGGGATGTGAAAGTTTGAAATTTTTAGAAGAAAAGACAATAGTGGAGTTGAGGTTAAAGATAAATGATAAGAGTAATTCGAGAATTTTATTAAAAAGTCAACAAAAAATTAGGGTTTGAGTATTTTTGTTATACGGTACTCGTCGTCATCCATAGAACTGTCACCGAACAGCACCTTGGCGGGGGCCCTTCCTCGTCGCACTTCTCTCGCCGTTTCCTTCACGCTGTGTCTCTCGACGTACCAGGAGCTGCTGTCATCTTCCTGCACAGCAACTGCTGTTTCCTCCATGTATAGCGATTGCTGTCTCCTCTACACACCAACAGGCGTCATCGTCTTCCACGCCATCATCCTCAAGAATGGAGCCTCCGACTAAGGTATTCAATTTCTATTCAATGTATTTGTTCAGTGTATTTATTTAATGTATTTGTTGCTGATTGTTGTTCAATGTATTTGTTATTATTTTTTGAAATTGCTAGTAATTTTATTCTGTTGTGCGTATGCTTCTATTTTTATAATTATTTGTTCAGTGTATTTGTTCAATATATTTGTTGCTGACTGTTTTCAATGTATTTGTTGTTGATTTTTTGAAATTGCAAGTAATTTTATTTTATTGTGTTTCTGCTTCTATTTTTTTAATTATTTGTTCAGTGTATTTAATCAATATATTTGTTGCTGAATGTTATTTTTTTATTACTTTTGAATAATTTTTAATCTAGTTTTAATTTTTATATATTATTTATTATGATTGTTCCTTATTTTATACGTTATGTAGAAGTTACATCCACTCCTGATTCTAATGAAAAAGATTTTTGTGTTGAGTTTGATTGAGTACATCTTGTCATGGTATGAATTATTTTTTTTAATATTATAATATATAACTAAATTAAAATATTTTTATTAGAATGTTTTTATACTGGTGCTATATTATTATTGTTGTTGTTGTTGTTGTTGTTGTTGTTGTTGTTGTTGTTGTATAACTGCCTTTTGATTTCAGGTTGGTTTGCTTAAAAAAGTTTCGCTGTTTTGCTAGAAAGGACACTAAAATGTGGCTATTGAACTTTTAATGGCTATTGATCTTTTTATTTTTATCTTTTGATATTTTGACTATTGAAATTTTAATGACTTTAATTGTCATATTTTAATTTCTTTTGTCGTTGAATTTCATTGGATCAAGATGATAAACCACAATTTTACGGTTGATTTTGTATTGAATTTGGTGAATTTTACCAATTTTTCTTACATTTATTCAATGAAATAGCATGGTTTTATGAATTTCTCCTAAATTGTGCTTAAAAGTGAAAACATGCTTTTTATGCCCTCAAATAGCTAAATTTAATTCACTTTAATTCCATTCGATGCCTTGATATGTTTGTTGAGTGATTTCAAGCTTATAAGGCAAGGATTGGATCAAAGAAGTGAAGAGAAAAGCATGCAAAGTGGAGAATTCATGAAGAAATGAGGATTTCCTGAATTCATGGCGACACGTATACGTGGCCCATGCATACGCGTGGGAGAGAATTCTTCCAGGCGACGCGTATACGTCACCCACGCGTATGCGTGACAAGCAGCACATGACCAACTTAAAGGCAATATGTTGGGGGCGATTTCTGAGCCATCTAGGCCCAAATCCAACTCACTTTTGATGCTATTATTGAACCCAAGGATTGAAGGGAGAATGAATCAAGTAGTCATAGTTTAATTTTTACCATGCTTTAGAATATGTTTCTAGAGAGAGAAGCTCTCTCTTCTATCTAGAATTCTGTTCGATTTAGGTTAGAATTCTCTTAGATCTAGGGTTTAATTCTTACTTTGATTTAGTTTTCTCTTTTAATTTCTTGTTATTGCATCTTTGCTCTTCTAGTTTTACTTGTCATTCCCTTTATTTGTTGATTCTACTTTCATTTAATGCAATTTCATGTTTTATGTTCTTTTATTGTTTAATAGAATTATTATTGTTATTTTCTTGCATTGAGTAGTTGTAGATTTTATATTCTTGCAATTTTATTATGCTTTTCTTTTATGCCTTCCAAGTGTTTGATAAAATGCTTGGTTGGTTTTTAGAGTAGATTTTGATAATCTTGGCTTGTGATTGAGAACTTAGGTCCTTTGAGATTATTGATGTCCAGTTTCATTGGTGATTTAAGGTTGTTAATTGGTTCTAGGACCAATTATGTCCACTTGACTTTTCTTCAATTGTTAGAGGATGACTAAGTGGAATTAATCCTTTGTAATCACCATGTTGTGGTCAATAATCCACGATAGGATACCTTGACTCTTGTTCCTTGCCAAGACCCATTTTAGTTGTTAGTTTTACTTTCTTGGAATTTATATTTTCTTGTTATCAAACCCAAAACCAAAAAATATATTATCATAACCAATAATATGCACACTTCCCTACATATCCTTGAGAGACGACCCGAGGTTTAAATACTTCGGTTATTTTTATTGAGATTTGTACTTGTGAGTAAAAAATTAAACTTTGATTGAGAATTGATTGTTAGTTTGGAACTATGCTTGCAACGAAATTATTTTGTGAAAATTCCTAACCGACGATAATCCTTCACCAAGTTTTTTGTGCCGTTGCAGGAGAATTGTATATGTGCGCTTGTTATTGGCTATTGTATATATGTGAATATTGTAAATAGCATGATCTTTGATTTGTTTGCTAGTTTTTACTAATTCTAGGATTTGGTTTTTTTTGTTTCTTATTAGTTCTTGTTTTTATTTTCTTTTGCTATTATGAATTCTCATCCCTTTGGCTATGAGTTTGGCTACAATTATGTTGTAGGGAATGAAAGCTTCAATGAAGGATTATATTATGGGAAATGAAAATCAAGTTAGGGAGGAGCCTTACGCTTATGAGCAATCTTCATGGCAACAACCTCCTCCGGTCTCTTATGGTAACAATCTACCCCATAATGTGCACAATTAAAATCAAACCCTCAATATTGTTGTCAATCTTACTCATAAGCCCCATTCTACCATTCATCTCCTTATGATCCTAATCCATATCCACCATACCAACTACCTTATGAGCCATATGAACCATACATAGAACTACAACAATTCCAACCCAATTACTCCCAAGAATCACCACCTCAATATACATCACCTCCATATGCTTACCAAGATGAACCACCTTCGTTTTGTGAACCCTTTCTCCTACATGATGAATCCTCCTATCCACCTCATACATCAATGTATGACTTTCTCGTTTCATATCTCCAAGAGTGAAAGGAGATTTATACTATTCTCCAAGAGGTAGTAATCCCTTTAGTCTCTCAATACGTAAACACTCAAACCACTCCCACGGTCACATGTGGAGAATCTAATGAAGAGCAGAGTATGAAAGAGAGATTGGAAATTTCAGTGGAGAATGAGGAGTTGGTTTTTGTATTGGAGTAATTAGAGGAAGCCATGATTGTTGAAGAAGAGGAAGAAGTGGTTGAAGATTTAGGAGATGCCAAACTTCCATGGGAATCTAGAGTTAAAGAACATTCTTCCATGAAGCTTAAGTTTGATGTTGAGGAGGGTGAGCAACATCCAAGGCATGTTCCTAATAAAGAATTGGAAGGAATGGACCAAGAAATAAGTTCCCTTAGTGATGATGATCATGAATCAAGTCCTCCTATTTATGATGATTCTGCATCAACATACGATCCTTTTGAGCTTGATGAATCCTTCCCCATTGAATTTGAATTGGATATTGAGGTAGATTTCACTCAACCTCCAAGCTATGATTTGAGTGATGGGGAAGAGCTAGAAGAAGTTGGTGAGGAAGAATGTGAACTTGAGGAAGCTTGGCAAGGAGTAGAACTTGAAGCATCTTGTCAAGAGGTGAAAATCCTTCGAAGATGATGGACGGGAGTGGAATTCGCTTTGTAAAGATCATTGAAAACTCCTCTACCTAAGTCACCATCTATTCCTTCATTTGAGTGGGTAAAACCCATTTCTCTTAACTTTATTATCCCACTTGAATTTGGTTTGCTTGAAATGAATGGTCAACTTAGGGCGCTTTGTAGAATGAAGCGTAAGAGAAGGATGTTTAGTGGTTGGCATTGGAAATCTAGGCTATTATGGTTGAGACTTCAAGAATTAGATGCAAAGGTTGGACTAGTGTTCAATTGGATAGGTCTAGGAGGACAATTTGGTGCCTAATTGAGAACTCGGCTTGCTTATCACCCGGTTGGAATAATGATGATCAACTTGAAGATGGGTGTAGAAATAAAATTTGGGATCCCAGCATAGAAGAGGATCAATTTTGGGAGCCCTTAGCTTGTGTGGAGCTCTATCAAGTCTTGATGCAAATGATTTGGAATGATGGAGCTTATTGGAGATTTAAGCATTGGTGGAAGTTCAAGAAAGAGTACAAGCACAGGCCACCATGACAAGGAGCCTCCCAAAATGTCCAACTTAAGGACAATAAATAAAAGTGCTAGGTGGGAGACACCTCACCATGGTAACATCTTTTCACTTTTTCACTTTTATTTGGTGTTTTGGTAGCTGTTTGGATGCTTGGAATGCTTGGGTTGGTGCTAGAACTTGAAAAATTAAAAGCAAAAATACAGAGTACCCTCCCACGCGTACGCGTCACCCACGCATACGCATGGCCCCAAGATTTTCCCCATGCAAGAATGGTGCAAGCACTATGCTGCTGCATCCAATGGTCCAAACAGAGAGTTGCATGTGAAGGGTGTGGACGTTGTGCATCTAGCACAATTTCGTCCCATAACGCGCACGCGTCGCACCCTATTTTTCCATTCCATGCCCACGCATGCACTACGCGTACGGGTCATATCCATTTCTACCACTCACGCGTATGCGTGGGTACCCCTGTCTCACACATTTCTTTTCTTCTCCTCTTTTCATTTCTTTTCTCCTTTTCTCTTCTCTCCTCTTTTTCGCCCTCTGCAACCATCATCTACCACCACCATTCACCATTTACCATCATTTTTTAGTTATTTTGTTAGTTGTTAGTTAGTTAGTTTAGTTTTTGTTTAGTTGGTAAGTATTAGATTATTAATCTTGTTTACTGTTTATTGCTGCTGATTATTACCTTGATGCTATTTTAGCATAATTATTGTTAATATTCATTGTTGGATTCTTGATTGAGGTTATACTTTGTTGTTTGGTATTGAATTCTTCTTGCTTAATTTTGTGCATACCAAGTACTTGTACATTGCCTTCAAAACACTATAAATCTTTTGAATTGTATGTTTGGCTACCATGTGATTTGATTTTATAATTCTATCATTAGGCAATTATTTCTATTTAATGCATTTGTTGTTAGGTGATGCTTGCCTATGTTGACTTTTATACACATCACCTAATTCATGCATTTACACTGTGAAATTGTGAAATTAGATTGTAAGCTCACCTAGGGACATCTCTGTGAATTTCACAAGCTATATGGACCATGCTTGCTATGTGATTGATTTTCAACTTATATATCTATTTTCTAAATCACATAGCACCCATGTTTTTCACTTTATGTCAATTAAGTGATGCAAACAAACTTCAATGTGTGTCATTATTTGATGTGCGAGCTCTATATTCCATTTGATTCATTAAGTTTCCTAACACATCAATCAATGTCCATTCATCATCTATTTTACAATCACTTGATTCTTGCTTGAGTGCTTTTATGCTCCTTTACTACTGTTTTTTTTTTCTCTTAACCTTACAAGTTTTCTTTAAAGCATCTCAGGCACACTAAAATGAGTGAAGTGCATACTTCTTTTGTGTAGTTGTGACACACTTGTTTTCATTCATGTCACATACTTATTCACTCACTTCATTTTAGTGATTCATACCTCATACCAAAAATCTATGCTTCCTTTCTTTTGCATTTACTTGTCTTCTTATCTTGTTTTCTATTTTCAGGATAAGTCACCATAAGCGAAAAAAGAAGCACAAGAAAGAACACGCAGTAACCGGTTGATCCACCAGTTGAAGGTGGCAATCTGAAAATTTACTGTACCCCCTTGCTCATCTTTGAATGCACCGAGGATGGTGCAAACTTTTAAGTGTGGGGAGGTCGTCTGACCGAATCGGTCATTTTTGGGTAACAAAATTCTAATCCCAACACTTTCACATTTTATTTTCTTTTATTAATAGGTTTTTTAGAGCTCTTAGTTGCATTTTTTTAGTTTGCATATATATAATAAGCTTAGTCAAAATAATGAAATTTTCTAAGGAATTTATCTATAGGGCACCCCAATTGATTTGAGTAAAATTTTTTCATTAAACTTGCTTGAATTATATATTATAGAACATGTTTTTGAGTTAAGAACACATAAGCATGTGAGTTTTGAGCCTAATTGTGTGGTTACATCATATAACCACTATTTTCATTCTTGTGTGTATTATTCTCTTTCCATGATTGTAATTTTTTATTTGTTTGATTCTTTATGTCCATTATTTGGTGTATGAATGCATTTATATAATTGAGGCCATCATTTCATTGAGCTCACTTATCCAAATAACCCACTTTTTATCTACCACTGTTAACCAATTTTGAGCTTATGTTAATCCCCTTTTGTTCTTAATTTTAGCACATTACTAGCCTTAAAGTGGAAAACAATAAATGTCCTTATTTGGGTCTTTGATTAGCTTAGGCTAGTGAGAGTGTGTATCATTCAAGTGTGGGAAAGTTTGGAAACATTGGTTGGGATAAAAGTGTGTTTTTATATTTTTGTTGAGAACTTGGAAATTGGGTACATACTCATGTATTAAATGTTTAAACCATATGCATTGGTACTTTCGTATATAATTCATCAAAAGAAAAATAAAAGAAAAAATGTAGAAAAAGAAAAAGAAAAAAAAAAGAGAAAAAGAAAGCAATAAAAAGGGGACAAAATGCCCCAAAGTAGAATAATAATAACAATGCATATGGAATAATGTGAATTGAAGAGAATACATGAGTGTGTGAAAAACTGAAGAATGGGTAGCTAGGTATTGTATTAGAATTGTATAAGTTGTTATATGTGTTAGGTGAGAGTTTAGGTTAATCAAAGATACAAATTTCAGGCTCACTTAACCATATATATCCTTACCTTGATCCTGTCCCCATTACAACCTTGTGGAAAGTCCTCATGATATTTGTACGCATGCATTGAATAATTGTTGATTGTTAGAAGAAAAACAAATCTTAGAAAGCATAATTAGAGGAGAATTGAGTGAATCAACCCTATATACTTGAGCGACTAGAGCGGATACACATCCGGTGAGGGTTCGATTGCTCAAATTCTATGTTTCCACCGGTTATTATTTCTTATCTTGAAAGTTTGTAAATTCTTTTCAATAACTCAATTCAATTGTGGATTTTATTTGATTGTAATTACTTTAGCCCTTATGTTCATATATGTATTCTTGGAAATTGAATTATTTTTTACCAAGTAGTTGCATGCATATAAATAGATTGCAAATAGATAGTTTTCATTAAATAAATGTTCATACCTCCTTTCTTGTCTTTCTTCATTTAGCATGAGGACATGCTATTGTTTAAGTGTGGGGAGGTTGATAAACCACAATTTTATGGTTTATTTGTATTGAATTTCGTGGATTTTACCAACTTTTCCTACATTTATTTAATGAAATAGTATGATTTTATGAATTTCTTCTAAATTGTGCATAAGAGTGAAAACATACTTTTTAGGCCTTAAAATAGCTAAATTTAATTCACTTTAATTCCATTCGATGCGTTGATATGTTTGTTGACTGATTTCAGGCTTATAAAGCAAAGATTGGATGGAAGAAGTGAAGAGAAAAGCATGCAAAATGGAGAATTCATGAAAAAATGAGGATTTGATGAATTCATGGCGACGCGTATACGTGGCCCATGCTTGGGAGGGAATTCTGCCAGGCGACGCATATACGTCACCCACGCGTATGCATGACAAGCGACACGTGACCAACTTAAAGGCAATACGCTGGGGGCGATTTCTGAGCTATCTAGGCCCAAATCCAACTCACTTCTAATGCTATTGAACCCAATGATTGAAGGAGGAATGAACCAAGTACTCATAGTTTAGTTTTTACCATGCTTTATGATAGGTTTCTAGAGAGAGAAGCTCTCTCTTCTCTCTAGAATTAGGTTAGAATTCTCTTAGATCTAGGGTTTAATTCTTGCTTTGATTTAGTTTTTCCTTTTAATGTCTTGTTATTACATCTTTGCTCTTCTAGTTTTACTTGTTATTCCCTTTATTTTGTTGCTTTTATGATTATAAACTCTTGTTGATTCTACTTTCATTTCATGCAATTTTATGTTTTATGTTCTTTTATTGTTTAATTGAATTCTTATTGTTATTTTCTTACATTGGGTAGTTGTAGATTTTATATTCTTGCAATTTTACTATGCTTTTCTTTTATACCTTTCAAATGTTTGATAAAATACTTGGTTGGTTTTTAGAGTAGATTTTGGTACTCTTGACTTGTGATTGAGGACTTAGGTCCCTTGAGATTATTGATGTCCAATTCCATTGGTGATTTAGGGTTGTTAATTGATTCTAGGACCAATTATGTCCACTTGACTTTCCTTCAATTGTTAGAGGATGACTAAGTGAAATTAATCCTTTGTAATCACCATGTTGTGGTCAATAATCCAAGATAGGATACCTTGACACTTGGTCCTTTCCAAGACCCATTTTAGTTGTTAGTTTTACTTTCTTGCAATTTATATTTTCTTGTTATCAAACCCAAAACCCAAAAATATATTATCATAACCAATAATATGCACACTTCTCTGCAATTCCTTGAGAGACGACTCGAGGTTTAAATACTTCAGTTATTTTTATTTGGGTTTGTACTTGTTACAAAGAAATTAAATTTTGATTGAGGATTGATTGTTGGTTTGGAACTATGCTTGCAATGAAATTATTTTGTGAAAATTCCTAACCGAAAATAATCCTACACCATAAGAATTTTGTTAGTTATTGTGTATTTACATTCTACAATTTTAATGTTATGGCTTTGTGAAATAGTATGATAGGTTTTTGTTTGAATAGATTGAAAAAATTGAATTAATCGAACCAAATTAAACTGATTTCATTTGGTTTGATTTGGTTCAGATGGTCTGAATAAAAAAAATCGAACCAAAATGAACCGCAGTTTAATTAAACGATTGGATCGAACAAATTTTTTTAAAAAAATCTAAGCAAACCGCACCGTAAACACCCATAGGTATATACAACGTTAGTTTTCTTTTTTATGGTTATTTTTATCAGCATTCACAAAGTTTATAAATACAAATAGTTATTTTTCCTATTGAAAGATATTATATTTATTTGTCATTATTAATATTTATGAAAAAATAATCAAAATGGCTTTTAAATTTTATTCGTTAGACAAATTAATTTTTTGAATTTACTTTATTCCTTACTCGATTTTATTCATTCAAATGCTATTCATATCAAAGTAGTCTTTTAAAATTTTAAACGTTAATTATATTTTTCCTATTCGATAAGTTTAAATATAACGGTAGCTTTGGGAGGCTTAAAATTCTACAAATATAAACGAATGAAAAATAATAAAATATAGACAGAAAATAATCGAGTAAAAACAAACATTATTAAAGTTAAAAAATTTGGAGAACTCATTTAATTTAAAGAAAATTTGATGACTAATATAACAAATAAAATTTAAATAATCATTTTGACTTATTACTGTATATTTATGTGTTTGAAGTAACCAAATGTTATTTACAGTGTGGTACCCATAAAACACATTGATTTGGATTATATATAGCATCATGCCAGTCAAATATTCTATCATTTTGAAATCATGTTTAGCTGTCTCTTTGCAAAATACCTACGGATAAGTTTTAAGGAAGGCATTCTGAAATAACCAAGGTTTTAAAAATCGAATCGGTCATCAAACCGTTTTAACTATTGTTTTATGTAACACCCTACCATACAGAGTCTTATGCTTAAGTCATAATTCAAAGATGGCAAGGTATTACGACCTCTAAAAAAATAAAAGTGTAGTACATATAATAGTATGAATGATTGATTATAACTAGGAGCCTTTGTAGAAAAAGGGGTAAACAAAAACCGCAACTCGAAAGCGTAACACTCCGATCGATAACGTAACGAACAAGGATAACCAACGCGTGATTATATATACACAAAGGAGTGTCAAAAACAGGAATATCAAGACTCAAGATCCGGCTGCGAAGATAACCGGTCCGAGCATAACAATATATACATATGATAAAAATAAGGAAAACCCCAAGGAAACCCAAAGGGACACCAATACATAAAACCTATTCTCCAAAATTCTCCCTTAAGAGGAGTCATCACAGTTTGTATTATTTAATGGAGATAAAAGTATCTAAGCAAAACATATAAAACAAAACATAGCCCCGAGAACAAAGGATCTTCGCAAGTATAGAAGTCTCCAGCATGCCTCAGTGGGAAACCTCACGTCCTGCATCTGAAAACCACAAAATCCGCATGGGTGAGAACCAGAGGTCC
>NC_029772.3:21969709-21970400 GCF_000817695.3 Arachis duranensis | reverse complement strand
TGATCATTCATTTTTCCCTTGCTTCACTCGCAAGTTACCACATCCACTGGCTCCCTTTTTAATAGCTAGGCATGTCATAATGATTTAAGATATAAGTGGTGAGATCGGAGGCTTAGAAGTATGAAATTTGGCTTTTAAAACTCAAAAATCAACGTTGGGATGAAAACAGGGCCACGCGTACGCGCACTCCACGCGCACGCGCGGATGGCCTCAAAACTTCATCGACGCGCAACCGTCAAGCACGCTAATGCGTGGATTAAAAACTTGCCAATCAACGCGCACGCGTCAACCACGCGTACGCGTGGGTGTTCTCGTGCCCCAGGCACAACACTGGCACAGTTCTGGCATAAGTCTCTGGAAAATGGCTGGGCTTTGGGTGCAGCACAATCGGCGCGCCCGCGCACATCACGCACACGCGTGGATGGCATTTTCGGGAAGAACGGCGCGCACGCGCCAAGTGCGCCCACGCGCAAGAGGTCATTCTGCTAAAAATTTTCTAAGTTAAAAAACTGCAGAATTCACCAATTTAAACCCCAATCTTCCAACGGACATAACTTCCTCATTTTAAATCATTTTTCACCCGTTCTTCGAACGGCATGGACATCCCGGATCCAATTTCATTTCTAAACAGATTTGGCACAAAACAGAGATCCGTAGTCCAAGTTATGTCCCACCAAAGTATGCCCAAAAA
>NC_029772.3:21964607-21968920 GCF_000817695.3 Arachis duranensis | reverse complement strand
CCTCAAGATTGGTTGTATGGGTTTTGTAGAGCTCTCCGCGGTGAACGCGTGGCCGCAAACGGAGCGGCAATCGGAGCTCTAGATCAAAAGTTATGGTGGTTTGAAGATCAAGTGAGAGAAGGAACTTGAGAGAGTGTTCTTCCTCCCCTCTCTTCAATTTCAGCGTGTATTAGTGTTGTGTGAGGAGAGAGAGTGCTGAAAACTAGGGTTTTGGTTAAGTTATGTTGGGCCAAGGGCCCACTTTGGGTCCAATTAGCCCGGTTTGGCCCGTTTGGTCCAATCTTGGTCCGAATTCTATAAAATTGGTACCAAAATTCTCTTCTCAATCTCCTCTATCATATTTAGCCATAAAAATCACACAAAAATCACATTTTGGGCTTTCAAGAATAAATTCTCATTTATGGGTTAATTAGCCGTTAATTAACCGGGTTTTACATTTTATTGGTTTATAGATTCAACCAGTTCGACTATAGTTGAACTAAAAAAATCGTTTTATAATAAAATAATAAATAAAATATATATAAACACATTAAAACATAATTATAATCAAATATAAATCTTAAAATATCATTCAAATTAAAAGTACTACATAAACCAAAATGTTATGATCTCGTTCAAATACATACTCAAAAGTCAAATAACAAAAACAATCAATCAAACATAAATATAAGATGCCAACATCCAACTGATTCAAGTTTGTCATCAATTATCAAAATCCACCATAACTTGTTGCAGATTTGCTTCGTTGATATCATCACTTTCATGTCCACTACCTATCCGCGCCAAATGCTTTTTCATTCTATTAATTCCCCTGCCCCAAAAGTACTCAGACAAAATAAGCATTGGTAATGTGATTTTTCATTCATATTTTGTAAAGAAACATATCTCCAAGCAGGATCAGTTTTTCCCCGAACATTAGAAGTATGTGATTGACTTTCGTTAGATCTGAGAGGAAGAGAAGGTTCATTTGAAGCCGAGTTATTCTCAACATTATTATTCTTAAGTAGTTCTTGGTTGATACTCTCATCCATACCTAAACATTACTAGTATTCCAATAACAATACAATCCAATCCAATTACAATATCACAACAACCCAATCCAACCCAATAATTCAGTAGTTCACACTTCACAGCTTAACTAACAAATTACCAATAATTATTCACAATTATTCCAAAAAGTTCACAGTTCTGAATCAGTAACTACTAACTTCAATTGAAACAGGCAAACAATTATTCAATCACTATATCACTATATCAGTTCACACTTCACAGTTCACAAAAAACAATTATTCAATCACTATATCACCATATTAGTTCACAGTTGAATGACTTGAATCAGAGTTCACAAAACTTCACTATATCAGTAAATCACATATCAGATATCACTATATCAGAGTTCACAGAACCTCATAGAATCAAACAATTATTCAATCATAACTTCATAGTTAATAAAAAAATTACCTAGAGAACATGCAAGAGACAGTGGTTGCAGAGGGGGACAGAGACACCGAGAAACAGAGACAGAGCATGCAAGAGTGGTGGAGCAGACGGTGGTTTCGAAGGTTGCGATGGCTGCTACGCGATGGAGGGAAAGTGAACGAGTAGACGGTGGCTGTTCAAAAGAACGACGAAGGCGGCGCGACGAGGCGATGGCTGGATGGAGGTGAGCTCGATGAGCTTGAGAGGACTGAGGAGCCCTCCCTAGACTAAGTGTGTATGAGAGACTAAGAGGCACTCTGGAGTCTGGACTGAGTTCAGGCTTGCGTGATGGAGTTAGGGATTGCTGGTATCTCAGTGAGTGAAACGGTGACGTTTAGTTGCCTTTTCAAAAAATTAGTTGGGTCACGATTCGGTTCGATCGATCGATTCCTGACTTCACCGGTTTGATAACGGTTTCTGAAATCTGCAGTTTTGCTTTTTATTCGAACCGCTTTTCTCAACGGTTCACGGTTTAACCGATTCGACCTGCCGGTCCGAACTAGTTTTTAAAATCTTGGAAATAACCAATAATATGCACCAAAGACAATGATGGAAAAGATGAATATAGGGGAAGGGTTGAGAAGAAGGTTTCACGGGTTTAGGTTTTCAATTTGCACCAATTTGCGGAAATAAAAAGGAAAGGTATTTCATATAGTAAGAATGCGAGTTTATAACCATTGCAGGTTGGAATTAAAAACCCCATAAAGTAAAAGAGTATGCCTAAGAACTCTAGACACCACTGTCTGGGACTTTAAGTAAAGCTAAATTCGAATCCAATGGTTCCCACAATTAAGTGTTTGTAGCATTTATGTATTCGGTGGTAATACGAAAAAATAAAACGCTTAGGGTCACGGCTAGGCTCAAAAAGAAGCTATGTTCAAGAATCAAGAAAAGGTAAAATAAGAGAATTAATAATATCATCCGGATTCTAGTTCAAAGGGATGTCAATACTTCTGAACTTCAAAGGAAAGAGAGATGTCAAAACTATTTAGAAGTAAGTAGCTATTAGCCTCATTCAGTAGTAGAACTGAGCTTCATTGACAACTCTAAGACTTATTGTATTCTTCTCTTCCATTAGTCCTATTTTGTTTTTAGTTGCTTGAGGATAAGCAATAGTTTAAGTTTGGGGTTGTGATGAGCATATATTTTATACGCTTTTTGGCAATGTTTTCTTAGTGTTTTTAGTAGATTTCATTAAGTTTTATTGTGGTTTAATAGGTTTTAGTACAAAATTCACTTTTTGGATGCTACTATGAGTTTTGGTATTTTTCTTGTGATTTTAGGTAATTTCTAGGCGAAAACTGCAAGTTTTGGCAAAGTCTGATTCAGAGGCAAAGAAAGGCTAGCAGATGCTGTCAGATCCTGACCTCCATGCATTATAATGAGAAAATATTGAGCTAAAGAGGTCCAAATGATGCACTCTTAATGGCGTTGGAAAGCTAATGGTGCACGAAATTGTGATCTCTTCTTTTCACAACTCAAATAATCCCTGGTAATGAATCCAAAAACTTGGTATTCAATACCATGGCATAAACACAACTTCGCACAACTAACCAGCAAGTGTACTTGGTCGTCCAAGTAATAAACCTTACGCGAGTAAGGGTCGATCCCACAGAGATTGTTGGTATGAAGCAAGCTATGGTCACCTTGTAAATCTCAGTCAGGCAAACTCAAATGGATATGGGTGATATACGAATGAAACATAAAGATAAAGATAGAGATACTTATGTAATTCATTGGTGGGAATTTCAGATAAGCGTATGAAGATGCTGTCCCTTCCGTCTCTCTGCTTTCCTACTGTCTTTATCCAATCCTTCTTACTCCTTTCCATGGCAAGCTTAAGCAAGGGTTTCACCGTTGTCAGTGGCTACCTCCCATCCTCTCTCTTGAATGCCGCCATCAGTTCTAGCTTATACCACGAAGATTCCGGTTAAAGAATCCAAGAGATATCCACCCAATCTAAGGTAGAACGGAGGTGGTTGTCAGGCACACGTTCATAGGTGAGAATGATGATGAGTGTCACGGATCATCACATTCATCAAGTTGAAGAACAAGTGATATCTTAGAACAAGAACAAGCGGAATTGAATAGAGGAACAATAGTAATTGCATTAATACTCGATGTACAGCAGAGGTCCACACCTTAATCTATGGTGTGTAGAAACTCCACCGTTGAAAATACATAAGAATAAGGTCTAGGCATGGCTGAATGGCCAGCCTCCCAAAGTGATCAAAAGATCTAAAATAATCCAAAGATCCAAAGATTCAAAGATCCAAATACAATAGTAAAAGGTCCTACTTCTAGAGAACTAGTAGCCTAGGGTTTACAGAGATGAGTAAATGACATAAAAATCCACTTCCGGGCCCACATGGTGTGTGCTTGGGCTGAGCATTGAAGCATTTTTGTGTAGAGACTCTTCTTGGAGTTAAACGCCAGCTTTTGTGCCAGTTCCGGCGTTTAACGCTGGGAATTCTGAGGGTGACTTTGAACGCCGGTTTGGGCCATCAAATCTTGGGCAAAGTATGGACTATCATATATTGCTGGAAAGCCCAGGATGTCTACTTTCCAACGCCGTTGAGAGCGCGCCAATTGGGCTTCTGTAGCTCCAGAAAATCCACTTCGAGTGCAGGGAGGTCAGAATCCAACAGCATCTGCAATCCTTTTTAGTCTCTGAATCAGATTTTTGCTCAGGTCCCTCAATTTCAGCCAGAAAATACCTGAAATCATAGAAAAACACACAAACTCATAGTAAAGTCCAGAAAAGTGAATTTTAACTAAAAACTAATAAAAATATACTAAAAACTAACTAGATCATACTAAAAACATACTAAAAA
>NC_029772.3:21963046-21964015 GCF_000817695.3 Arachis duranensis | reverse complement strand
CTTTTTCTTGCTTCAAGAATCATTTTTATGATTTTTCAGATCCTCAGTAACATGTCTCTTTTTCATCATTCTTTCAAGAGCCAACATTCATGAACCACAAATTCAAAAGACATATGCACTGTTTAAGCATACATTCAGAAAACAAAAGTATTGCCACCACATCAAAATGATTAAACTGTTATAAAATTCAAAATTCATGCAATTCTTCTCTTTTTCAATTTAAGAACATTTTTTTTTTCAAGAAGGGTGATGGATTCATAGGACATTCATAACTTTAAGGCATAGACACTAAGACACTAATGATCACAAGACACAAACATAGATAAACATAAGCACTAAAATTTTGAAAAACAGAAAATAAAGAACAAGGAAATTAAAGAACGGGTCCACCTTAGTGATGGCGGCTCTTTCTTCCTCTTGAATCTACCTTAGTGATGGCGGCTTGTTCTTCTTCTTGAAGATCCTATGGAGTGCTTGAGGTCCTCAATGTCTCTTCCTTGTCTTTGTTGCTCCTCTCTCATGATTCTTTGATTTTCTCTAATTTCATGGAGGATGATGGAGTGTTCTTGATGCTCCACCCTTAGTTGTCCCATGTTGGAACTCAATTCTCCTAGGGAGGTGTTTAGTTGCTCCCAATAGTTTTGTGGAGGAAAGTGCATTCCTTGATGAATCTCAGGGATCTCATGATGAGTGGGATCTCTTGTGTGCTCCATCCTTTTCTTAGTGATGGGCTTGTCCTCATCAATGGGGATGTCTCCCTCTATGTCAACTCCAACTGAATAACAGAGGTGACAAATGAGATGAGGAAAGGCTAACCTTGCCAAGGTAGAGGACTTGTCTGCCACCTTATAAAGCTCTTGAGCTATAACCTCATGAACTTCTATTCCTTCTCCAATCATGATGCTATGAATCATGATAGCCCGGTCTATGGTAACTTCGGACCGGTTGCTAGTGGGAATGATTGAGCGT
>NC_029772.3:21931004-21957231 GCF_000817695.3 Arachis duranensis | reverse complement strand
ACAGCAGAGCTCCACACCTTAATCTATGGTGTGTAGAAACTCCACCGTTGAAAATACATAAGAATAAGGTCTAGGCATGGCTGAATGGCCAGCCTCCCAAAGTGATCAAAAGATCTAAAATAATCCAAAGATCCAAAGATTCAAAGATCCAAATACAATAGTAAAAGGTCCTACTTATAGAGAACTAGTAGCCTAGGGTTTACAGAGATGAGTAAATGACATAGAGAGCGCGCCAATTGGGCTTCTGTAGCTCCAGAAAATCCACTTCGAGTGCAGGGAGGTCAGAGTCCAACAGCATCTGCAGTCCTTTTTAGTCTCTGAATCAGATTTTTGCTCAGGTCCCTCAATTTCAGCCAGAAAATACCTGAAATCACAGAAAAACACACAAACTCATAGTAAAGCCCAGAAAAGTGAATTTTAACTAAAAACTAATAAAAATATACTAAAAACTAACTAGATCATACTAAAAACATACTAAAAACAATGCCAAAAAGCGTACAAATTATCCGCTCATCAGCTAACTTCCAGGACTTTCCAGCAATATATAATAGTTTATACTTTACTTTGAAAATAATGGCTCAAAACGGGCGTTGAACGCCCAAATCATCCTCTACCCGGCATTCAATGCCCCAAAAGGAGCAAGCTCGGCGTTGAACACCCAAAATGGACCAAAATTCGGCGTTCAACACTCCAAGAGGAGTCCAAGCATGTTAATTCACCCCAAGCTCAACCCAAAAACTCACTAAGTGGGCCTAAAAAGTGGATTTTTGCACCAAGAGTCCAGTTTATCTTATTTTTGTAATCCTTAGTCATTAGATTAGTATATATAGACAAGAGTTTACCCTTGTTAGGAACTCTTGACCCTTTACACGTTTCATATTTCTTTTCTGAAAAGAATGAGTCACTAAACTTCCTAGGTTAAGGTTAAGAGCTCTGTTGATTCTCATGGATTAATAATATTACTGTTTCTATTTTATTCCATGTTTGATTCTATTCTAAGATATATTTTCGTTCTTCAATCCTTATGAATCTGGGGTGGAACTAGCGTATGTCCCCTTGTTCTACATGAGTTCTTGCGAGTCTCAAGAGGGATAGCAGTGAACTACAAGCTTGAGATTACATCTCTTAGACGGCTAATCTATAATCTCGTTGGGAACATGAAAACATCTGTCCAGCCGAGGTATGGGGCAACTAGGGCCTTTGTGGTATAAGCTAGAATCATAAAGCTTCATTCTCCGATTCGGAAGATCTAACCTTGTCTGCGGCATTTTGAGTAGGATCATCAGAGATTGAATTGCTAGAGATTCACCCTCGTTCAGATTGAATGACCATTAGTGTGGCAGTTGATTTGGATAAGAGGAGATTAATGACCATTAGCGTGGCGTTAATCACTTACAGCTTGTCATGGAATGAATCATTCGTAATTGGAATAGACAGTAAGAAAGGTTAATCCAGAAAGATAAGACATCTCTGAAGCCTTAACTAATTTCTCCCTGTTGTTTCTTCGCTATTTCTTTACTGCTTTCTTATTTATTTTATGCACATTCAACAACAATCAATCAACTTTCTATTCGCCTGGCTAAGATCTGCAGGATAACCACTGCTTGCTCAGTCCAACATTCCTCGTGGGATCGACCCTCACTCACCTTAGGTATTACTTGGATGACCTGGTGCACTTGCTAGTTAAGCTGTGCGGAGTTCTAAATTTCGCGCACCATGCGCCCCTAAGATCAAGTTATGGTCATATAAAGTTGGATAAAATTCTGCAAATTATGGAATTTTTTCCACTCTATCTTCTATTTACTCTTCATTTTTCTCCTATCTTAGCCTCAACCTTTCCAACCTAAAACCAACTCCATATTCACAACATATTTGGTCCATAATTGCGGTTTAAAATTATGACCATAGATCTATGGTCACCATTTTTGACTTTAGGTCACGGTTATTCTGGCGTGGCCATAGATCTATGGTCACCGTTTTTTTGTTTACGGTTGTAGTACTTTATATTTAACACTTTAGGTGACGATTTTTAACCGTGAACATAGCTTACTTTATGATCATGTGTAAAAACCGTGATCATAGCTTGTTCTATGTTCACGCTAGTTTAAACCATGTCCATAGCTTACTCTATGGTTACACTAATTTTAAAGTGTGACCACAGCTTACTTTCTGATCAAACTAGTTTTAAACCAGTTTTTATGGTCATGTTATTTTAAAATCGTGACCATATCTTACTCTATGGTCACACTAGTTTTAAATTTTGATCATAATCTATAGTCATGGTTTTAATAATCTATAGTCATTATTTTTCGTACTCTACGATCACAGTTGTTAGACAATTCAAAATTGTGTGAGTTTTTATTTTTTTTAGAGCATAATCATAACAAAAAATTATGATAATCACAAAATAAGTCTAAAAAGGACATAAATTCAAATCATCTAAATAATAAAATTTACATTATATGCTAGATATGTTTCTAAATCATAATTTTCTGATTGGCTTCTTCCTTTGACCCTCATCTTCATTAGTTTTCATCTTCATTGCCATCTTGTCTTAATCATCTTCACTAGTTTTGACATTCTTATTTTTGGCACTTTGCTTTCACTTTCATCTTCAGTAGTTGTTATCTTCTTCTTTGTTGGCATCTTGCTTTGACCATTTTCTTCAATTCTTGCCATCTTCTCCTTTATTGGCATCTTGCTTTGACCCTCATCTTCAACTTTTATTAACTTCATTGACATCTTATTTTTATCATCATCCTCATTTTTTATCTTCTTTTTTATTAGCATCTTGCTTTGACCAGCATCTTCACTAATTAGTCTCTTTTTGAAAGGTTGCATCTTATTTTTTCTATACAAGGAAGACAGATATATTCACAACAATTTTGTAACAACAACTGCAACTCAGAATTAATCCAAAAACATTAACAAAGTATTCCAAAATCATTATAATAAAAAATATCAACTCAGAATCATTATAATCAACAAAAATAATAAAAATACAAAAATAGCAACTTACAATCACTATAATCATTATAATCAATAAAAAAATACAAGAAGAAACAAAAGTTCTATCCAACAACCAGACTCTAGAATCAACAAAAATAGAAAAATAAACAAAAATAAGTATTATTAATTCAGCAACTCAAAATTAATATTATTAACAAAGTAAGCAAAAATAAATTGATAGGTACTGAAAAAACAATACTATTTATTTAGATCGAATATGAATTTCTCACTAGATGCTGAACATTCAATCGTAAAACTGTAGCCACAAGAGATTATTTATGTTTATGAACATCTAAAATGTTTAAAAAACTTTAAAATAAAAAATGCTAAAATTATGGTGTATTCCTAATTTGTTTATGGACCAGAGCATGACAGAATTAAACATGGTTTGGCTGTGTGTTTCTGAATTTCTAGTCACATTAATAGCAAAGAAATTCCAATTCAGGATTAAATGCAACAAATTGCTTTATCAATAGCTTTAATAATGTTTACGAATTAATTTATCACAAATTAACTCTAATTAGCATCAATTTTTCACAAAATAATGCTTAATAATAAAAGAAGAAACAAAATATTCTAAATCTTTTTATCATTCCATCATCAATCAATCACAAGCAAATATAATCAATTCCAATAAAATCCTCAAAGTTAGGTAATCTAGGATTTTGAGTAAAATAGAAATTCTACCTCTAGTAGTGATTGATAGCAGCAATGGAAAAATAAATTTGCAACATCATCAGCTCGGAGCATAGAAAAGGTTACTATAGTGGTTAGAATAGATGCAACTTGAGTAGGAAAAACAAGGCGGAGGCAAAGGATGTACAAGATAAAGCAGAAATAGAATGGAGCAGAAGTTGCAATAGCGGTGATGGCAAGCTCAACAACGAGTTTGAACAAGCCACAACAAAGGCAGAACAAGAGTAGCATTGATGGCATTTGCAATGATAGCAGGGATAATGTTCATACCCAAGGCCGAGCTATCCGACCCGGGCTGATTGAAGACAAAATGACCGACCTCTTCAAGTCAGGATCCCCAACCTCTTCTGTAAAAAGTTCGGCCAAATCGACTAAAAGGCTCAAAGCAGGCCCAATGGAGGGACATAGCCACAATCTAAAGGCAGCCAAGGCCTGGGAAGATAAAGGGCGGCTCCCCATAAAGATAAGATAACTTCACTCTAAAGATAAGATAAGATAGCTATCTTATCTCCATAGAGGTCGCTCTACGCTACCATAAATACACTGAGCACCCAGGTATAACTCATACTCTGATTCTACTAAAAACCTGCCTAAAGCACGTGCTAACTTAAGCATCGAAGTCTCTTGCAGGTACCACCACCCTCCGGTAATGAAGGATCAGCAGCACCACCAGATCTAACAAATCAGACACGACAGCTCCGGCCACCAAGTCCAATAAGTCGGACGCAATAGCTCCGGCCACCACCGCAGATCTCATCCGAGATCGACCTACAGTTAAAGGTAACCCTTGGAACATTGGCACCGTTGCCGGAAAACTTGGAAGTCATCCCATCATCATGGCGGACAACCATGACAACGACCACGATTTTGATATAGAAAACAGGACGTCGCATAAAAACGCGGACGCCACCTCCAAAGACACACCTCAAAACGGGGGAGATAAGCAACCCCCAAACATAGAAATTCTAGAGGCTATACAAGCTCAGCATGATCACATCAAACAGCTCAAAAAAGAGGCTGAACATTAATGGGAAGCTGAAAGATACCTCCGGAGAGAAACAAGACGACGTCGAGAACTAGAGGACAAGCTCCTAAAGCTCGAAGCTGATCCTAAAATCAAAACCACTTGATCCAGTCATGAAGATAGCCCCCGCAGAGATCAAGACCCATTTACAAAAGAGATCATGAAAGCTAAAGTCCCAAAGAACTTCAAAGCTCCCGACGTGACCCCATACGACGGAACATCGGATCCAAGCCATCACCTCAGCAATTTCAGAAGCAGAATGTATCTCACTGATGCCTCAGATGCTATTCGATGCAAGGCCTTCCCGACTACCCTAACAAAGACATCAATTAAGTGGTTTGACAGTTTGCCTCCTAGATCCATCACGAGTTTTGACGACTTAGCCAAAAAGTTTCTTGCTAGATTCTCCATCCAGAAGGACAAAGCTAAACACGCCCCAAGCCTACTAGGGATCAAGCAAGGAGATAGGGAAAGCCTTTGCAATTACATGAAAAGATTCAATAAAGCGTGCCTGGACATACAAAGTCTACCAATAGAAGCAGCTATCATGGGTCTCATCAATGGCCTACGAGAAGGACCTTTCAGTCACTCCATATCAAAAAAGCATGCAACATCTCTGAACGAGGTACAAGAATGGGCAAAGAAGTACATTAACATGGAGAAAAATTCTCGATTAGGAGGGACCTCAAAACCTGGATTCTCCTACTCCTCTCGGGACAAGGATAAAGAGTCCAAAAAGAAAGAAGATCAACCTGGAGAGAAGCCTAGAAAATACCACAATTATACCCCTCTTCAGGTGTCTCTTATGGATGTTTACCGAGAAGTATGCCACACTGAGAAGATCCCACCACCTCGACCAATCAAAAGCAAAGAAGGAGGGGCGAATAAGACAGAATATTACGAATACCACCGAATCTACAGACACCCTACCAATGAGTGCTTCAACTTGAAGAATGTCATAGAGAAATTGGTAAGAGAAGGACGATTAGATCGGTACTTATCCAATAAAATGGACGAACCTAGAAAAAGAAGAAGGGACGAAGAGGTCGAAAGAGCTGAACGACCACCTCACACCACAGAAAGACACGTTCATATGGTAAATGGAGGATTTGCAGGAGGAGGGATCTTTAAATCATCTCGCAAGAGGCACCTCAAAGAAGTATATCATATTGGGGAAGGAGAAGGGTCACCCGACCTCCCCACGATTACATTTACCTGAGAAGACGCAACAGGCATCATCCCAGGACATGATGATCCCATGGTCATTACTATCATAGTGGCCAACGCTAATCTCCACATAACACTGATAGACCAAGGAAGCTCTGCGGATATCTTGTTTAAATCCGCCTTTGACAAACTCGACCTACAAGATAAAGAGCTCAGAACATATCTGAACAGCCTGTTGGGACTAGGAGACACTCCAATTCGTCCACTTGGGGTTTGATGGTGGGGTTTTTGGGGAAGAGTGGATGGATGTGAGTGGTGAAGAGATTGTGGGGAAGAGGGTAGGATTTGATAGGTGAATAGTGGTTTAGGAAGAGTGTTATGGGAAGGTGTGAAGAGGAGAGAGAGTGAGTTGAGGTAGATGGGGATCCTGTGGGGTCCACAGATCCTGAGGTGTCAAAGATTTTGCATCCCTGCACCTTGCTGGCGTTAAACGCCCCTCTATGTGCCTTTCTAGCGTTTAAACGCCAGTCTGCTGCCCTTTTCTGGCGTTTAAACGCCCAGAAAGGTGCTAGACTGGGCGTTTAAACGCCCATTTTTATACCTTTACTGGCGTTTAAACGCCAGTTTGCCTGCCAGTTCTAGCGTTTAAATGCCAGTAAGCTTGTCCTCCAGGGTGTACCATTTTTTATGCTATTTTTTATTTTTCTTTAATGTTTGCAGTTATTTTTGTGACTCCACATGATCATGATCCTAAAAAAAATATAAAATAACATAGATAAATAAAATAAAATTGGGTTGCCTCCCAATAAACACTTCTTTAATGTCAATAGCTTGACAGTGAGCTCTTTTCAGACCTTCACAGATACTCAGAGCATGATTGTAGCCTCCCAACACCAAACTTAAAGTTTGAGTGTGTGGGCTCTGTCTGACTCTGTATTGAGAGAAGCTTTTCATGCTTTTTCTCCATGTTTACAGAAGAAGATCCTTGAGCCTTAAACACCAAGTAGTCCTCATTCAATCGAAGGACTAACTCTCCTTTATCCACATCAATCACAGCCCTTGCTATGGCTAGGAAGGGTCTTCCAAGGATGATGGATTCATCCTCATCCTTCCCAGTGTCTAGGATTATGAAGTCAGCAGGGATGTAAAGGCCTTCAACCTTTATTAGGACATCCTCTACAAGTCTATAAACCTTTTTCATTGATTTGTCTGCCATTTCTAGTGATATTTTTGCAGCTTGTACCTCAAAGATCCCTAGTTTCTCCATTACAGAGAGTGGCATGAGGTTGATACTTGATCCTAGGTCACACAGAGCCTTTTCAAAGGTCATGGTGCCTATGGTGCAAGGTATCAAGAACCTTCCGGGATCCTCTTTCTTTTGAGGTAACTTCAGCTGAACCAATGCACTTAGTTCATTGATGAGCAATGGAGGTTCATCCTCCCTAGTCTCATTACCAAATAATTTAGCATTCAGCTTCATGATTGCTCCTAGATATTGAGTAACTTGCCCTTCAGTAACATTTTCGTCCTCTTCAAAGAAAGAATATTCGTCAGAGCTCATGAATGGTAATAGTAGGTTCAATAGAATCTCTATGGTCTCTAGATGAGCCTCAGATTCCTGTGGTTCCTCACTAGGGGACTTCTTGTAGTCCAGTGGACGTCCCATGAGGTCTTCCTTACTGTGAATCACATCCTCCTCCTCTTCTATAGGTTCGGCCATTTTGGTTGTATTAATGGCCTTGCACTCTCTTTTTGGATTCTCTTCTGTATTGCTTGGGAGAGTTCTAGGAGGAGTTTCAGTAATTCTTTTACTCAACTAACCCACTTGTGCCTCCAAACTTCTTATGGAGGACCATGCCTCAGTCATGAAACTGAGGGTGGTCTTAGATAGATCAGAGACTATGTTTGCTAAGCTAGAGAAGCTCTGCTCAGAATTCTCTGTCTGTTGCTGAGAAGATGATGGAAAAGGCTTGCTATTGGCAAACCTATTTCTCCCACTATTATTGTTATTGAAGCCTTGTTGAGGCTTCTGTTGATCCTTCCATGAGAAATTTGGGTGATTCCTCCATGAAGGATTATAGGTGTTTCCATAGGATTCTCCCATGTAATTCACCTCTTCCATTGCAGGATTCTCTGGGTCATAAGCTTCTCCTTCAGAGGAGGCGTCTTTAGCTTGCAATCCAGTCAGACTCTGAGAAATCATATTGACTTGCTGAGTCAATATTTTGTTCTGAGCCAATATGGCATTCAGATTTTCAATCTCAAGAACTCCTTTCCTCTGAGTCACCCCATTATTCACAGGATTTCTCTCAGAAGTGTACATGAACTGGTTATTTGCAACCATTTCAATGAGTTCCTGGGCTTCTGCAGCCATTTTTAGATGAAGAGATCCACAGGCAGAGTGGTCCAATGACATCTTGGATAACTCAGACAGACCATCATAGAATATACATATGATGCTCCATTCTGGAAACATGTCAGAAGGACACCTTTTTGTTAATTGCTTTTATCTTTCCCAAACTTCATAGAGGGATTCACTTTCCTTCTATCTGAAGGTTTGGACGTCCACTCTGAGCTTACTCATCTTTTGAGGTGGAAAGAATTTGGTCAAGAAAGCATTAACCAGCTTGTCCCAAGAGTTCAGGCTTTCTCTAGGTTGTGAGTCCAATCATGTCCTAGCTCTATCTCTCATAGCAAAAGGAAAAAGCATAATTCTATAGACCTCGGGATCAACCCCATTGGTCTTAACAGTATCACAGATCTGCAAGAATTCAGATAGAAATTGATGAGGATCTTCTGATGGAAGTCCATGAAACTTGTAGTTCTGCTACATTAGAGAAACTAATTGAGGCTTAAGCTCAAAGTTGTTTGCTCCAATGATAGGAATTGAGATGCTTCTTCCATAGAAGTTGGAAGTTTGTGTAGCATAGTCACCAAGCATCTTCTTTGCATTGTTGGCATTGTTGTTATTTTCGGCTGCCATGTCTTCTTTTTTTTCGAAAATTTCTGTCAGGTCCTCTCCAGAGATTTGTGCTTTAGCTTCTCTTAGCTTCCTCTTCAGAGTCCTTTCAGGTTTAGGATCAGCTTCAACAAGAATATCCTTATCCTTGTTCCTGCTCATGTGAAAAAGAAGAGAACAAAAGAGAAGAGGAATCCTCTATGTCACAGTATAGAGATTCCTTTATGTGAGTAGAAGAAGAGAAGAAGAGAAGAATGAGGTAGAGAGAAAATAAAGAGAATTCAAACACAGAAGGGGAGAGAGGGTTCAAATTTTAAGAAGGAGAGAAGTGTTAGTAATTAAATAAATAAATAGAAAGAGATGAGAGAGAAGAATTTCAAAAATATTAGAAGAAATAAAATTAGAGTTTAAAACAATTAGTTAATTAAAAAGGTTTTTGAAAAAGTTGTTAGTGGTTTTTGAAAATTAGAGAGAGAAAAGTAGTTAATTGAAAAAGATTTGAAAAAAATTTTTGAAAAGATAAGAAGTTAAAAAAATTTGAAATTAAGTTTTGAAAAAGATATGATTGAAAAAGATTTGAAAAAGAAATTTAAAAAGATTTGATTTTGAAAATTGAAGTTGATGACTTGACTAACAAGAAACTAAAAGATATGATTCTAGAATTTAAAGATTGAACCTTTCTTAACAAGAAAGTAACAAACTTGAAATTTTTTGAATCAAATTCTTAATTGTTAGCAAGGTTTTCGAAAATATGAAATAAAAATAAGAAAAAGATTTTGAAAATCAATTTTTTAAATTTTTTTGAAAATATTAAGAAGAAAAATGAAAAAGATTTAATTTTTTTAAAAAGATATGAAAAGATAGAATTTTTAAATAGAAATTTTCACTTGACTAACAAGAAACAACTAAATTTTAAAAATCTTTGACTAAGTCAACCCAAAATTTCGAAATTTATGAGTGAAATAAAACAAAGAAAACATGCAAGAACACTTTGAATGTCAAGATGAACACCAAGAACACTTTGAAGATCATGATGAACATCAAGAACTTATTTTTGAAAAATTTTTTGAGAAAAGAAACACATGCAAGACACCAAACTTAGAAATTTTTAAACTTTTGACTCTAAAAATTTGAAATTGCATATGAAAAACAAGAAAAGACACAAAACAAGAAAATCACAAGATTAAACAAAGACAATCATCAAGAACAACTTGAAGATCAAGAAGAACACAATGCATGAGTTTTTGAAAAAAAGCTAGAAAAATACAAACATGCAATTGACACCAAACTTAAAATTTGACTCTAGACTCAAACAAGAAACACAAAAAAATTTTTATTTTATGATTTTATAAAAAAATTTTGTATTTTTCGAAAACTAGAAAAATAATTTTTTTTGAAAGATTTTTGAAAAATTTTTGAAAATAGAACAAGAAGAAAATTACCTAATCTAAGCAACAAGATGAACCGTCAGTTGTCCAAACTCAAACAATCCCCGGCAACGGCGCCAAAACTTGGTACACGAAATCGTGAGTTCACACTTTTCTCACAACTCCGCACAGCTGACCAGCAAGTGCAATGGGTCATCCAAGTAGTACCTTACGTGAGTAAGGGTCGATCCTACAGAGATTGTCGACTTGAAGCAAGCTATGGTCATCTTGTAAATATCAGTCAGGCGGATTCAAATGGTTATGAGGTTTTGATGATTAAAAAAGAAATCAAATATAAAATATGATAGAGATACTTATGCAATTCATTGGTGGGAATTTCAGTTAAGCGTATGGAGATGCTTTGTTCCCTTTGAGCCTCTACTTTCTTATTGTCCTCATCCAATCTTGCGTACTCCCTTCCATGGAAAGCTGTATGTTGGTAGATCACCATTGTCAATGGCTACCATCCGTCCTCTCAGTGAAAACATATCCGCTACGGTTTCCCACATGGCTAATCAGCTGTCGGTTCTCAATCGTGTAGGAATAAGATCCATTGATTCTTTTGCACACTGTCACTGCGCCCAATAGTCACGAGTTTGAACCTCGTCACAGTCATCTCATTCCAGATCCTACTTAGAATACCACAGACAAGGTTTAGACTTTCCAAATCTCAAGAATATTGTCAATTGATTCTAGCTTATACCACGAAGACTCTGATCTCACGGAACGGAAGGCTTCATTTTCAAGAGAGGCAACCATGCATCGTAAACCAGGAGGCCAAGAGATACACACTCAAGCTCTTACAGATAGAACGGAGGTGGTTGTCAGGCACGCGTTCATAAGGGAGGATGATGATAAGTGTCACGGATCATCACATCCATCAGATTGAAGTACGAGTGAACATCTTAGAACAAGAATAAGCGTGAATTGAATAGAAAAATAATAGTACTTTACATTAATTCATGAAGAACAGCAGGGCTCCACACCTTAATCTATGAGGTGTAGAAACTCCACCGTTGAAAATACATAAGTGATGAAGGTCCAGGCATGGCCGAATGGCCAGCCCCAAAACGTGATCAAGAGATCAAAAGTGATCCAAAGATAGTCTCAAAAATGATCTAAATATATAAATACAATAGTAAAAAATTCTATTTATACTAAACTAGTTACTAGGGTTTACAAAAATAAGTAGATAGTGCATAAATCAACTTCCAGGGCCTACTTGGTGTGTGCTTGGACTGAACATTGAAGCTTTCACGTGCATAGGCTTTCCTTGGCGTTTTACTCCATCTTTGGTGCCAGTTCTGGCGTTTTACGCCAAAAAAGGGTCTCTGACCGGCGTTTAGACGCCAGTTTGGGCCATCAAATATTAGGCAAAGTATGGACTATTATACATTGCTGGAAAGCCTAAGATGTTTACTTTCCAACTCAATTGAGAGTGTGCCGATTGGGCTTCTATAGCTCAAGAAAATCTATTTCACATACAGGAGGGTCAGAATCCAACAGCATCTGCAGTCTTTTTTCAGCCTCTGAATCAGATTATTGCTCAGATCCCTCAATTTCAGCCAGAAAATACCTAAAATCATAGAAAAACACACAAACTCATAGTAAAGTCTAGAAATGTGATTTTTGCATAAAAACTAATAAAAATATATTAAAAAGTAACTAAAATAAACTAAAAACTACCTAAAAATAATGCCAAAAAGCGTATAAATTATCCGCTCATCACTACCTAACAAAGATTGATGAACAAAGTCTTCGCAGATCATATTGGGAAACTAATGGCAGTATATGTAGACGACATGCTGGTAAAAACACAAAGTGAGGAATCATTACTGACCGACCTCACCGAAGTGTTCGACACCATAAGAAAGCATGGTATGCGACTTAATCCTGCAAAGTGCACCTTTGCAGTAGAGGATGGAAAATTCTTAGGCTTCATGCTCACACAAAGAAGAATTGAGGCAAACCCAAATAAATCCCGGGCCACACTAAACATCAAAAGTCTGACCTGTGTCAAAGAGGTCCAACAGCTCAACGGAAGACTGGCCGCCCTGTCCAGATTCCTAGCTGGATCGGCCATAAGATCTCTCCCCTTCTACGCAACATTAAGGAAAGAAAAAAGGTTTGAGTGGACAATAGAATGCGAGCAAGCCTTCTATGATTTCAAAAAATTCTTGGGACAACCACCCATCCTTACCCGACCACGGGAAGGAGAGACTCTCATATTATATCTCGCAATGGGAAGTCGGGCAATAGCTTCAGAACTAGTCAGAGAGGACGATCATGAGAAACAACCCATCTACTTCATCAACAAGGCTTTACAAGGGGCCGAACTAAACTATCAAAAGATAGAAAAATTCGCCTACGCCCTCATATTAACTTCTCGATGCCTCCGCCCATACTTCTAGGTCTACACCATCAAGGTACGAACCAACCAGCCCATAAAAAGCATTTTACAAAAAATAGACTTAGCAGGAAGATTCTTACAGTGGGCAGTCGAGTTATCTGAGTTCGATCTTCAATACGAGGCTCGGACAGCCATCAAATCACAGTACCTGGCCGACTTCATTGCTGAATATACTAACACCCGGGAACTCCTACAAAATGGAATCTCTACGTAGACGGCTCTTCAAAAAAAACCGGGAGTGGCGCAGGTGTGATAATAGAAAGTGATCAAGGAACCCAAATCGAACTCTCTTTAAAGTTCGAATTCCCCGCTTCAAATAATCAGGCTGAATACGAGGCATTACTAGCTGGTTTAAGACTGGCTAAGGAGGTGGGAGTTCAAAAGCTTACCATCTTCAGCGATTCATAAGTAGTTACCTCATAAATAACAGGAAGCTACCAAGCTAAGGACCCTACTTTGAAAAAGTACCTGGACAAAACCATAAAACAGCTCAGACAACTCGGGGAATATGAGGTCCATTATATACCTCGGGAACAGAATGCTCGAGCTAATGCACTCTCAAAACTAGCTAGGAATAAGCCAGGGGGCAATAATAGAAGCCTCATCCAGGAAATACTACAAAACCCATCAATCTCGAAGGAAGAAAAGGTCCTAGCCATATCAAGTCAGGATCAAGGGTGGATGACCCCCATAATCAATTACCTCAAATCAGAAATACTCCCCACAGATAAGAAGGAGGCAAAGAGGCTAATGCGAGAAGCACAGTACTACACCATAATAGGCGACATCTTATATAGAAGAGGGATTTTAACACCCCTCTTAAAATGTATACCGACTTCCAATACAAAGGAAGTCTTAGAAGAAGTATACAGCGGCATATGTGGCAACCACCTGGGGGCACGAGCTCTTTCCAAAAAGGTACTCCGAGTAGGGTTCTTTTGGCCAACAATACAATAAGAAGTAACCGAGTTTGTTAAGACATGCCCACCATGTCAAAGGCATGCTAACTTCCACATCGCCCCACCAGAGGAGCTCATCAATGTAACGTCACCTTGGCCATTTGCAAAATGGAGACTCGACCTCCTCGGACCCTTTTCTCAAGGATCAGGACAAGTCAAGTTCCTCATTGTAGGGGTAGACTATTTCACAAAATGGATTGAGGCAGAGCCCCTAGCCAATGCCACTGCTCAAAGAAGTCAGAAATTCTTATACAGAAACATTGTTACAAGATTCGGAGTCCCTTACTCTATCACCACAGACAATGGCACTCAATTCACGGACACAAGTTTCAAAAAGTTGGTAGCTGACTTGAAAATAAAGCACCAATTCACATCTATAGAACACCCACAAGCCAATGGACAAGCAAAAGCTGCCAACAAAGTCATACTAGCAGGGTTAAAACGGAGACTACAGGATACAAAAGGAGCTTGGGCTGAAGAGCTCCCACAAGTTCTATGGGCATATCAGACAACTCCACACTCCACCATAGGAGAATCACCCTTCCAATTGGCATATGGAATGGAGGTAATGATCCCAGTAGAGATCGAAGAAGGATCCCCTAGAATGATCCTCTACAATGAAGAGGCCAACTCCCAAATTTAAAAGGAAGAACTCGACCTACTTCCAGAAGTTTGAGAAAGGGCTCGGATTAGAGAGGAAGCGTTAAAATGTCGAATGGCCTCTAGATACAATCAGAACATAGTCCAACGAAGTTTCACCAAAAACTATCTCATCCTAATCCGAAATGACATCAGAACGGGCCGATCAAGAGAAGGAAAGCTAACGGCTAATTGGAAAGGACCTTACCGAGTTATAGAGGTACTAGGAAAAGGCTACTACAAGGTGTCCGACCTCGAAGGTCGAGAGCTACCAAGGTCATGGCCTTAGAAGGGTAAGCACCCACATGTACATATTCTTGTCTATATGCCTATTTTCTATTTTTTAGATTCCCTACAAAGTTGTCTACTAAGATGCATTAAGATGAGAACTAAACTCATCGCACGATCATGACAAGGTCGGCAAGATGAGAACTAAACTCATCGTTTGATCCCGACAAGGTCGGCAAGATGAGAACCAAACTCATCGCCCGATCCCGAAAAGGTCGACAAAGAGAAAGTTGGACCAAACCGATCAAAGTGACAAAGTTATAAAAAGTAATCCATAAAAAGAGGCCTGACGAGGTCTGAGTAAAAATAGATTACTAAAAATAACTTACAAGAGAACCGACAAGAAAAAGTTGGACCCAATCAAATCAAAACGACAAAGTTATAAAAAGTAATCCATAGAAAGAGGCTTGACGAAGTCTGATTAAAAATGGATTGCTCAAAATAACTCAAGAAGAATTGACAAAGAGAAGTAAGCCCGAACTGAGCTACACAAAAGTTATAAAAAGTATCCATAGAAAGAGGCCTGACGAGGTCTGATTAAAAATGGATTGCTAAAAATAACTTAAAAAAGGACCAGATGAAGTCGGACCAGCAAAGAGCGTGCGCTAAAAGGAAAACAATCTCGACCAAAAAGCCACGACTCTACGACAAAGCTATCGAAATTTTTCAGACTAACTGAAAAGGCTCTACGCGAACCCTAAAAGAATTGTCAGGCAGAATAGCCCCAAGGATCACCTCGGCCAAGCAAGAGAAAGAAGCAATCAAAACGAGGTCAGACAGCAAAAGTACTAACACTCTACAAAGTTTATCAAAAATTGCAAAAACACAATTAACACAGCAGAAACACAGATATTATAATAAAAACATTAAAGACTAAGAAGGCTGCCGAAAAGTCGGCCTGAAGAGCTAAAAATGTTTTGTTTTGCAAAACGAAGTTGCACAGAAGCAACGAAATGTCCAAGAAAGCCAAAAACCACATAAAAAGTTTACAAGAACTAAGAGTTCAAAAGCCGGGCTAAACTAATACATCAGAAATTATGAGGAACCCAAAGTCTCCTCAGGAGCAGCATCCTGAGTTGAGGAGGGAGGAACAATCTTCAAAGAAGTCGCATCTACTGTCACATCCTCCCGATTTAAAACTTGAACATCGGGATCAGACTCGGGATGGCCGACCTCAGTAGTAGGAGTAGAAGAAGTAGTGGCAGCAGAAGCTTTGACTGATGGCACATGGGGAGGACCTTCCTCTTCATCTTCATCTGGGGCAGGGACAATCTTACCATCTTCCACGATGTTGTCTAAACTAAAAAGAGTCAGGTCGAGCTCGGGAGCAAGAACTCGGACCTGGGTCTTCAAGTTCTCATAGGCGTCGGTAACACTACCCACTAGATGGCCCTGGAGCTCAGCGTAATCAACATGGGCAGACTCCAGCCTCCCCCTGGTCTCCAATAGCTCGCCGTAAGTTTGAACCTAGCTCTCTTTATGCTTCTTCACCATCTCCTCAGCCAGGCTCGCAGTGGCCTCAGCAGCGGTAGCTCGAGCCTTCTCATTTTCCATGTCCAGCTCCAATTTTGCCACCTTTTGCTCAAGCTCACTCTTTAGCCCCATAATCTTGTCAAACTCCGACTTAGCTTCCTTTATAAAGGCCTTCGTCACGTGAACGGGAGAATCTTGGATCGTACAGAACAAAGCCGCACCCATATGAGCCATCCGAACACTACTACTGGTAATAAAATCCAGATGGCGAAGGATGGACACATCGTCCATAGGAAGTTGGCCATAGGGAGCAATTTGATTGTCAACAAACTCACAGCATCAAAATCAGGGGCATCCAATTCATAGGGCTCAACAGTTTTTTGCCTTTTTGGAGGAGGACTGGTAGTAGGAGAAGAGGCAACACCAGGGGTTGACTGGAGAGGGTTAGAGGAAACCAAGCAAACCTGGGGAGTCAGGATGACTTTCCTCAGCCCGGAAGTCTCTGAGATCGACTTCCTCAGAGATGCTTGGGAAGATCCCTCTCCAGAGCCTTTTGCCAAAATGTTTTGAGCCGCAGTTGCTTTCCTGGCCCGTTTAAAAGCCTTCATGGAATCTGTGGTCTTCACCATCTCTGAAAACAGAAATTAATGAAATCAAGTTGCAAGTAAAAAGCAGCCAGAAAAGGGGTCGGGGGGATGGATTGACGAAACAAACAAATAAACAAAGAAAAGCTAAAAAGAAGTCGTGTCAGCTACCCAGTTTAGCTTGAAGAAGGGTGGGATCCCCCAAGAACTTCTTCGTGTCAAGATGGGGAGGTTGCCCCTAATTTTCCTCTAATACATGCACAAAAGTCTGCTCGACATCATCTAGACTTTCCCAAGAATACCTGGTCACTACCACATTCTTTTGCCAGCACAAAGGGAAGGTAGGTTCATTGTTTTCGTCCAAAAAGAAAGGCCGAGCTCCCTCAACAGCTCGGACCTTGAAATAGTAGTTCTTAAAATCCCTAAACGATTCATCATACATAGAGAACACCTTCTTTCCTTGGGAAGCTTGGAAAGAAATCCAGGAAGCTTTCTTCTTAGCTACTCTAGGTTTTGTCAAAACAAAAAGATAAAGGAAGAGGGCTTAGGAAGGTCGGATATCTAGTTCCTGACACAACAATTGAAAGATTTTTATGAAACCTCAGGAGTTCGGATGGAGTTGAGAAGGAGTTACATTGCAGGCCCACAATAGTCTGGTTTCAAAAGAGGTAAAGGGAATGGTGATTTTCAGTTGACTAAAGAAGTAGTCATAAGCATAGAAGAAGGGCCGTTCTCCCTTTGTCAAAGAAGGAAAACTAACCCTCTCCTCGGGGTCGGGAGATACCAGCTCGTAATTTTTCTCTTGGTCCCTATCACTACAAATCCTATGATGCCTCCTAAGTCGCACACAATATTCAGAATCAACTACAATGACACACATCAAAACAATAGAATCCAGCCAGTCAGACATGTCCTCCGGAACCTTAGTAGACATTTCAACAATGTTTTTGGCGATAAGACATAGGTCAACTATTCCTACAAGAAAAGAAAAAAGGGGGTTACCACCACACAGCCTGGGAAAATATGGAAACAACTCGGACAACAAACATGCAAACATCAAAAGGTGAATGCAGCGTTAAAAAGGGAAACTCCAGGACTCACATCAAGGTCCAGGGGCATTCCTTTGGAGGCAATAACTGGGCAAGAACCCAGAAAGAAGAAAGAAGAAAATCGACGCTTTTTAGATCAATTCCCCTTTGGCAAATAACACTTCACAATAAAGCAACAAGAAAACCATCATCATCAAACAGATCGCACAGAAATCATATCATCAAAAGATGCAAACTTTTTTCAACTAGCAGTTTATCATGCAAAAGCTACCAAAAAGGTATACACATAAAAGGCTCATAAGAGGGAAAAGAGACAGGGACAGTGAACAAACCTATGATGCCCTAAAGAAAGCATCAACTACCAAGAAATACAAGAAAGCGCACATCACAGCAATGATCAGGCACGACAAACGCAGAAAGATTCAAACTTTCCAACACGAAGCCAAACAAAGACCAAAAACCTTTTAAGCACAACAAACACAAGCATGCAGAAAAAGTGGTGTGGAAAGTTAAAAAGAAAAAGAAGAAGAAAAACCAACCTGAGAAGAGGAGACGATAATTGATCAGAGACGAAACTACGCCAAATAATCACCTTTTGAACAAAGAAAAAGGGGAAGCATGAAAACAGAAAGATTTGAGAGCAAGAGAATGAAGCGCCAACAAGGAGTCGAAGGGAAAAGTGAAGAAGAAACTAAATCTTTGAAAATTCAACATAAGATATGCGAAGAGGGAAGCAAAGGAAACGGCAAAAAAGGGGAGTTAATGAATTTTTAAAATTTTGCACTTTTCCAAGAAGAACGCAACGCACGCTACAATTAAAAAGGAAATGCCCCGCATTCAAGTCCTAATAGGAGTTCTACAAATGGGATCTACAAAAAATGCTCGAGCCCGACCTCCACAAAAGAGGTCAAAGTATGAAAAGACACGACCTCAAAGGAATGACCAAACTCGAGCAGGAGCACGGTTCATACCCTGTGTCAAGCTATCCGGCCCGGGCTGATTGAAGACAAAACGACCGACCTCTTCAGGTCAGGATCCCCGACCTCTTCTGTAAAGAGTTCGGCCAAATCGATAAAAAGGCCCAAAGCAGGCCCAACGGAGGGACACAGCCCAAATCTAAAGGCAGCCAAGGCCTAGGAAGATAAAGGGTGGCTCCCCATAAAGATAAGATAACTTCACTCAAAAGATAAGATAAGATCGCTATTGATGAGCAGATAATTTATACGCTTTTTGGCATTGTTTTTAGGTAGTTTTTAGTAGGATCTAGCTACTTTTAGAGATGTTTTTATTAGTTTTTATGCAAAATTCACATTTTTGGACTTCACTATGAGTTTGTGTGTTTTTTTGTGATTTTAGATATTTTCTGGCTAAAATTGAGGGACCTGAGCAAAAATCTTATAGGAGGCTGAAAAAGGACTACAGATCTTGTTGGATTCTGACCTCCCTGCACTCGAAATGGATTTTCTGGAGCTACAGAACTCCCAATGGCACGCTTTCAACTGCGTTGGACAGTAGACATCCAGGGCTTTCCAGCAATATATAATAGTGCATACTTTATTTGAGTTTAGATGACGCAAACTGGCGTTAAATGCCAGTTCCATGCTGCATTCTGGGGTAAAACGCTAGAAACACGTCACAAACCAGAGTTAAACGCCAAAAACACGTTACAACTTGGCGTTTAACTCCAAGAGAAGCCTCTGTACATGTAAAGCTCAAGCTCAGCCCAAGCACACACCAAAGTGGGCCCGGAAGTGGATTTCTGCACTTAGACTTATTTCTGTAAACCCTAGTAGCTACTCTAGTATAAATAGAACTTTTTACTATTATCTTTTGATTTTCGGACGAGCTTTTGGAATATTTTTTTATTATTGTTAGTCCTTAGACATTGGGGGCTGGCCTCATGGCTATGCCTACCTTATTTTCACTTATGTATCTTCAACGGTGGAGTTTCTACACACCATATATTAAGGTGTGGAGCTCTGCTGTTCCTCGAGTATTAATGCAATTACTATTATTCTTCTATTCAATTTAGCTTATTCTTATTCTAAGATACTCGCTGCACTTCAACATGATGAATGTGATGATCCGTGACACTCATCATCATTCTCACCTATGAACGCGTGCCTGACAACCACCTCCGTTCTACCTTAGATTGAGCGCGTATCTCTTAGCCTCCATTCTGAAAGATCAGAGTCTCCGTGGTATAAGCTAGAATTATTGGCGGCCATTCCTGAGATCCGGAAAGTCTAAACCTTGTCTGTGGTATTCCGTGTAGGATCTGGGATGGGATGACTGTGACGTGCTTCAAACTCGCGAGTGTTGGGCGTAGTGACAGACGCAAAAGAATCACTGGATTCTATTCCAACATGATCGAGAACCGACAGATGATTAGCCGTGTTGTGACAACGCATTTGGATCATTTTCACTGAGACGACGGGAGGTAGCCATTGACAACGGTGAAACCCAACATACAGCTTGCCATAGAAAGGGGTAAGAATGATTGGATGAAAATAGTAGAAAAGCAGAGATTCAGAAGGAATACAGTATCTTCATGCACTTATCTGAAATTCCCACCAATGAATTACATAAGTATCTCTATCTCTATTTTATGCTTTATTTATCTTTATATTCGAAAACCATTATAACCAATAGAATCCGCCTGACTGAGATTTACAAGATGACCATAGCTTGCTTCATACCAACAATCTCCGTGGGATCGACCCTTACTCACGTAAGGTTTATTACTTGGACGACCCAGTGCACTTGCTGGTTAGTTGTGCGAAGTTGTGAAAAGGAGTGATATTACAATTGTGTGTACCAAGTTGTTGGCGCCATTGAGATCACAATTTCGTACACCAAGTTTTTGGCGCCGTTGCCGGGGATTGTTCAAGTTTGGACAACTGACGGTTCATCTTGTTGCTCAGATTAGGTAATTTTCTTCTTATTTTATTTTCAAAAAAGTTTTCAAAAAACTTTTAGAAAATTTTTCTTCTTTTTCGTTTTTTTAAAAATAATTTTCGAAAATTCAAAAAAAATAAAAAAATTTAATAAAATCATAAAATCAAAAATATTTTTGTGTTTCTTGTTTGAGTCTAGAGTCAAGTTTTGAGTTTGATGTCAATTGCATCATTTTAATTTTCAAAAAAAATTTTTTCGAAAAACTCATGCATTGCATTCTTCATGATCTACAAGTTGTTCTTGATAAGTCTTCTTGTTTGATCTTCTTATTTTCTTGTTTTGTGTCTTTTGTTGTTTTTCATATGTATTTTTGCATTCATAGTGTCTAAACATGAAAAATTTCTAAGTTTGGTGTCTTGCATGTTTTTCTTTTCTTGAAAATTTTTCAAAAATAAGTTCTTGATTTTCATCATGAGCTTCAAAGTGTTCTTGGTGTTCATCTTGACATTCATAGTGTTCTTGCATGCATAATTGGTTTTGATCCAAAATTTTCATGTTTTGGGTCATATTTGTGTTTTTCTCTCTCCTCATTAAAAATTAAAAAAATAAAAAATATATATTTTCCTTATTTTACTCAAAAATTTGAAATCTTTGGGTTGACTTAGTCAAAAAATTTTAAAATAAGTTGTTTCTTGTTAGTCAAGTCAAGATTTCAATTTTAAAAATCTTATCTTTTCAAAATCTTTTTCAAAATCAAATCTTTTCTTTTTCCTTTTGTTATTTTCGAAAATTTTTTAAAATTAATTTTCAAAATCTTTTTCTTATCTTTATTTCATAATTTTCGAAAACTTTACTAACAATTAATGTGATTGATTCAAAAATTTGAAGTTTGTTACTTTCTTGTTAAGAAAGGTTCAATCTTTAAATTCTAGAATAATATCTTTTAGTTTCTTGTTAGTCAAGTAATCAATTTTAATTTTAAAAATCAAATATTTTTAATTTCCTTTTCAAATCTTTTTTTAATCAAATCTTTTCCAATCATATCTTTTTTTATCATATCTTTTTCAAAATCAATTTTAAAATCTTTTCTAACTCCTTATCTTTTCAAAAGTGATTTTCAAATCTTTTTCAACTAACTAATTAACTTTTTGTTTGTTTTACTATTTCTTATCTTTTTCAAAACCACCTAACTACTTTTCTCTCTCTAATTTTTGAAAATCACCTTCCTCTTTTTCAAAATTCTTTTAATTAGCTAACTATTTCAAATTTTAATTTTAATTTTATTTCTTCTCTTAATTTTCGAAAACCACTAACCATTTTTCAAAAACAATTTTCGAAATTCTCTCCCTCTCATCTCCTCCTATTTATTTATTCATTTACTAACTCTTCTCTTCGTCTAAAAATTCGAACCCTCTCTTCTCCTCTATGTTCAAATTTTTCTCATCCTTCTTCTATTCTTTTCTTTTTCTACTCATATAAATGAATCTCTATACTGTGTCATAGAGGATTCCTCTTCCTTTTCTGTTCTCTTCTTTTTCATATGAGCAGGAGCAAGGACAAGGACATTCTTGTTGAAGCAGATCCTGAACCTGAAAGGACTCTGAAGAAGAAGCTAAGACAAGCTAAAGCACAACAATTCAGAGAAAACCTTACAGAAAATCTCGAAAAAGAAGGAGACATGGCTGAACCCAATAATAATGCAAGGAGGATGCTTGGTGATTATACTACACCTACTTCCAACTTTTATGGAAGAAGCATCTCAATCCCTGCCATTGGAGCAAACAATTTTGAGCTGAAGCCTCAACTAGTTGCTCTCATGCAATAGAACTGCAAGTTTCATGGACTTCCATCAGAAGATCCATATCAGTTTTTAACTGAGTTCTTGCAGATCTGTGATACTGTTAAGACTAATGGAGTAAATCCTGAAGTCTACAGGCTCATGCTTTTCCCTTTTGCTGTAAGAGACATAGCTAGAACATGGTTGGACTCACAACCTAAAGATAGCCTAGACTCTTGGGATAAGCTGGTCACGTCCTTCTTGGCCAAGTTCTTTCCTCCTCAAAAGCTGAGCAAGCTTAGAGTGGATGTTCAGACCTTCAAGCAAAAAGATGGTGAATCCCTCTATGAAGCTTGGGAAAGATACAAGCAATTGACCAAAAAGTGTTCTTCTGACATGCTTTCAGAGTGACCATTTTGGATATATTCTATGATGGTATATTCTATGATGGTCTATCTGAGTTCTCTAAGATGTCACTGGACCATTCTGCAGGTGGATCCATTCACCTAAAGAAAACGCCTGCAGAAGCTCAAGAACTCATTGACATGGTTGCAAATAACAAGTTCATGTACACTTCTGAAAGGAATCCTGTGAGTAATGGGACGCCTCAGAGGAAGGGAGTTCTTGAAATTGATGCTCTGAATGCCATACTGGCCCAGAACAAAATATTGACCCAACAAGTCAATATGATATTTCAGAGTCTTAATGGATTGCAAAATGCATCCAACAGTACTAAAGAAGCATCTTCTGAAGAAGAAGCTTATGATCCTGAGAACCCTGCAATGGTAGAGGTAAATTATGGGTGAAGCCTATGGAAACACCTATAATCCCTCATGGAGAAATCATCCAAATTTCTCATGGAAGGATCAACAAAAGCCTCAACAAGGTTTTAATAATGGTGGAAGAAACAGGTTTAGCAATAGCAAGCCTTTTTCATCATCTTTTCAGCAACAGACAGAGAATTCTGAGTAGAGTCCCTCTAACTTAGCAAACATAGTCTCTGATCTATCTAAGGCCACTCTAAGTTTTATGAATGAAAAAAGGTCCTCTATTAGAAATTTAGAGGCACAAGTGGGTCAGCTGAGTAAGAAGATCATTGAAACTCCTCCTAGTACTCTCCCAAGCAATACAGAAGAGAATCCAAAAAGAGAGTGCAAGGCCATTGATATAATCAAAATGGCCGAATACAAAGAGGAAGGGGAGGAAGTGAAGCCCAATGAGGAAGACCTCATGGGACGTCCTCCAGACAGAAAGGAGTTTCCTATTGAGGACCTAAAGGAATCTGAGGCTCATATAGAGATCATAGAGATTCCATTAAACTTCCTTCTGCCATTCATGAGCTCTGAGAACTATTCTTCCTCTGAAGAAGATGAAGATGTAACTGAAGAGCAAGTTGCTCAATATCTAGGAGCCATAATGAAGCTGAATGCCAAGTTGTTTGGTAATGAGACTTGGGAAGATGAACCTCCCTTACTCATTAGTGAACTAAATACATGGGTTCAGCAAACTTTACCTCAAAAGAAACAAGATCCTGGTAAATTCTTAATACCCTGTATCATAGGCACCATGACCTTTGAGAAGGCTCTGTGTGATATGGGGTCAGGTATAAATCTTATGCCACTCTATGTAATGGAGAAACAGGGGATCTTTAAGGTACAAGCTGCAAGAATCTCATTAGAGATGGCAGACAAGTCAATAAAAAAAGCTTATGGATTGGTAGAGGACGTGTTAGTGAAGGTTAAAAGCCTTTACATCCCTGCTGATTTCATAATCCTAGACACTGGAAAGGATGAGGATGAATGCATCATCCTTGGAAGACCCTTCCTAGCCACAGCAAGAGCTGTGATTGATGTTGACAGAGGAGAGCTAGTACTTCGATTGAATGGGGACTACCTTGTGTTTAAGGCTCAAGGATCTTCCTCTGCAACCATGGAGAGGAAGCATGAAAAGCTTCTCTCAATACAGAGTCAAACAAAGCCCCCACAATCAAACTCTAAGTTTGGTGTTGGGAGGTCCCAACAATGCTCTGAACATCTGTGAAGCTCCATGAGAGCTTACTGTCAAGCTATTGACATTAAAGAAGCGCTTATTGGGAGGCAACCCAATTTTTATTTATCTATATTTCCCTTGTTCTTTTATGTTTTATTAGGTTTATGATCATGTGGAGTCACAAAACAATTGCAAAAATGCTATTGACATTAAAGAAGTGCTTATTGGTAGGCAACCCAATTTTTATTTATCTATATTTCTATTGTTCTTTTATGTTTTATTAGGTTTATGATCATGTGGAGTCACAAAATAATTGCAAAAATTAAAAACAGAATCAAAAACAGCAGAAGAAAAAGCACACCCTAGAGGAAGAGCTGTCTGGCGTTTAAACGCAAGAAACAAGCATCTGTCTGGTGTTTAACGCCAGAAACAAGCACCAAGCTGGCGTTTAACACCAGAAACAAGCATCAGGCTGGCGTTAAATGCCAGAAACAGGCTATATTTGGGATTTTAACGCCAGAAACAAGCTGCAGTCTGGCGTTAAACGCCAGGATTGCATACAGAGGACATTTTACACGCCTAAAAGGTGCAGGGATGAGAAATCCTTGACACCTCAAGATCTGTAGATCCCACAGGATCACCTCATGATCTATGGACCCCACAGGATCCCTACCTATCCCACTTCTCTCTTCTTCACACAATCTAATAACACTATACCCTTCACCAATCACCTCAATCTCTCTTCCCCATTACCCATTCACCAATCACATCCATCCACTCTTCCCCATAAATTCCACCTACCTTCAAATTCAAAATCTCTTTTCCACCCAAACCCACCCTAAATGACCGAACCCAAACCCCTATCCCTCCACCATATAAACCCCTCCATCCTTCTTCATTTTCACACAACACTACCCTCTCTTCTCCCCCTTGGCCAAAACCCACACCTCTCTCCCTCTCCTCCATCTCTTCTTCTTCTTCTTCTTCTATTCTTTCTTCTTTTGCTCGAGGGCGAGCAACATTCTAAGTTTGGTGTGGTAAAAGCATAGCTTTTTTGTTTTTTCATAACCATTGATGGTACCTAAGGCCAGAGAAACCTCAAGAAAGAGGAAAGGGAAGGCAATTGCTTCCACCTCTGAGTCATAGGAGATGGAGAGATTCATCTCAAAAGCTCATCAAGACCACTTCTATGAAGTTGTGGCCAAGAAAAAGGTGATCCCTGAGGTCCCTTTTAAGCTCAAAAAGGGCGGATATCCGGAGATCCGACATGAGATTAGAAGAAGAGGATGGGAAGTTCTCTCCAATCCCATTCAACAAGTTAGAATCATTAACGGTTCAAGAGTTCTATGCAAACGCATGGATCACTAGGAACCATGATCAAAGCATGAACCCAAACCCAAAGAATTGGCTTACAATGGTTCGAGAGAAATACTTAGATTTCAGTCCGGAGAATGTAAGGTTGGCGTTCAACTTGACCATGATGCAAGAAGACGCACGCCCCTACACTAGAAGGGTCAACTTTGATCAAAGGTTGGACCAAGTCCTCATGGACATATGTGTAGAAGGAGCTCAATGGAAAAGAGACTCAAAAGGCAAGCCGGTTCAATTGAGAAGACTGGACCTTAAGCCTGTGGCTAGAGGATGGTTGGAGTTCATCCAACGCTTCATCATTCCCACTAGCAATCGATCTGAAGTAACTGTGGATCGGGCCATCATGATCCATAGCATCATGATTGGAGAGGAAGTAGAAGTTCATGAAGTCATCTTTCTAGAGCTCTACAAAGTAGCTGAAAAGCCCTCCACCTTGGCAAGGCTAGCTTTTCCTCATCTCATTTGCCATCTATGCAACTTAGCTGGAGTTGTCATAGAAGGAGACATC
>NC_029772.3:21929525-21930874 GCF_000817695.3 Arachis duranensis | reverse complement strand
AGATGCCTCAAGGGATGCATTTTCCTCTAAACAACTATTGGAAACAACTCAGCACTTCTCTAGAAGGATTGAGTCATAACATGAACCAATTAAGGGTGGAACACTAAGAGCACTCCATCATTCTCAATGAGATTAGAGAAGATCAAAGAGCTATGAGGGAGGAGCAACAAAGGCAAGGAAGAGACATAGAGGAGCTCAAGAACACCATTGGTCCTTCAAGAAGAAGGCACCACCCTCACTAAGGTGGACTCATTCCTTAACATCCTTGTTCTTATCTCTATGTTTTTTATTTTTATGATATATGTTTGTCTATGTTTTGAGTCTTTACTACATGATCATTAGTATTTAGTAACTATGCCTTAAGGCTATGAATAATTCCATGAATCCTTCACCTTTCTTAAATGAAAAATGTTTTTAATACAAAAGAACAAGAAGTACATGAGTTTCAAATTCATCCTTGAAATTAGTTTAATTATATTGATGTGGTGACAATACTTTTTGTTTTCTGAATGAATGCTTGAACACTGCATATTTTTTATCTTATTGTTTATGAATGTTTAAATTATTGACTCTTGAAAGAATGATGAACAAAGAGAAATGTTATTGATAATCTGAAAAATCATGAAATTGATTCTTGAAGCAAGAAAAAGCAGTGAAAAAGAAGAAGCTTGCGAAAAAAAATGGCGAAAAAAAATGGCAAAAAAAAGAAAGAAAAAAAAAGCAAGCAGAAAAAGCCAATAGCCCTTAAAACCAAAAGGCAAGGGTAAAAAGGATCCAAGGCTTTGAGCATCAATGGATAGGAGGGCCCAAGGAAATAAAATACAGGCCTAAGCGGCTAAATCAAGTTGTCCCTAACCATGTGCTTGTGTCATAAAGGTCCAAGTGAAAAGCTTGAGACTGAGTGGTTAAAGTCGTGATCCAAAGCAAAAAGAGTGTGCTTAAGAGCTCTGGACACCTCTAACTGGGGACTTTAGCAAAGCTGAGTCACTATCTGAAAAGGTTCACCCAGTCATGTGTTTGTGGCATTTATGTATCCGGTGGTAATACTGGAAAACAAAGTACTTAGGGCCATGGCCAAGACTCATAAAAGTAGCTGTGTTCAAGAATCAACATACTTAACTAGGAGAATCAATAACACTATCTAAACTCTGAGTTCCTATGGATGCCAATCATTCTAAACTTCTAAGGATAAAGTGAGATGCCAAAACTGCTCAGAAGCAAAAAGTTACAAGTCTCGCTCATCTAATTAGAACTAATATTCATTGATGTTTTGGGATTTATAGTATATTCTCTTCTTTTTATCCTATTTTATTTTTAGTTGCTTGGGGACAAGCAACAATTTAAGTTTG
>NC_029772.3:21922666-21929392 GCF_000817695.3 Arachis duranensis | reverse complement strand
TTTTTCTGTGCTTTCAGGTATTTTCTGGCTGAAATTGAGGGACCTGAGCAAAAATCTGATAGGAGGCTGAAAAAGGACTATAGATGTTGTTGGATTCTGACCTCCCTGCACTCGAAATGGATTTTCTGGAGCTACAGACTCCAAATGGCGCGCTCTCAATTGCGTTGGAAAGTAGACATCCAGGGCTTTCCAGCATAATAGTCCATACTTTATTCGAGTTTAGATGACGCAAACTGGCATTCAACGCTAGTTCCATGCTGCATTCTGGGGTAAAACGCCAGAAACACGTCACAAACCAGAGTTAAACACCAAAAACACGTTACAACTTGGCGTTTAACCCCAAGAGAAGCCTCTGCACATGTAAAGCTCAAGCTCAGCCCAAGCACACACCAAAGTGGGCTCGGAAGTGGATTTTTGCACTTAGACTTATTTCTGTAAACCCTAGTAGCTAGTCTAGTATAAATAGGACTTTTAACTATTATCTTTTGATTTTTGGACGAGCTTTTAGAACTTTTTTATTATTGTTAGTCCTTAGATATTGGGGGCTGGCCTCACGGCCATGCCTACCTTATTTTCACTTATGTATCTTCAACGGTGGAGTTTCTACACACCATAGATTAAGGTATGGAGCTCTGCTGTTCCTCGAGTATTAATGCAATTACTATTATTCTTCTATTCAATTCAGCTTATTCTTATTCTAAGATACTCGCTACACTTCAACATGATGAATGTGATGATCCGTGACACTCATCATCATTCTCACCTATGAACGCGTGCCTGACAACCACCTCTGCTCTACCTTAGATTGAGCGCGTATCTCTTAGCCTCAATTCCGAAAAATATGAGTCTCTGTGGTATAAGCTAGAATTATTAGCGGCCATTTCTGAGATCCGGAAAGTCTAAACCTTGTTTGTGGTATTCCGAGTAGGATCTGGGATGGGATGACTGTGACGAGCTTCAAACTCGCGAGTGTTGGGTGTAGTGACAGACACAAAAGGATCACTGGATTCTATTCTAACATGATCGAGAACCGACAGATGATTAGCCGTGTGTGACAGCGCATTTGGACCATTTTCACTGAGAGGACGGGAGGTAGCCATTGACAACGGTGAAACCCAACATACAGCTTTCCATAGAAAGGGGTAAGAATGATTGGATGAAAGCAGTAGGAAAGCAGAGATTCAGAAGGAACACAGTATCTTCATGCGCTTATCTAAAAATCCCACCAATGAATTACATAAGTATCTCTATCTTTATTTTATGATTTATTTGTTTTTATATTCGAAAACCATTATAACCATTAGAATCCGCCTGACTGAGATTTACAAGATGACCATAGCTTGCTTCATACCAACAATCTCCGTGGGATCAACCCTTACTCACGTAAGGTTTATTACTTGAACGACCCAGTGCACTTGCTGGTTAGTTGTGGGAAGTTGTGAAAAAGAGTGATATTACAATTGTGCGTACCAAGTTGTTGGTACCATTTAGATCACAATTTCGTGCACCAGCTATCTTATCTCCAGAGAGGTCACTCCATGCTACTATAAATACACTGGAGCACCCAGGTATAACTCATACTCTGATTCTACTAAAAACCTGCCAAAAGCACGTGCTAATTTAAGCATCGGGGTCTCTTGCAGGTACCACCACCCTCCGGTGATGAAGGATCAGCAGCACCACCAGATCCAACAAGTCGAACACGACAGCTCCGGCCACCAAGTCCAATAAGTCAGACGCAACAGCTCCAACCACCACCGTAGATCTCGTCCGAGATCGACCTACAGTTTCAGGTAACCCTCGGAACAGATAGTTTCCCCTTCATTATGGTTTTAGCAGCGTGACGTCCTCATCATCACTACGGGTGCACATGGGCTGAGTAAAACTGAGTTCGCTTTGACCCGAGCTTGACCCTAAATAATGACCGAGTCTACTTTTGAGACTCTTATCCGATCCTCGACCCGGTGAAATTACACTACTTTCGGGCCACACTAAAACTGAGTCTCGACCGGATAAAGTTCGGATTTTGATAAATTTTATGCCAAAAAATTATGATGCACTCATTTATAAAGAAGAAAAAAAATACTTATTACAAAGAATTTGATAACCATATTTGATCTTGAATTTGTCCATAAATTCTAATTTCATGCTTCTTTGATCTATTTCCTAATTCAACAAATGTGATTAAAAATAAAACAATAAGCTTATAATTAATATAACATAATATTAGAATTTAAAACATATATACCTTTTTTAGTCCTCCTTGGGTGCACATGGGTCGGGTGAAGCCGGGTTCGCAATGATTCGGACCTGACCCTAAATAATGACCGGGTCTATTTTTGAGACCCTTACCCGACCCTAGACCCGATGAAATCACACCAAATTAGTCATAAAGTATTCGGGGACGGACCGGATCTTTGGGTTGGGCCAGGTCACAGGCACCCCTACTCATCACCATCATGCTTCCCCTTTCCTTTCTCACTCTATGTCAAGCTCTCTCTCCCTGCATTCTATTTGTTGCGTCGACGACTGGTAGCTCCAATTGATTCTAGGAGCGACAACAGTGAATGGTAGTGACAATGGGACAGCTCCCTCGTTCCTCTTCTTTGTCGTGCCCTCTCTCAATATCTTTCTCTCTCTTTGGGCCTCCCTTCTCTATGACGGCGACATCCTCTTCTTTCTTCGCTTCCTCCCTTTTTCTCTTTCTTCTTCGTTGAGTGTGTGCGTGTGTGAGACGGGGTGAGTGTATGGATATGTTTGAAATTTGGGTTAGGGTTAAATTAAAAAAGCAAGGATAAAATAGGTATTTTGATAAAATTAGAGGATAGAGTAGTAATTGAAAACCAAATATATTTTAATATAATTATTTTAAGAATATTATTTATTTATCAACTTACTCATTAGTTTTAAATAACTATTATAAATTTAAATTAGAGATAATTCAATTAATATTTTTTAGTTCATAAAATTAAACTAAAAATTTTAATTATTTAAATTAAATTACCAAGTTCTTATTATTTTTTAATTTTAAAAAATTTAAATTTTAAATAAAAATATCATAAAATTTGATTCAATTATTTTTAGTGAAGTAATTTTCTAAAAATAAAATTCTAAACAAATATAATAAATCATAAATAACTTATTATTTAATTTTCAAAAATTCAGAATCTTACAATTAGAACTTTAAGAGAGTTTGTGTAGAGAAATTTAAGAATTATGCTTGGTGTTAGAGTTAGAAAAAATGGATAAAAGTAATATAAAATTTTTAAAAAAAAAATATAGGATTCAAATTCTTAATTATCCAAATAAAATTATCAAATTTTTTATTATTTTTTAATTACTTAATTTTAAAATTCAAATATTCAAAATGTTCAATCATTCTAAAAATTATAGAAAGAACTTAATTAATTTAAATTTAAATTATCAAAATTTGATTTAATTGCCTTAATAAAATAGTTTTTGAAATATAAAATCTTGAACAATTGAGATTTAATCCTATCCTCCAATTACTTAAATTTTAAATTATACACAATGCTTTGAAAATGTGATCATAGACCTTTTAGGCCATATTTCATAACCGTGATTATAGATTCCTTTAGGTCACACAATAAAATTGTGACTATAAACACCTTTTAAATCACTGTTTTATAAAACTGTGACAATAGACCTTTTAAGGCCACTCTTTAAAATCATGACCATAGACCCTTTTTTAGGTTATCGTTTAATAAAACCGTGACTATAGACTTTTTTAGGTCACTCTTTAAAACCGTGACTATAGATCTCTTTATGTCACGCTTTGAAGCCGACGACCTTTACGTCAAACTTCATGGCTGTGACCATAGATCCCTTTAGGTCACGCATTAAAACTGTGGCCATAAATCTTTTTAGGTCACTGTTTTATAAAACCATAACTATAGACCCTTTTAGGTCACTCTTTAAAACCGTGACTATAGATCTCTTTAGGTCACACTTCGAAGCCATGATGAAAGACCTTTTAGGTCACACTTCATAACCGTGACCATAGATCTCTTTACGTCATGCATTAAAACCGTGGCTATAGACCCCCTTTTAGGTCTCCGTTTTATAAAATCGTTACTATAGACCCTTTTAAGTCACTCGTTAATTAAAACCGTGACCATAGATCTCTTTAGATTACACTTCGAAATCGTGATGATAGACTCTTTAGGTCACACTTCATAACCGTGACCATGGATCCCTTTAGGTCACGAATTAAAACTGTAGTAAATATCCTTTTTGGCCCCTGTCATTTTTGAAAATTGACAAGTCGCTTCTCAACGTTTAAAAAATGACAAATTGGCCCTGTCTATTTCTTTCGTTAGACAAATTGGCCCTTGTCTATTTCTTGTGTTAGACACATCAACCCTATCTATTGGCCACAGAAGGATCGATATGTCTAACGGAAGAAAAAGATAGGGGCCGATTCGTCATTTTTTAAAGGTTAGGGGGCAGCAATTGTCAATTTTCAAAAAGGACAAGGGACGAAAAAGATATTTACTCATTAAAACTGTGGCCATAAACCACGTTTAAGTCATTATTTTATAAAATTATGGCTATAGACTTTTTTAGGTCACTCTTTAAAACTGTGAATATAGACCTCTTTAGGCTACTACTTAAAAATGTGACAATAAATTTTTATAGGTCACCTTTTTTAAAAATTTCCGTGACTATAGATGCTTTTTGGTCACGTTTCTTAATCGTGACAGTCGATAGTGTGACCTAAAATTTAAAATAATTTTATTTATAAAATGTCACCCCTTAAAACTGTGATCATAGACATTTATGATGACGGTTTTTAAAAAAGAATGACCAAAGATTTTTTTTAGTTCATGGTCAAAAATCGTAATCATATAGATGGCTTTAGGTCACCGTTCTCAAACGTGAACAAAAAAACTGTGACATAAAGTTTAAAAGATAGTGTCAAGAATGCAAATTTATAGATTTTTAGTTATTGGAACCTAAACTCGAAAAAATAGTAGAAAAATAAGAAGATATAGTAGTTTTCTCAAGTTTATGCCTTAAAAATTATTATGATTGTGTAAAGGAAAGTTAGAAGAACCTTTTAATCGAAACAGATCTTTGATTAGAATTCTGAATTGATAGAAATTCAAGAAAATGATCAAGAAGACAGATAGGATTTTGTTAAGGTTTTTTCTTATCTTTTCTATATAATTTCACCTTCTTCTTTTTATGAAGAAAAGAATTTAAATGAATTAAATTGGGGACTACGAACCCTTTAAGTGGGCGAGGAACAATTTTCACCCATGTTTATAAGTAGGGAACAAATTCTAAAGATATATATTTTAGTTCGAGTTGAAAAATTTTTTTAGTCTGTTTTTCCTGTCTATTTTATCATTGACTGTACTAAGTTGCCCAAGATATGATTAGTTATTTACGTAGCATAAGAACTCATTTTTTAAAAAATATACTTTTGTGCTTAAAATAATTTTTTAAATTTAAAATTTATGAACTAATTTTTTAACAGAAAACTTTAATCGATCCTAATTGAAATTAAAGAATTAGTTAATAAACTTGCGAATTCTTACAAAAAGAATTATCCAACATATATGATTTTTTATTCTTTACAAGCACGACAAAGACGACATAGACGAAAAATCTCAATTGTTAATGTAACATCAAGAAGTATTTTTTCAGTCCTGAGGTGTTAGATAAAAATTAAAATCGTTGTTGACTTTTTTTTTAATTAATATCATCCTCAACGTTATAAAACGTTATAAAAGTATATTTTTTACTCTAAAAAGATAATTTTACCTTTAAAAAAATTATAAAATTTAAAATAAAAAAATTAAACAAAATTCCACCACCATTATGAGTTTCCAATTCCCACTATCATTGTCCTTCGCCTCCACTTCATCTCTATTTTTTTATCTTCATCATCATCCACCACTGTTCAACCTCATTCATTCATCAATAAATCAGTGAATCTCACCCACCCATCACCACATGCACCCAGTCACCCATACCTCTACCTTCATCCCGCTGTTACTCTTTTACTACCAAATGCAACCCACAAACTCCTTCTCACAATCCACCAACACTACAACAACAAGAATAGAAGAAAAGACAGAAAAAAAAACAACAACAATAATTAATTTATTTAACGACAATTTTCTTCTGTTAACAATAACAACAATCACAATAATTAATTTATTCATTATTCATTCCAATTAATGGTTAAAAAAGGAAAACAATGCACAACACACAGACTAGGGGGAGGGGGCTTAGGGCTTATGGAGGATGTGGTTGAGTGCGACGCAGAGAAGGACTACCTTCGCATGGTTCTTGACGTCGTCTTCTGCGGTGAGGAGGCACTGACATACAGTTGCTTCGTCTGGGGGAATGGACAGCAAGGAGTCGGGGTTGTGCGATATAATGACGGGGCTCGAAACTCTGTTCGTAGGACTGTGGTCGTCATCGCCGCGAAGAGGTTTGGAAAACATGTGGCACTTGTTCGACGGTGCTCGGGAATCCCTTCATGGTGGATATGGTCGTTGTCGTCGGCGAGTCGAGAGACATCGACTTGCTGCGAATGGAAGCTCTTCAACACCGATTGGAAGACGATGATGCAGCTGCGTAGGTGAGAGAGATGAGAGGATGTTGATAACAGAGGATTATTAGGAATTGATGATGGGTGGGATGGAGTTTAATTTTTATTTTATTTTATAATTTTTAATTTTATAGTCTATT
>NC_029772.3:21921461-21922611 GCF_000817695.3 Arachis duranensis | reverse complement strand
ACCGACACTTTTGTATATAATTGGGTATATATACTAGATATGGTGGTAAGTGGCAGGATCAGTTGGAAGGCTTTGCTTCTTAATTATATTGTGAGACAAAGTTAAGGCCACAATAATTAATAACCAACAGCTTACATTTGCCAAGTGTTAATATTTTAGCCTTTTGACTTAATAGTCAAATCATACCAAATAAAAAAGATGGCAATAAGGTCCCACGAGTGCAAATCTTTCATCAAAAGATAATAGGTGGCTAATAGGTGGCATTACTTAATTAAGCCGCGCAAATGGATTGTCTGCATTTGTCAGTGAAGTAGTTAGCATTTAGCAAACCAATTTCAGTTAATCAGTAATTAATTTATTAATTTATTTAAATAAATATTAAAAATTTAAATTTTATTTTTTATATATAATAATTTATAATTAATAAACAAATTTTAAAATAAAATTTAAATCCGTTACTAATATTAAAAAAAATAGTATTTTAAAAAATATCGTTATTAAAATACCGTCGAAACAAAAAAAGGTTAGCATTTAGCAATGTTGGTGGAAGCTAGGCACGTGTATCAATAATATGGGCTTCAAGGCCCAATGATAACATCAATGACATAAATATTTGGTCAACTTTCTTGGTTGACAGAGGAATGAACAGTTTGCTCAACAAAAGTGGGTCAGCATATATGAAGTGGTTTGTTATACTTTGGGGCAATGTATATTTATAGCATCATTTTGAAGCATAGACCCCCTTTTTATTTTTAATATTGGGGTTGTAATGGTATTTTTCAATATGTAAAAATTTAGTATATATATATATTTTGTAGATATCATAAATTTGAGTCAGATTTATGACTTTAGATTTATGATTTTTAAATTTTTTGTTGATATTATAAAATTGAGAGTTAAATTTGTAATTTTTATTTTTTTTAAAAATTATAAATTTGAGAGTCAAATTTATATTACAATATTAAAAATCTTTTTTAAAGATTCGGATTTTTTTATTTGTTTGAAAACGAAAAATAATTTATCTCACCACAAGTCAAATTTTTTAATTTGTGTATTTTAAAAATCTGATCCTTTTCTCTGAATTTTTTAAATCTAAAAATTCGATTTGTTATTTAAAATTAAAAAAAATTAAATTTATATAAAAAATATA
>NC_029772.3:21892552-21921142 GCF_000817695.3 Arachis duranensis | reverse complement strand
TATCTTGTGAAACATTATTCACTGATCCGGATCTCATCTATTATCATGAAAAGAGATGTATATTGATCTTATTTAAATAATTTATCCAAACTTATATATTCTGTAAACATCATAATTCAGTCACCGAATATTTATGTATATTTTTACATATCATTTCACCCCTTTTAGTAAAATTTAACCATCCAAATAATAAAATATTTTATAATGAAATAATCAAAATTTTTACAAGAGTATAATCAAATTTTTTATTAATATAAAAAATTAACCACCACTAACTATATTTTTATATTTTTATTCGTATTGATTATAAATATAAATATAAGTTGATTATAAGTATATGAACCAAATTTAATTATATTATCTATAATATTTAGTTATATTCCTTATAATAATGGCTGATTAAGGATTTATTTTTGTGTTTATATATATAGTATTATTATAATTTTCCTTTATATATTAGTGACTTTTAAATATTTTCAATAGTGCCTTGTTAGGATTTTGACAAGTGTTCTATTAGGATTTTTGATTTTGTTTCCTTCTAAGGTGTTTTATCTCTTCCACATCTCTCTCTTTTTCCTAAACCCTTTTTTTTTAGATACAGTGGATAGTGCGTTGAAGGCAATCTAAAAAAAGTTTGAAAAGTTTACAATGAGAGTTACGGGACACAATCAATTTTAATTCTTTTTTGATAATGAGTTAGATGTTCTTAAAATTGAAAAAGGATATTTAATTATGGTTGTTCAACGATTTTGTATTTTATGTGCGTAAATGAAATGATTCAGATCGAAAAGAGAATTTGAAGGTTAAATTTATTCTAATTTAGTCTTCTAAGATAGCTTAAAACATTAAAAGTAGGGAGAAAATTACGTAAAAAATTTAAAAAGATTCTTAATATTGTGTTAGGAAAAAAGAAATCCAGCATTATAAAAGTTTCTAAATTCTGATTGATCGTGAGAAAAGATTGGGGCATATAGGAAGCACTGATACGATATGAGATACGGACACGATATGATACGGATGCATCGACACGTTCTTTTTATAAAAAATTGGATACGATACGTTTATGATACGTTGTGAATTAAAATTTAAATAATATATTAAATTAATAAAATATCATATTGTAAATATAAGAGTAAATATAATTGCATCAAAAAGTCTTAAAATTATGCAATTATTAAAAAAATAAAAAATTTTAATCTATTCTTGTCATCTCGCTAACAGAAAATGTATCAATTTCTTCTCCTCCAAATCCATCATCTATAAACACCACAGCTTCTATTATCTACAAACATCACGCACCACACAATGTAGTTTTTCAGTTCGTCTTCAACCTCTATATCTTCTATTCTTCTTCTTCTTCTTTTTCTTCTTCTTCTTCTTCAATATAACACAGAGAACCAAGAATGGCTAAGCTAGTGAGTAAGTAAGCTACCAAAGACAAACGGTAAATAAATTTAGGTTTTGATTTATTAATTATTTTATTTTTAAATTTAAATTTTGATTTGTTTTAATTTTAGAATATTTTAAAATTAGAAAGAAAAAATTGGTTAATCGAGCTATAAAATCACAAAATCAATAGAAGATTTGCAGTCCAGCAGAAAGATCCGTCTCATGAACATCTGAATCGGGTCGGACTCGTTCGGATTCGTGACCGCTCCACCAAAATTCTGCACCGCAAGAAGACACGCCGCCGATATACTCGTTTGAAGTATCCACCGTGTGTCGACATCGGATTCGTGTCCGACACGGATACGCCGGCACCATAAGAAAATCCGTGCTTCATAGGGCATAGCATAAAAATAGTTTCTCTGAATAATAAATATGTAGAAATAGGGCTGACATATGAACGAGTTAAAATTTTCTATAATTATTGTGCTCACTTAGGGTATGATAAAAAAATTTGGCCTAAATTTATGAATAATTTTACTACAAGTCAAATAAAGAAAGATCAGATTGGCGCTTGGCTAAGAGCTAATCAGGTGGGTAGGAGGATTGACGTAGGCTTTGGGTGTGACAGAGCTCATAAAAGTTAGCAAGATTCTTCTCCTTTCCAATCTATAATAAAACCCCCCTTTGGTTTGGCTATTAGATAATTTTGCAAATTTATTAGTTTTGAAGGAAAGAGAACATGTAATTACGGAGGAAGAGGAGATTTAAAGTAGGACCAGGGGACATGATAGGAATGAATCAGCTGCTATTTTGAAGGTGATTGACATTAAGCAAAACACGTCAAATAATTTTAATGGTGTCAATAAATCAGGAACCATGCAGGTGGTGCGGTGTTTCTAACCACAGACTAACCAGTAAGTGTACCGGATCGTACCAAGTAATACTTTACGTGAGTAAGGGTCGATTCCACGAGAATTGATGGATCAAGCAACAATGGTTGATTAAATTACTTAGTTAGATAAACAGAATAGTATGTTGAGTGTTTAAAGAGCATTAAACAGCAACTCAGAATATAAAAAGAATAGACAAATAATTAAGTTGGGAATAAAATATGGAGAAGATAGTTAAGCCTTTAAAGTTATCTATTTTTTCGGATTAACTTTTCTTACTAATTATTTTAATCATGTAGGATTTAATTTATGGCAAACTATATGTGACTAAACCCTAATTCCTTAGACCTTTCTAATCTCCTCTAAAATTCATTAACTACCAATTCTTTGGTCAATTAATTCCAATTAGAGGGTGAAATTCAAATTCCAGTTTGTATGTGGTGCACGAAATTGTGATCTCAATTCTTTTTCACAACTTCACACAACTAACCAGCAAGTGCACTGGGTCGTCCAAGTAATAAACCTTACGTGAGTAAGGGTCGATCCCACGGAGATTGTCGGCTTGAAGCACGTGATGACAAGTCATCATATACCCATTTTTCAAGCTAATTTCACTTGTTTCACTAGTTTTTATGCACTTTCTTGCACTATAAGTAAGCGATTTAGAGTGGAATTGCATGTTTTATTTGAATCAAACAACCACCATTTAATTGATACTAAATAATGAGGTTTAAGCTAAATTTAATTGATTTTTAATTGATTTATAAACCTTGTAAATTTGGTGATACTTTGATTGGTTGTTTTGATTATTTGTAGGTGAAGAAAAGAAGAAAACAAGAAAGCGTGGCTTAAGAAGCGTGACTCAATGAAGAAGAAAGTGTGGCAAAGAAAATAAGGAAGCTTGGCGCATGGAAGGAGGAAGCACACTTCTCTCTACAAGAGCACACTGCTCTCCAAGGGAGCACAACAATGAACCAAGCATGCAAAACTTGGTTGCCCTGCCCTCCCTTGGGAGCGGAGCACAAATTCAAGCCAAGAAACAAGGAAGAGCAAAAATTCTGCTCTGCTCTCCTCAAGAGCAATTTCGGGCTCCTCATGAAAAAATTAAAGAAAATTGTTCTCCAAGTGCCACCCATGGGTTTCGAACCCAAGCACATGAAGGGAAGGAAGTAGTGCTCAAATGAAAGGAAAATGGCTTGTTTTCAACCACCAAGGATCGAACACAACACCTTGAGGAAGCAAGGAACTAGGCGCTACTTTGGTGCCAAGGAAACCAAGAAAAAAAGGCAACAATTTCCTCCACCAAGTTTCGAACCAAGGACCCCTTGGAAGCCTCATTGCTCTGCCCACAAGGAAAGCAGAGCAACACTCCTTGGTGCATGGCACGCACACACGCATCATGGCACGGCCAGGGGGATTTGAGCGCGCACATTGACTCGGCCAGCACGGACTTGGAGTGCGCAAGACCCACACAAGCCACTGCTCCGCTCTCCACAAGAGCAGGGCAATCTCTTGATGCCTCTCCAAGCCTTGGTGCAACATGGATCCCCACACAAAGCTTCACTGCTCTGCTCTCCACAAGAGCAGAGCAGCCTCCTGGGAGCAACATGGGTTGAAATTCAATTAAAAATCCAACTTAATTCATTTCTTCACCAAATCAAAAGCCCATAAAAAATTCTTAGATCCAAAATAGAAAGTGTATAAATAGGTGTTAGTTAGAATTAGAAAAGAGAGAACTTTGATTTTTAATTTTCATCCTTAGTCAACTTGAGAGCTCACTTTCCATTTTTCGACTTTAGAACTTCTTATCTTAAATTTTTATTTTCGGACTGCAATTAGCTTGAGAATTGGAGGAGAGAATTCACTTCTTCTTCCTCTGATCTTTTTTTTTTCTTTACTGGGTTTTGTTTGAATCTTGAGTGTGAAGAATTAAGGAATTTCTGTCTCAATCTCCATTTAAGATCTCTTTGATTTTCCTACTGCATAATTGAGTTAAATTCCATTTCCTTTACTGCTGCAATCTTTAATTTCTCTTTAATTGCTTTGTGAACTTGGATCTAGGAAGGCAATTGAGATCTAGACTCTGCTATCTAGTCTCTAGAGTCCTGAGATCTGATTTTCTTTTTGGTTCTTCTGCTGAACCACTGCTGCAATCACATTTTCACTTTCTGTTTGAATTCTAGTTACTTTCAATTCATCTATTGCTTTGTTAATTGCTGCAATTTAATTTCCCATGCTTATTCCCAGTCCCTCAATCCCTTTTTTATTCAAGCAATTTATATTTCTTGCAGTTTAAGTTACCGCAATTTACATTTCTTGCACTTTAAGTTTCAGTCATTTAATTTCTTGTTCTTTAAGATTCAGTACCTTTACTTTTAATTCTCTTTAATTTCTGCAAATCATCCCTCTCCCTTTACATTTCCTGCAATTTACCTTCTGTCTGCTACAAATCACTCAACAAATACTTGATTCGCTTGACTAAATCAACCACTAAACTAAAATTGCTCAATCCTTCAATCCGTGTGGGATCGACCTCACTCATGTGAGTTATTATTACTTGATGCGACCCGGTACACTTGCCAGTGAGTTTTGTGTTGGATTGTTTTCCACACATCAAGTTTTTGGTGCCGTTGTCGGGGATTGAAATAGATTGACAATGATTAGGTGAAGTGGAGATCTAGATTAAGCATTTTTTTCCCTTTTGTTCTCAACTAACATATTAACTATTTGACTATTCGCCTAAGCTAACCAAAGCTTCATTCTAGCAATAGATTGAAGTTTCACGTTTTCTGGTTCTGTGTGTTTCTTGTGCTGTGTTTGTATGTCAGGTACAGGGAGAGCTACTCCTATTTTCTCTGAAATTGACCAAAGAACTCTTCGAAGGTTGAGAAGAGAAGCTAGAGGGAAGGCTGTTGTTGGAGAAGAAGAGTCAGAAGAAGAAGAATTCCAAGAGATGGAAGGAGATCCATCTAATCCCAATCATCCAGAAGGAGAGGCCAACAATAACCTACAACAGAGGAGAGTATTGGCCTCCTATACATTTGCAAATGCTAGACATTGTGGGAGTAGCATTCTTACCCCTAATGTCAATGCAAATAACTTTGAATTGAAGCCACAACTCATCACATTGGTCTAAAACAATTGCTCTTTTGGACGAGGACCATTGGAGGACCCGAACCAACATCTATCCACTTTCTTGAGGATCTGTGACACAGTTAAAAGCAATGGAATGCACCCTGACATATACAAGCTGCTGTTATTCCCATTCTCTCTCAGGGACAAAGCCACTAAATGGCTAGAAACATTTCCAAAGGAGAGCATCAACACTTGGGATGATTTGGTGAGCAAGTTTCTTGCCAAATTTTATCCCCCTCAAAGGATCATAAGATTGAAGACTGAGGTGCAGACATTCACCCAAATGGATGCTGAAAATCTATATGAGGCATGGGAAAGATATAAGGCTCTGCTGAGGAAATGTCCACCAGAGATGTTCACTGAGTGGGATAAGCTGCAGAACTTCTATGAAGGACTCACTCTAAAGGCTCAAGAGGTACTTGATCATTCAACTGGAGGATCATTGCAATTGATGAAAACTGCAGAGGAAGCTCAAAACCTCATTGATATGGTGGCCAACAACCAATACGTCTTTGCTCACCAAAGGCAACGCCAACCATCACAGAGGAAGGGAGTGCTAGAATTGGAAGGAGTGGATACAATTTTGGCTCAACACAAAGTGATGCAACAGCAGATTCAGTAACAATTTGAGCAAATGGCCAAGAGAATTGATAGCCTACAGGTTGCATCAGTGAGTGCCACAAGCCAACCATCAACTCCTTGGGGGCAGAGTGAAGAGAACCAAGAAGAACAACAACAAGAGAAAGTGCACTATATGCACAACCAAAATTCTGGATCAAATGAGGTGTATGGTGACACCTATAATCCATCTTGGAAGAACCACCCAAACCTTAGGTGGGGATATAACCATAACCAAAACCAACAACCATGGCAAAGGAACTCAGCTCAAAACACTCCAAGAAATAACCAAAATCACAACCAGTAGCCAATTAACCAAAATCCTTACAGAAAACCTCAAAATAATTACCCCAACTCCAACCATTACCCATCCAATAATCAACCCACTAACCAAAACACTTACCATCATCCATCAACACCGCAAAACCAACCAATCTCACAAGACTCTCAGAGGATTACTAATCTGGAGATGCTCATGGAGAAGATGATGAAGAGCCAAGAAATGACAACAAAGAACCAGAAAGCTTTCACGAAGATCCTAGAAAGGCAGATTGGACAAATCCCCAAGCAAATTTCTATTGAGTGACCTTCAAGCTCACTACCAAGTGACACCATTCCTAATCCAAAAGAAGAGTGCAAAGCTGTGCAACTAAGGAGTGGAAAGACATTGGTGGACAGTAACAAAGGGGCAACCAAGAAGTTTATGGAGAGTGACAAAGAACCAACAGAGAAAGAGGGAGCTAGCAACAAGGACATAACAAGCAAGAATGTCCCAGAAAAGCTCACTGAAGAGAACAACCAACCACAAAATTTGAAGAAGGGAAAGTAGATCATGGAAGAACCAAACCCAAGACAGCAGCAAGTAGAGAAGAGCCTTACACCTCCACTACCTTATCCACAAAGATTCCACAAAGAACAAATGATCAACATTTTCATAAATTCCTTGAGACTTTCAAGAAGCTAGAGATCAACATTCCCTTGGCTGAGGCATTTGAGCAAATGCCTCTGAATGCCAAGTTCTTAAAGGAGCTTATCAACAAGAAAAGAAGTTGGCTGGAGAAGGAGACTGTGCTGCTCACTGAAGAATGTAACGTTGTGCTTCAAAAAGGAATCCCACCAAAGCTTAAAGATCCAGGGAGTTTTGTAGTTTCATGCACCATAGGCAAAATAACCTTAGACAAAGCTCTCTGTGATCTTGGAGCTAGTATCAACTTAATGCCCCTGTCTATGATAAGGAAGCTTGCTATAGAAGAACTCAAACCCACTAGGATGTCACTAGTCATGGCTGATAGATCAATCAAGACACCTAATGGAATTGTGGAGAATCTGTTAGTGAAGGTTGGGGAGTTTATCTTCCCTGCGAATTTTATGATCTTGGACACCGAAGAAGAAAGAAATAATTCAATCATCTTGGGAAGACCATTTCTAGCAACTGCAAGAGCTATTATCGATGTGGAAAAGGGAGAGATGATCTTCAGAGTACACAATGAGCAATGGTCATAAATATTTTCAAGTCAATGCAACACCCTCCTGAGCAGGAGGATTACCTGAGAGTGGACATGATAGAAAGCCTGGTGGAAGAAATGTTAGACATGAATCATCATGAGCAAGAAGAGGAAAGTAACCAAGAGACAATAGAGGAACAAGCAGCTGAGATCTCTATTGACAAAGAGGTGAAACCAAGCAAGAAGGAAGAAGTGCAAAAACAAGAACTGAAGCCATTACCCACCCATCTCAAATATGCATTCCTTGGCACATCAGAGAGTTTTCCAGTGATCATCAATTCATCCCTGACAAAAAAAGAAGAAAGAGAACTTCTTGACGTACTCAAAGCTCACAAGGATGCTTTAGGATGGACCATTGACAACCTGAAAGGCATCAGCCCTGTAGTGTGTATGCATAAAATCCTCTTGGAGGACAATTCCAAACCAGTGGTTCAACCTCAGAGAAGGCTAAATCCCACAATGAAGGAAGTTGTCCAGAAGGAAGTAATAAAGTTGTGGAATGCAGGGATAATCTATCCTATCTCTGATAGCTCATGGATAAGCTCAGTTCAAGTGGTACCAAAGAAGGGTGGGATGATAGTCATTGTTAATGAGAAGAATGAACTCATTCCCACAAGAACTGTGACAAGATGGAGGATGTGTATTGACTATAGGAGGCTGAATGATGCCACACGCAAAGATCATTTCCCACTTCCCTTAATTGACCAGATGCTTGAAAGATTGGCCGGCCATGCTTACTATTGCTTCCTGGATGGCTATTCTGGGTATAATCAGATAGTGGTAGATCCAAAGGACCAAAAAAAGTCTTCATTCACATGTCCATTTGGAGTTTTCGCCTATAGAAGGATGCCGTTTGGGCTATGCAATGCCCCAGCCACCTTTCAAAGTTGTATGCTCTCCATTTTTTAAGATATGGTCGAAAAGTTTTTAGAAGTTTTCATGGACGACTTTTCTGTTTTTGGTGACAATTTCAATGCTTGCCTGAAACATCTAACTCTTGTCTTGAAACGGTGCCAAGAAACCAACTTGGTTTTGAACTGGGAAAAGTGCCACTTCATGGTGCCTGAAGGGATTGTTCTTGGTCACAAAGTTTCAAGAAAAGGGATAGAGGTTGACAAGGCAAAGGTGGAAATCATAGAGAAGCTCCCTCTACCAACCAATGTGAAATCTGTTAGAAGTTTCTTGGGGCATGCAAGATTTTATAGAAGGTTTATCAAGGATTTTTCTAAAATAGCTAAACCTTTGAGCAATCTGTTAATGATTGATAATCCTTTTGTTTTTGATGAAAACTGCCAGCATGCCTTTGAAACTTTAAAAAACAGACTCACAACAGCACCAATCATCACACCCCCGGATTGGGAACTACCTTTTGAACTCATGTGTGATCAAGTGACATTGCAATTGGTGCTGTGCTTGGACAAAAGAAGGGAAACTTGCATCATGTCATATATTATGCAAGTAAGGTGTTGAATAAGGCTCAAAAAAATTACACCACAACAGAGAAGGAATTATTAGCTGTAGTTTATGAATTTGATAAGTTTAGATCATACTTGATAGGATCCAAAATTGTGGTTTATACTGACCATGCGGGCCTTAAGTATTTGATGTCAAAGCAGGATGCTAAACCAAGACTTATCAGGTGGATATTGCTCCTACAAGAGTTTGACATTGAAATAAAGGACAGGAAGGGCATTGAAAACCAAGTTGCTGATCATTTGTCGAGGCTACCACAAGAAACAATTCAAAAAGCCTCCCAGCCTGTGAATGAAAGCTTTCCAGATGAACACCTTTTGCAGATCTAACAAGCACCTTGGTTTGCTGACATAGCAAACTACAAAGTGGGGAGGAAGATACCTCAAGAATTCTCTAAGCAACAAGTAAAGAAGTTAATCAATGAAGCAAAGAAGTTCTTGTGGGATGAACCCTTCCTGTTCAAGAGATGCTCTGATGGAGTGATTAGGAGGTGTGTCCCTGAGAGTGAAATAAGGGATATATTGTGGCATTTTCTCAACTTACATTTCCTGCAATTTACATTTCCTGTAATTTACATTCTGTCTGCTACAAATCACTCAACCAATATTTGATTCGCTTGCCTAAATCACCACTAAACTAAAATTGCTCAATCCTTCAATCCGTGTGGGATCGACCTCACTCATGTGAGTTATTATTACTGGCTGCGACCCGGTACACTTGCCGATGAGTTTTGTGTTGGATCATTTTCCACACATCAGCAAGCTATGGTCATCTTGTAAATCTCAGTCAGGTGGATTCAAATGGTTATGGGATTTTGATAATTAAAAGATAAATAAAACATAAAATAAAGATAGAGATACTTATGTAATTCATTGGTGGGGATTTCAGATAAGCGTATGGAGATGCGTTATTCCTTCTGAATCTCTGCTTTCCTACTGTGTTCATTCAATCATTCATATTCCTGTCCATGGCAAGCTATATGTTGGGGATCACCGTTGTCAATGGCTACCTCCCGTCCTCTTAGTGAAAATTGTCCTCTACGGAACAACAGATCCTACTCGGAATACCACATACAAGGTTTAGACTTTTCGGATCTCAGGAATGCTGCCAATTGATTCTCGCCTATATCACGAAGATTCTAATCTCGGATTCAGATGCCTAATTGTCAGAGGGGAGCAGATGTCAATCATTGATTAGAGACCCAAGAGATATGCATTCAAGCTTGTTTTCATGTAGAACGGAAGTGTTTGTCAGGCACGCGTTCATAAGTTGAGAATGGTGATGAGTGTCACATAATCATCACATTCATCATGTTCTTGTGTGCGAATGAATATCTTGGAATAAGAATAAGCTTGAATTGAATAGAAGAACAATAGTATTTTGCATTAATACTTGAGGAACAACAGAGCTCCACACCTTAATCTATGGTGTATAGAAACTCCATCGTTGAAAATACAGAAGTGATAATGGTGTTTATTGGCTTTGGCCCCAAAGAGGGAACCAGAATATCCAAGACCTAGGTCTAAGTACTAAACGTCCAAAGTTGATCTAAGGATAATCCAAAGATGAAAATACAATAGTAAAATGTCCTATTTATACTAGACTAGTTACTAGGGTTTACAGAAATAAGTAAATGATGCAGAAATCCACTTCCGGGCCCACTTGGTGTGTGCTTGGGCTGAGCATTGAAGCTTTCATGTGTAGAGACTTTTCTTGGAGTTAAACGCCAGTTTTTATGCCAGTTTGGGTGTTTAACTCCAGCTTGTATCTTGTTTCTGGTGTTTAACGCCAGAATAGGGCAGGAAGTTGGCGTTTGAACGCCAGTTTGCATCGTCAAAACTCGGGCAAAGTATGAACTATTAAATATTGCTGGAAAGCCCAGGATGTCTACTTTCCAACGCAATTGAGAGTGCACCAATTGGGCTTCTATAACTCCAGAAAATTTATTTCGAGTGCAGGGAGGTCAGAATCTAACAGCATCAACAGTCCTTTTTTAGCATCTGAATCAGATTTTTGCTCAGGTCCCTCAATTTCAGCCAGAAAATATCTGAAATCACAGAAAAACACACAAACTCATAGTAAAATCCATAAATGTGAATTTTGCTTAAAAACTAATAAAAGTATACTAAAAAGTAGCTAGATCCTACTAAAAACTACCTAAAAATAATGCCAAAAAGCGTATAAATTATCCGTTCATCACAACTCCAAACTTAAATTGTTGCTTGTCTCCAAGCAACTGAAAATCAAATAGGATAAAAAGAAGAGAACATACAATGAATCTCACAATATCAATGAAACTTAGTCCCAATTAGACGAGCGGGGCTAGTAGCTTTTTGCTTCTGAACAGTTTTGGCATCTCACTTTATCCTTTGAAGTTCAAAATGATTGGCATCTATAGGAACTCAGAATTTTAGATAGTGTTATTAATTCTCCTACTTCAGTATGTTGATTCTTGAACACAGCTACTTTATGAGTCTTGGCCGTGGCCCTAAGCACTTTGTTTTCCAGTATTACCACCGGATACATAAATGCCACAGACACATAACTGGGTGAACCTTTTCAGATTGTGACTCAGCTTTGCTAAAGTCCCCAATTAGAGGTGTCCAGAGTTCTTAAGCACACTCTTTTTATTTTGGATCACGACTTTAACCACTCAGTCTCAAGCTTTTCACTTGGACCTTCATGCCACAAGCACATGGTTAGGGACAGCTTGATTTAACCGCTTAGGCCTGTATTTTATTTCCTTAGGCCCTCCTATCCATTAATGCTCAAAGCCTTGGATCCTTTTTACCCTTGCCTTTTGGTCTAAAGGGCTATTGGCTTTTTCTGCTTGCTTTTTCTTTTTCTTTCTTTTTCTTTTTCGCCATTTTTTTTCACAAGCTTTTTGTTTCTTTTTCACTGCTTTTTCTTGCTTCAAGAATCAATTTTATGATTTTTCAGATTATCAATAACATTTCTCTTTTTTCATCATTCTTTCAAGAGCCAACAATTTTAACATTCATAAACTTCACTATAAAAAATATGCACTGTTCATGTCATGCATTCAGAATCACAGAAAATACCACTACATTTAAGTAAATAAGACTATTCTTCAATATAGACCCACTTTCTCATGCAATATATCACTCCTGTATTTTTTTGATTTGGATTCAAGCTCAATGAGTAATACATGAGACATCTTTTCAAAATTAAAGCAATAGGGAGAACTAAACTAGTCATAGGATTCTAACTAATAAAGGATCAAGCAGCAAACAAAGCAAAATAGCAGAAAATCGGAATATAACATAGTAAAAGCTGGAAGGAATAAAAGAAATGAAAGGAACTCAACCACCTTAGTTATTTAAGTGGTCGTTTTATTCTTCAGGTTGTGCTCCTTTGTGAAGATGATTCACCTCCCTTAGTGCCATAAATTAAATAGAAAACCCTTAAGCGAAACGTCAACACCAAACTTAAAGGTTCGCTTGTCCTCAAGCAAAGAAGAACTGAAAATAAAAACAAATAGTAAGAGGAAAAAAGAATATAAGGATAAAAGAACAAGAGAGAATTTGGATTGGGGGAGAAAGAAAATTAAAAATTGGGTGGCGAACTAGTGTAGGTGTGCAGTGCGGGTGACGCATACACGTATGGCACGCGTACGCGTGAGTCGCAAATTTTCCTCAATGACGCGTGAGCGTCGGGCACGCGTCCGTGTGCCTGTGGTTTTGTGTTATTCTCGTGAAGCAAACCGCGCGCATGTACAACTCTCTGTTCGCGTGGCTAGGGAACCAATATTGGCATACGACGCGTTCGCGTCATGCACGCGCACGCATGGATGGCCGTTTGGTCAGGGACGCGCACGCGTCAGGGACGCGCACACGTTAGGGACACGTCCGCGTGCCCAAATTTGTGCTTTTATCATACTTCCTGCCCCAAGCCAGCATAACTCTCTGCCCAAACACTCTTTTACGTCAATTTTTCAGGTCACGCGTGGCGTACGCGTACGCGTAGGTTTGTTTGTGCTAGAGGCATCATTCTTGCGCCACTCCCATACAACTCTCTGTTAAATTTTATTTTTCACGCACACATGACTATCGTGTTCGCGTCGTGTGCTTATTTTTTTTTAGCTTGAGGTGTTCGGTTCCTGGAATAACATAGCTGCATGATCAGAGAAACAGTAAAAACTCGATAAAAATAAAAAGAGGAAAACTACTACTATGAAAAATAGCTAAGGATACGAATTTATCGGGTTGCCTCCCGACAATCGCTTCTTTAATGTCACTAGCTTGACGGTCAGCTCCTCTAAGGAGGAGGATCATAAGGGCTCAGCTCTTCACCCCTCACTTTGAACTTCTTTCCTGTGTCTCCATAACGTAGCTCAATATACTCCAGAGAGAGGATTCTGATTACTGTATAAACCCATGTTGGATTGCTGGTCAACACCACCTTCATTCCTGGAGAGAAACCTTTAGTGGGGATCTTTTTGTTTTTCCATCCTCTAGGTACTTTCTTCTTTTTGAGAACCTCCTCCTTAGTAGATGATGGATTCCCAACACTAAACTTAGGTTTGATGTCAGGAAGAATTTTGATTATTGTTGCCAAGGGAGATTTGAGCTACAGATTTTGCTGTGTATCATCAGGGGGTTTTTGAAGGTCTGGATCTATAAGCTCAGCCTGCATGCACCTCTCTTCTTCACCTGTTAAATGCATATCTTTGAAGACATGAAAGACCAGTTGTTCATTATGTACTCTAAGCACTAATTCACCCACTTCTATATCAATTAGAGCTCTTCTAGTGGCTAGGAATGGTCTTCCTAGAATTATAGAGGCTTTCTCATCCTCTCCTGTGTCAAGAATCACAATGTCTACTAGGAGGAAGAACTTACCCACTTTGACCAGGATGTTCTCCACTAATCCGTATGCAGGCTTCATAGATTTATCTGCCATCTATAATGATATCTTTGTGGGTTGTGCCTCTTGGATTTGCAGCTTCTTTATCACAGACAAGGGCATCAAATTGATGCTTGCTCCCAGATCACATAATGCTTTCTCAAAGGTTGTGCTCCCAATGGTGCATGGAATTTGAAAGCTCACTGGATCTGGCATTTTCTTTGGTAAGTTATTCTGAATGATGGAACTGCATTCTTTAGTCAGGACCACTGTCTCATCTCCGTTTAAAGGCTTCTTCTTTGACAATAGCTCCTTCAAAACCTCAGCAAAAGGAATATTTATTTGCAACTTTCTAAAGACTTCCAAGAACTTTGAAAACTGTTTGTCCTTGGTCTCCTTTTTAAGTCTCTGAGGATATGGCATTTTAGGCTTGTACTCAGGAGCCTTTGGCAAAGTAGGATAAGTGTCAAGAGAGTCTGGGAATGGGTTATCCGCACTCTTTGGAGGGGCGTGCTCCAATTCTCCCTTCTTCTCCTCTGGAGCTTCCTTTTCAACTAGCTCTTCATTAGCCTTGGTCTCAGAGCTAGCTACTTTACCACTTCTCAATTGAATAACCTTGCAATCTTCTTCTGGGTTCACCACTGTATCACCTTAAAATATACTTGCAGACCTCTCAAGTATTTGCTTGCTCAGTTGGCCCACTAGCACCTCTAAATTTCTAATGGAGGCTCTGGTTTCCTGCATAACTTGTGCTTCCGTACTTGTCACTTGTCCACTTATCAAGGTGATAGCCTTGCATTCCTATCTTGGATTTGGAATTGTGTTACCAGAAAGGCTATTAGTGGTCTTCTGATCAATTTTAGTGACTTTTGTGGCTAATTGACCCATTTGAATCTCTAGGTTCTTGATGGACACTCTGGTTTTCTGTCTAAAACCTGTCAATATTGCTTCCAAATCATTGTTTTGCTGGACACTTTCCTGAGAACTATTGTTGAAGTTCTGATGTCTCTGAGGTTGGTCCTTCCATCCAAAATTTGGGTGATTTCTCCATTCCTGATTGTATGTCTTAGAATATGGATCATTGTTGGGATTCCTAGGACCACTCCCCATATAATTCACCTGTTCAAAAGAAGGTTGAGCATAATCATAATTATCATTTTGCACAAAATTACCTGCCATGTCATAGGAGATTTTTTGTGGTGAATTTTGTGTGTTGATAGCTGAGACTTGCATGCCACCCATCTGTTGAGTAAGTAGATTTATTTGCTGAGACATCAGCTTGTTCTGAGCAAGAAGAGCATTAATAGCTTCTACTTCTAACATGCCTCTCTTCTGAGGGGTCTCAGAGTTCACAAGATTCCTGTTAGATGAATATAAGTATTGGTTGCTAGCAACCAATTCAATAAGCTCAATAGTCTCCTCCGGTGTCTTCTTCTTGTGCAATGAACCTCCTGTAGAATTGTCTAAGCATATCTTGGACATTTCACCCAAACCTTCATAAAAGATATCTAGTTGAGTCCATTTGGAGAACATGTCCGGAGGACATTGCCTAGTCAATAGCTTGTATCTCTCCCAAATTTCATACAGAGTTTCACCATCCTTCTGCCTGAAGGTCTGAACTTCCATCCTAAGCTTAGTCAGCTTCTTTAGTGGGAAAAATTTAGTGAGAAACTCAATAACCACCTTGTTCCAAGTATCCAAACTCTCCTTGGGTTGAGAATCTAGCCATAGCTTTGCTCCATCCCTCAGAGCAAACGGGAAGAGCATGAGTTTGTACACCTCTGGGTTCACTCCATTTGTCTTCACAGTATCACATATTTACAGAAAATTAGAAATAAATTGATTTGGGTCTTTGTGGGGAAGACCGTGATACTGACAGTTTTGTTGTACCAGAGTGACTAATTGTGGCTTCAACTCAAAGTTGTTCGCATCTATAGGAGGCACCACAATGCTTTTTCTATACAGATCTGCTGTAGGAGCGAAGAAAGAGCCAAGTACTCTTCTTTGTTGTTCATTTCCATTCGGATTTGCCACATTGACATTATCAGCATCATTAGAATCCATAATGGAAAATAAGAGAAAATATTAGTGCTATATATATTTTTTTATTTATTAATTTTTTTTTAAAAATTAAAGACAAAAATAAAACAAAATTAATAGAATATATATAAAAAAATTGAAGGAAACAAAAACGAAAATAAAAGGAAATGAAAAATAAAAAGGAAAATAAAAATAAAATAAAAAAGAACGCCGTATGTTTTTAGAAAAATAAAAAAGAAAAAAAAAAGAAAGAAATAAAATAAAACCAAAGAGGGGACAGGGGAATGGGAAACGACAACGAAACAATCAGGGGAGGGGTTACGAGTGAAAAAAGAAAGAAGAAAAGAAAAAGAATTTTATGGGAATGAAAATAAATAAAAATGAAAAATAAAAATTAATAATAGTAAAATAAAACTAATTAAAAAAAATATCTAATCTAAGAAATCAAACAATGAGTAGTTGTCAGTTACAATCAATCTCTGGCAACGACGCTAAAAATTTGGTGCGGTGTTTCTAACCACAGACTAACTAGCAAGTGCACCGGGTCGTACCAAGTAATACTTTACGTGAGTAAGGGTCGATCCCACGAGAATTGATGGATCAAGCAACAATGGTTGATTAAATTACTTAGTTAGATAAACAAAATAGTATGTTGAGTGTTCAAAGAGCATTAAACAACAACTCAGAATATCAAAAGAATAGACAAATAATTAAGTTGGGAATAAAATATGGAGAAGATAGTTAAGGTTTCAGAGTTATTTATTTTTCCGGATTAACTTTCTTACTAATTATTTTAATCATGTAGGATTTAATTTATGGCAAACTATATGTGGCTAGACCCTAATTCCTTAGACCTTTCTAGTCTCCTCTAAAATTCATTAACTGCCAATTCCTTGGTCAATTAATTCCAATTAGAGGGTGAAGTTCAAATTCCAGTTTGTATGCCACAAAAATTCTAATTACCCAAAAATAAGGGGATTATATGTCACGTATCCCGTTAAATCCAAATAATTAAAATTTAACATATCCCGTTAAATCCAGATAATTAGAATTTAGGAGAATATATTTTCAAACTGTTGTTCAAGTATAGATCTTTTCCAAGTTATGCAAGAACTCAAATAAAAAGAGTGTCATACTTCCGTTCCACCCAAATTTATAAAATAAAGAACGAAAACAATTATTGAAATATAAATCAAAACATGAATTAAATTAGAAAGAGCAAATGAATCAATCCATACAAATAGACAGAGCTCCTAATCTTAACAATGGAGGATTAGTTGCTCATGGTTCAGAGTCGAAAACTAGGATTGTAAATTGGAATGGAATAATGTTCTGTTGGAATCACCCTATTGGCATTCCTTTTATAATTAATCCTAATTAATTTAAAATCTATCTAAAACTAAAATAATATCTTTTCCTATTTTAAAATCAAATTTGAATTTAAATCAAAATTAATTATAACAATCATCAAGTCTTCAATTGATGGATGGAGACCACTTGATTCCTTCACTCTACAACCTCTGATATATACTTTCTGGGCTGAAAATTGAGTCAAAAACAGTACAGAAATCGCCCCCAGTGTTTTTCTGCATTTTCTGCATGTGGCACATGTCACACGTACGCGTCAGTCACGCGTACGCGTCGATGGTCTTTTTCCCGAGTCACGCAGACGCATCCATCACGCGCACGCGTCGCTGTGCAAATCTTCAAATCATGCGTACGTGTCAGTCACGCGCACGCATCGCCATGGAAAGCTCCAAATCACGCGCACGCGTCGCCATGGAAAGCTCCAAATCACGCGTACGTGACAAACCCCAAGTTGACGGTTTGTTTTGTATTAAATTTAGAGTATCTTGATAGCCTTTTGTCACATTTAGCCTATGAATTAGCATGGCTTTGTTATCTCTCCCATATTCGTGCTTAAGTGTAAAAACATGCTTTTTGAGCTTATTTTGATGAATTCTAGTTTCTCTTTGATTCCATAAGATGCCTTGATGTGTTTGCTAGTAATCTCAGGTTGAAATAGGCTAGACATGGATCAAAGGAAGCAAGGAAGGAAGCATACAAGTGGAGGGAAGCACAAAAAGCCAAAGAATTGATCCAGGCCATGCACGCGCACGCGCACAAGGCGCTCGCGCGCACATTGCGAAACAGGACAAGGACGCGCACGTGTACCGTGCGCGCACGCGCCGATGATGGCACATGACCTCATTAATGTAACACGTGCCTGGCGATTTTGGAAGGTTTTCAGCAACCAACTTTGGCGCCAAAATGCATATAAGAGCCAAGGATTGAAGGGTATTGATATACATTCACATACATTCACACATATAGAAAATTAGGGAATAATTAGAGAGATAGTTAGTTTTAGGAGTAGTTTCTAGAGAGAGAGAAACTCTCACTTCTCTCTAGGATTAGGATTAGGTTTAGGATAATCTCTCTTCTTAGATCTAGATTTAGTTCATACTTTGATTCAATTTTCCTTTATCAATTCTTAATCTTCTCATCTCTCCCTTTCTAGTTATGTGCTTTAATAATTGTAATTCTTCATTTTGTTTTGGATATGTTGTTGTTCCTTTGTTTTCTTCCAATAATGCAATTTGAGGTAATTCATGATAGTTGTGATTTCCTTGATTGTTGTTGTTAATTTCTTTCAATAATTGTTGTTAGATTCTCTTCTTGTTGTCAATTTGCTTTGCTTTTCTTTTGTGCCTTCCAAGTGTTTGATGAAATGCTTGGTAGGATTTTAGTGTAGCTGTTGTTCCTCTTGGCTTTGGTTGAGTAATTAGTGACTCTTGAGTTATCTAATCCTTTTGTTGATTGATAATTAGAAGTTGCTAATTGATTTGAATACCTCTAAAGCTAGTCTTTCCTTTAGGAGTTGATTAGGACTTGAGGAATCAAATTGATTCATCCACTTGACTTTCTTCCATGGTTAGAGGTTAACTAAGTGGGAGTAATGGATAATTTGTTATCACAATTGAGGAGGATAACTAGGATAGGACTTCTAGTTCTCATATCTTGCCAAGGCTTTGCTAGTTGTTAGTTTATTTTCTTTGCCATTTATATTTCTTGTCTAAAATCTTAAAAACCCCAAATATAACTCACAACCAATAACAAGACACTTTATTGTAAATCCTAGGGAGAACGACCCGAGGTTTAAATACTTCGGTTTATAGATTTTAGGGGTTTATACTTGTGACAAACAAATTTTTGTATGAAAGGATTATTGCTTGGTTTAGAAACTATACTTCGACGAGATTTTATTTGAGAAATTCTAAACCGTCAAAAATCCAATCGTCAGTACGCGTGACTGATGCGTACGCGTCGCTCCTCATTGCCATCTCCTTTGATTCTTGTGCTGTAGAAACTCCATCAAATTTCATTGAATGCTACCTAAAATAAACAAAATTGCAAAAGACTCAAAGTTGCATCCATATTGGCTAAAAGATAATTAATTCTTTATTAAACTCAACAAATTAGATGCAAATTCACTAGAAAAGGATAGGAAAGATGCTCACGCATCAGCAGGGAGGAGTGTTAGATTCTGATTCAACAATGGAAGTAATAAGAAGAATGATAGGACTGTTAAAAGACACAATTTGAAAAAGATAGCTAGAAGATCTCAGTCCAACTATTTACTAACAAGGGTTGAAAGGGTTCGGCAGGAAAGAGAGTGGAGTGAAAGGTGAAGAAAATCTTCCATGATCAAATGAAGATATAAATAAGATGGGAGAGGGTGCTACCCAACAAATGGCACCCAAAGATCTATGAAGATGATAATGTGGAATTATTAAATTTGAGAAAACTCTGATATTTGACAATATTAAAGGGTTCTGTTTAACCCATGCGATTTCCCTAAAGTAGTGTTTTTATGTGAGACAAAAAATACCATCCCGAACGTGGAAGAGATTCTTGGTAGAGAAGGTTATAAAATTTTTTTTTTGTTGATCCAAGGGAATTGCAAGAGATTTAGTGGTTGCATGGAAGGAAGGGAAGAAAATATGTAACAGCTAAAATAAAATAATTAAATACATAGAAGATAAGTAAATTAATAAAAATAGTAGGACCCATTCCAAAGATATTTTTTTCTTCTTCCTCAAACCTTAAACTAAAACACATACAACAAACTATACATTAGCAAACTAAAACACATACAACAAACTATACATTAGCAAAGAGAGAGATGAAAACAGTGAAAGTGCAAAGAGAGGGATAACAAACAAGGAAGAGAGGAGAGATGATGATGACGACAATGATAGCAGAGGAGGTTATTGTTTCCGTTACAAAACACGAGCTAGAGAGAGAGAGAGAGAGAGAGAGAGAGAGAGAGAGAGAGAAGGCAAATGAAAGAGAAGCTAGAGGATAAGAATGAGAGCAAAAAGAACATGGAGGGGTAAGATGCGACAAGGGCATGGAAGTGATGTTGTCGCTGTTGCTGCTGTATTGACGTTGTATTTGAAGAAGAGGAGAATGCTTAATTGCGGGCTCAAGCAACTGAGATGACCGATAAATGATGGAGAACTAGAGAGAGAATGATGAGGAAGGAGGTATGGCGAAGGTGGAAGACGTCACGTTCACATTGGAGCTTGTAACACCCTATCACCCTAAGCCTTACCTCTAGCCGTAAAGCAAAGGACGACAAAGCGTCACAACAGTTCTAAAGCTCCATACAATAATATATAGTCAAGGAATATAATAAACTAGAAGTCCGATGAAGGAATAAAAAGCTCAACAACACCTAAAACAGAGATACAAAAGTGCGAAGTGTTCCCACACGATAATTAAAGCGCAAAGGTAGCAAAAGAGATGAAAGATACAACGTTAAAACAGATACAACAGAGTTTTGAAAGTTAAAATGGATACATCCCGTTTCTCAAAGTTTAAGCCTCTAAGGCAACAAGTACAATAATCAAAAGTGAGAGAATAACTTCATCAAAATAAACAAAAGACAAAAGCGAGCCATCCTCCGCTCTGTCATCATCCGTAAACTCACCGAGGTGGGTTGTGACCTGCATCTGAAAAACAACAACAACATATAGTATGAGAACTGGAGGTTCTCAGTATGGTAACAGTGTCCAATAGATAAGATATAAGGTTCCGGGGAGTCAAAGGCAATCGTAGAACTTCCCACATGCATAAGATCCTAAGGATTTTCTAACTAACAGATCACCACTGTCCCACAGCCTTCACCAACCTATCCTCCATGCGATCCCATCGCCACCGCCTACCGAGCCTCCTTAATCGTAGCAGAAAATACAGATAGTGCAAGCAAGTAAAACATAAGTAATATACATATATAGTATGTAATTCAATTAGAAATTAAACATGTTATTCAAGTTGGCATAATGCAAGTAAACAAAGCAAACAAACACATAAGAATGCATACGATGAATGCATCTTCTATTGGTCGTGATATCACTTGTCGGTTCAACTGTCAACCCGACACATCACCTTGGGATGTCACCCATTGGTCACAAATATAATTAGTGCCCCAGGGATATAGTTCTCGGCACTATCCAGGGATATAGTCTCCGGAACACTCTTGTGACTCGAAAGGATGCGAGCGGGATACTCTACCTCAGACCTCACATCTCAACATAAGCAGGATAAACCACTGTCCTTATGCCGGCACCGCAACCTCGACAAACAGGATTAACCACCATCGTTTCCAGGAGCATAACGGCTTAGAAATCATAACACATCAGTAGTATATTACTAAGTCTCAATGATCACTATCATTCTCATGATGTTCAACAACCTCAATCATTCATTAGCCATCATCCATTCAACACTCTGCCAATCCACTCAAGTTATTCCATCCATAGAACTTTTCCCAAGCCTAAGTCACCATCTCTAATTTCATAATAGAAAATATTCAATTAAGTCCATTCATTGGGTTTTCCTTGTCCCAAAAGCCTAAATAATAGCTAAGGGATCCTAAACGATAGTTACAGAGATTTAGAAAGCTAGAGGAATGCTTAAAAACACAAAAATCACATTTTCAATAAAACAGGAGTAATGCGTACGCATGCACGTACCCGCATACACATGAGTGTCAAATTGGCAATGTCGCTTATGCAAGCTACGTCCACGTACATGAGCATTTGAAATAGAAAAGGGTTTCCGTGTACGCATGCCAATGGCCACGTATGCATGAGTGTTGGGTAGAGGCCCATCCTCGCGTATGCACACCTGTTCTGCGTACGCATGCCACCCAATTTTCAGAAAAAGCTATTTTGCTACATAAATCAATTTTTCACACCAAATTTCAAACGCGCATAACCTTTTCGTTAAAAATAAATTTTCATCCGTTCTTCGAATGGCAAAACTTCACAGACCCAATTTTCATTCAAAAATTTTCATCAAAATTGGGAGTCCAGATGCCAAATTATGGCCCGTCAAAGTTGGTTAAAAACAAGGTTTTACCAAAATTTTGCAAATCCTCTAGTTTTCAAAACTCACAAATCTCATTTCAATTTAACCATACCCAATTCCAATCCTACGCATTAATACAGATTACCAACTACATTTCCATCATTGTTCAATCATACAACACCTAATTATTTAGTTCCAAATCATCAACTCTTTCCACAAATCCCACTCATAAATCACCATTCTCAACAATTATCAATCCAAGCATAAATTAAATCACATTTACACCATTCCAAACCATCACAATCATTGTTCATCAATTTATCATCATCAAACTTCATAATCCTCATCATTTATCATCAACATCAATAACCATCATGAATCATCAACAACATTAATAATAATCATCAATCATCATTAATTCAATCTTATCCTAAGGTCTACTAGCCTAAGTTTCCCACAACATTACATATTATTTAAAAGAAACCGAAACCATACCTTGGCCGATTCTCACACAAGCACAAAATCACCAAATTAATCTCCTCCTCATAAGCCTTCAAGCTTAGCCACCAAAAATCAACAAGAATTCCAAGCTAATCCATAAAAATTACCAAAAATCAATCTTAGGGTTAACAAATTGAAAATCCAAAAGGCTAAGAGCTTTCTTACCTTATCCACTGTAGATTGAGATAAAACCTAATAATTATCCAATGCTAGATGGCACCTAAATAACCAAAATTACAAAATTTTCTCAATAACCAAACCCAAAAATGCAAAAATGTATAGAGCATAGAACTGGAGCATGTATTTCAAGATTCTTACCATTTTATTTGGATAAAATTAAAGAGCTTAGCGGCCACAAATGACACGCAAATCGGAGCTCTGTAGCTCAAGATATGAGCGATTGAAGAAGAGGATAAATAGTAACCTCTCTTCTCTTCTCCCTTCTAACTCAGCTGCCCTAACCCTCTTTGGTAATGAAATAAGGCTGAATTGCCTCATAATGGAGGTTATATATGTTGGGTTTAGGCCCAACTTGGCTCCGATCCAATCGTTTAGTGGTTTTGGTTCGTTCAGCCCAATTTTGGGCCAAAACCTTTAGAATTAGTGCCCGATTTACAATTCTAAATATATTTCTAAGTTTTTCTGCAGTTTTATTTTCTCACTCGCAGTACCGAACAGAGTTAAACCGGTACTGTTGGTTAAATTACTGGTACGCTTTTTTACGCAATTAAAATTTAGGAATTACCTAAGAATATCTCAGGATAATCATTTCGCATCTCTGACTCTAATTCCCAAGTATTCCCTTCCATTCCAGCTCTCCTCTAGGCTACTTTCACCAACAAAACTTCTTTCCTGTGCAACTTTTTCACACTAATGTCATCAATTCTCACTGGCGTGACTTGAAATGTTAGATTCTCCTTCAACTCAACTGATTCGGGCTCTAATACATGAGTCGCATCGTGTGTACTTACAAAGTTGTGACACATGAACGTCATGTAAGTTAGAAAGATGTGGCGGTAAGGCTACTTGATAAGCCAGCGTGACTCACCTCAACACTTCAAACGGTCCAGTATATCTCGGGTTTAACTTCTTCGTTTTGATTGCTCTTCCAATCCACGTTGTCGGAGTAACTTTTAAGAATACATATACCACCCTCCTTAAATTCTAATAGCTTTCTCCTCTGATCCGCATAACTCTTCTGTCGGCTTTGCACAGTTAGAATCCTAGCTCGAATTTGCTTGATCTTTTTAGTGGTCTCTGCTACCAAATATGGACCCAAAACACTTGATTCATCAGCTTGATCCCAACATAACGGAGACTGGCACTTCCTACCATACAAAGCCTCATACGAAGTCATTCCATTGCTCGCATGAAAGCTGTTGTTGTACACAAACTCCACCAGGGCATGTAACAATCCCAACTTCCCGGCTGATCCAACACACAAGCCCTTAGCATATCCTCCAACATCTAAATAGTCATTTCTGACTGTCTGTCAGTTTGTGGATAATACGCCGTGCTGAGACATAGTCTCGTACCAAAAGCTTTTTGGAAAGCTCCCCAAAATCTTGACGTAAAATGGGGATCTCGATCTAACAATATTGTCGTTGGCACACAGTGTAACCTCATCACTACCTCCTTTATGTACAGTCTCGCCAATTCCTCCAGCAAATAGTTCACTCAGAGTGGCAGAAAGTGAGTGGACTTAGTCAATCAATCCACAATCATCCAAACCACATCAAATCTTGACCTAGTCCTCGACAAACCCGTTACAAAATCCATAGCAACTCCTTCCTACTTCCATTGAGGAATCTCAAGAGACTATAGCATTTTCGACGGTCTCTGGTGCTCTATCTTCACCTTCTGACATGTTAGACACTTGGACACAAGTGAAGTTACATCATCCTTCATTCAAGGCCACCAAAACATTTTCTTCCTGGATAAATAGAGAATCCGCTCTTATGAGCTTTTGCTAACAACTCTTGTCTCAAACTCCTAACATCTAGTACATAAATCCTTCCTTTGTATCTCCATATACCGTCACCATCTTTGGTGAACTCTCCTTGCCTGTCCTTTCCCACTGGTTGTAATATTTTCTGAAGCTCTTGGTTATCTTGCTGTCCTCTCTTTATCTCAGCCTTGAACATACTTGAGATATGCAATTGGTTCAAACAAGCCTTTGTGTTAACTTTTTCAATGTCTAACTTAAGCTCTGTAAACTTGTTTACCAATTCTTCCTCTTTAATTTACATCTACGCAACCGTCAATGACTTCCTACTCAAGGTATTTGCTACTACATTAGCCTTCCTGGGGTGATAACTCAGTTCAAAATTGTAATCCTTCAGTAACTCCATCCATCTTTTTTGACGTATATTGAGCTCTTTCTGATCAAAGATGTACTTGAGACTCTTGTATTAGAAAAGTCTCTGAACATCACTCTGTATAAGTAGTGCCTCCAAATCTTTAACGCACATACAACCGCCGCCAATTTCAAGTCATAAGTTAGATAATTCACCTCATGTGGTCTTAGCTGACGCAAAGCATAAGCTACCACATTCCGGTGTTTCATTAACACACAACCCAAGCCTTTTAGTGAGGAATCAAAATAAACTTCAAACAATTGGTGTGGTTCGGGTAAGATCAAGACTGGTGCTGAACTCAATTTCTCTTTCAGTGTCTGAAAATTTTCCTCGCATTCTGACATCCACACAAACGGTGTATCGTTCTGAGTTAGCTTAGTCATTGGCAACGCAATTTGTGAAAATCCGTGAACAAATCTTCGGTAATATTTGGCTAATCCTAAGAAGCTCCTGATTTCATTCACTGATGTCAGTCTTTCCCATTCCATCACTGCTTCAATTTTCAAAGGATCCACTACTATTTTTCCATTACTTTACCTCCTCTGTTCAAAATTCACACTTTGACAACTTTGCATACAACTTTCATTCCTTCAAAATTTACAACACTATCCTTAGATGTTCCTTATGCTCTTTCACCGTCTTTGAATAAACCAGGATGTCATCTATGAACATCACCATAAACTTATCCAAAAAGAGACAAAATACTCTGTTAATGTAATCCATGGACACAGCAGGTGTATTCATCAACCCAAAGGACATCATCGCATATTCATAGTGACCATAACATGTTCTCAATGCAGTTTTCGAAATATCCTCCTCTTTTACTCTTATTTGATGAAAACCTGACCTTGAATTAATCTTTGAGAACACTCCAGCTCCTTGCAACTTATCCATTAAATCGTCGATTCTCGGCAATGGATACTTGTTCTTCACCGTCATCTTGTTCAACTATCGATAGTCCATATAAAGTTGCATCCCTCCATCTTTCTTTTTCACCAATAAAACTGGTGCTCCTTACGGAGACACACTCGGTCGAATGAACCTCTTATTTAGAAGCTCTTCTAACTGAGTCTTAAGTTTAGCCAGCTCTATTGGAGGCAACCTATACAGTGCAATTGAAACTAGACCTGCTGTCGACACCAAGTCTATCACTAATTCATTCTCCCTTTGAGGTGAAAATTCAAGAATATCTTCAGGAAACACTTCGGAAAACTCTTTAACTATGAGAATTTGGTCTAACTTCTGCTCATTGCCTGATGCATTCGCAACTAAAAGTATATGACCTTAATATTCTTCCCCACAATAGTTCACCATTACAGAGTTCAAGTAATAAACCTCAGCTACCACTTCTCCTTTTTCTCCTTCTGACATAAATCGAATCGATCACTCAAAGCAATCCAACAACACGCAATTCTTTGACAACCAATCAAATCACAAAATCATCTCCAACCTAACCATCGGCAAACAGATTACGTCATGAACAAAGGATCTATCTTCAATCTGGAAAGGTATTTGCCTACAACCTTACCTAGTCACCACTGTTTGGGACGGGGCATGCACATGCAAATCAAAAGTTAAGTCTGAGAATTTTAACCCCAGCTCGGCAGCCTTATCAAATGCAATAAACAAATGTGAAGCGCCCGTGTCATACAATGTAATCAAAGTTTTGTCACCAATTAAACACTTACTTACCGTTAGAGGCTTTGACCTAGTTGCATCAGTGGCATTCACAGCAAGTACACGGCCTTGTTGTTGGTTTTGACCTGCATTCGGATTCCTCCCACGAGGTCAATTCCTTGCCATGTGTCTAGATAATCCACAAGTAAAACATCCACCTATACCCAACCTTCACGAATCATAAGGATGAAAATATCTGTAACAGTCAAAAGTTAAATCCGGATAATTTTTACTTTGCTTACCTCTTCCTTTTCCCTGATGAACCTGGTCATAGTTGGTCTTCCAAAGGTTTCCTTGACCTTAGGGATTATGAGGGCTATGTCCACCCCTTTTGAAGTTTTGGGCTCTTGGTGAAAAATACTTCCCACGACCTCGGTTGTTATTACCTCCACGAGTATTCCTCGCCAAAGCCACCTTCTCATTATAATCCTCTAAAACCCTTGCCTTGTTCACCAGCTCAGAAAATCTCCGAATCTCTAACGGAGCCACGACACTCATAATGTTTTCTCTAAGACCTCCCTGGTACTTAATGCACTTCCAACCCTCATAGGACTCAGGGGCACCCTAACATACCCTTGAGAACCTATAGAGTTCTTCGAACTTAACGGTATACTCGGCCATAGACATAGACCCTTGCTTCAGCTGCATAAGTTTCAAATCTCTAGCTTGCCTCACTAACTCTGGAAAATATTTCTTGTAGAAAGCAGTCTGAAACAACTCCCACAGAATGTTTGTATTTTGAAGTTGCAGCAGTCGAAACTTTTCTTGCCACCAGTTATGAGCTTCTCCCATCAGTTGATAAGCTGCAAACTCCACGAATTGATTATCTAGAACATGCTAAGTCTGCAGTGCATGATCCATGGCTTGGAACCAGTTGTCTGCTTCAGTAGGATTTGTTGTCCCTCTAAAAGTTGGAGGGTGGGGCTAGCTTTTAGGAGCACCTCCTAAGTTATTTTTGGTCCTTTCTCCATTTCCATTTTCGGTTGTTGCCCATTGTTGGACTGAGCAACAATAGTCGAATGACTCACTTAGTTAGGCAAGTAAAAATGGTATTTTGAGGGTTGTATATTGCATTAAACAGTATTTTATTTAGCGCCCTAGTGGGCAGAAGCTCCTCTTTTGATTCTGTCTTCCTGGCGCTAAATGCTAGGCTTGGCATTTAGCACCCTTAAGGGTAGAGGGCTTCCACGTGTTTTTGAGTTGCTAGCGCTAAACACCCAAGTCTGCGTTTAGCGCCAGCTTGGCATGTTCCAAACTCTTCTCTTTTCTTACACACGAGCTCCACCAAACCGATCCAAACTTCACCTGAAATAATTAAAACACAAAAGCAACTTGGTGGACGAAATTGTGATCATCAATGGCGCCATCAACATGGTACGCTCAATTGTAATCTCAACTTTTTATCACAACTTCACACAACTAACCAGCAAGTGTACTGGGTCGTCCAAGTAATAAACCTTACGCGAGTAAGGGTCGATCCCACAGAGATTGTTGGTATGAAGCAAGCTATGGTCACCTTGTAAATCTTAGTCAGGCAAACTCAAATGGTTATGGGTGATATACGAATAAAACATAAAGATAAAGATAGAGATACTTATGTAATTCATTGGTGGGAATTTCAGATAAGCGTATGAAGATGCTGTGTCCCTTCCGTCTCTCTGCTTTCCTACTGTCTTCATCCAATCCTTCTTACTCCTTTCCATGGCAAGCTGTATGCAAGGGTTTCACCGTTGTCAGTGGCTACCTCCCATCCTCTCAGTG
>NC_029772.3:21891518-21892190 GCF_000817695.3 Arachis duranensis | reverse complement strand
AAGAGGGGTAGGGTTCGGTCATGTATGGGTGGGTTTGGGTGGGAAAGTGGTTTGAATTTGAATGGTGGGGTAGGTGGGGTTTTATGAAGGATGGATGTGAGTGGTGAAGAGAAAGATGGGATTTGATAGGGGAAGGGTTTTTGGGGAAGAGGTGATGAGGTGATTGGTGAATGGGTGAAGAAGAGAGAGTGGTGGGGTGGGTGGGGATCCTGTGGGGTCCACAGATCCTGAGGTGTCAAGGAAAAGTCATCCCTGCACCAAGTAGCGAGCAAAATTGCTCTTTGTGCTATTTCTGGCGTTAAACGCCGGGCTGGTGCCCCTTTCTGGCGTTTAACGCCAACTTCTTACCCTTTACTGGCGTTTAACGCCAGTCTGGTGCCCCTTTCTGGCGTTAAACGCCCAGAATGGTGCCAGACTGGGCGTTAAACGCCCATCTGCTAGCCTTACTGGCGTTTAAACGCCAGTAGGATCTTCCTCCAGGGTGTGCTATTTTTCTTTCTATTTTTTATTTTGTTTTTGCTTTTTCAATTGATTTTGTGACTTCTCATGATCATCAACCTACAGAAAACATAAAATAACAAAGGAAAATAGATAAAATATAACATTGGGTTGCCTCCCAACAAGCGCTTCTTTAATGTCAATAGCTTGACAGTGGGCTCTCATGGAGCCTCA
>NC_029772.3:21890571-21890984 GCF_000817695.3 Arachis duranensis | reverse complement strand
TTGTCTGCCATCTCTAGTGAGATTTTTGCAGCTTGCACCTCAAAAATCCCTAACTTCTCCATTATAGAGAGGGGCATGAGGTTTACACTTGACCCTAGGTCACACAAGGCCTTCTTAAAGGTCATGGTGCCTATGGTACAAGGTATTGAAAACTTCCCAGGATCCTGTCTCTTTTGAGGCAGTTTCTTAAAGGGGGTTCATCACCCCAAGTCTCATCTCCAAATAACTTGTCATTTAGCTTCATGATTGCTCCAAGGTATTTAGCAACTTGCTCTTTAGTGACATACTCATCCTCTTCAAAGGAAGAATATTCATCAGAGCTCATGAATGGAAGAAGTAAGTCCAATGGAATCTCTATGGTCTCATTTTGAGCCTCAGATTCCCATGGTTCCTCATTGGGGAACTCATTGGAG
>NC_029772.3:21889891-21890400 GCF_000817695.3 Arachis duranensis | reverse complement strand
TCTTCTGTATTGCTTGGAAGAGTACTAGGAGGGAGTTCAGTAATTTTCTTGCTCAGCTGACCCACTTGTGCCTCCAAATTTCTAATGGAGGACCTTATTTCAGTCATGAAACTTTGAGTGGTTTTGATTAGATCAGAGACCATGGTTGCTAAGTCAGAGGTGTTCTGCTTAGAACTCTCTGTCTGTTGCTGAGAAAATGATGGAAAAGGCTTGCCATTGCTAAACCTGTTTCTTCCACCATTACTATTGTTGAAACCTTGTTGAGGTCTCTGTTGATCCTTTCATGAGAGATTTGGATGATTTCTCCATGAAGGATTATAGGTGTTTTCATAGGGTTCTCCCATGTAATTCACCTTTTCCATTGAAGGGTTCTCAGGATCATAAGCTTCTTCTTCAGATGAAGCCTCCTTAGTACAACCTGGTGCATTTTGCATTCCAGACAGACTTTGAGAAATCAAATTGACTTGCTGAGTCAATATTTTGTTCTGAGCCAATATGGCATTCAGAGT
>NC_029772.3:21887294-21889359 GCF_000817695.3 Arachis duranensis | reverse complement strand
ATGGAACTTGCAATTCTGTTGCATTAGAGAAACTAATTGAGGCTTAAGCTCAAAGTTGTTTGCTCCAATAGCAGGGATAGAGATGCTTCTCCCATAGAAGTCGGGAGTAGGTGCAGTAAAGTCACCCAGCACCCTTCCTTGCATTGTTGGCATTGTTGTTATTTTCGGCTGCCATGGGTTCTTCTTCTTTGAAGATTTCTGTTAGGTCCTCTACAGAGAATTGTGCCTTAGCTTCTCTTAGATCCTCTATGTCACAGTATAGAGATTCCTTGAGGGGTCAGAGGAATAGAAAAATAGAAGGCAGAAGTAGAAGAATTCGAACTTATCAAGAGAGATGGAGTTCGAATTGTTCATTGAGGGAGAGTGTTAGTTCATAAATAGAAGGATGTGAGAAGAGGGGAAGAAATTTTCGAAAATTAAGTAAAAAATTTTAAAAACATTTTGAAAAACTTTAATTGATTTTCGAAAACCAAGATTGAGAGAGAAGTAAAGTGATTTTTGAAAAAGATTTTGAAATTAGAAATAAAAAAGATTTGATTGAAAACTATTTTGAAAAAGATGTGGTTAAGAAGATATGATTGATTTTAAAAAGATGTGATTGAGAAGATATGATTTGAAAAACATTTTTTTTTTAAAAAAAGATTTGATTTTTAAAAATTAATGACTTAGCTATCAAGAAAAGATATGATTCAAACATTAAACCTTTCTCAACAGAAAAGGCAACATACTTGAAATGTTGAATCAAATCATTAATTGATAGCAAGTATCTTTGAAAATGGAAAGAAGTTGATTTTGAAAACATATGATTGAAAAGATATGATTTGAAAAAGATTTGATTTTGAAAAAGGTTGAAAACTTAAAAAAAAATCTGCATTAAAAACAAAATCTTCCCTCTTGTGCCATCCTGGCGTTAAACGCCCAGAATGGTGCACATTCTGGCGTTTAACGCCCAAACTACTACCCTTTTGGGCGTTAAACGCCCAGCCAGGTACGCTGGCTGGCGTTTAAACGCCAGTTTGCCCTTCTTCACTGGGCATTTTGAACGCCCAGCTTTTTCTGTATAATTCCTCTGCAGTATGTTCTGAATCTTCAATTCTCTGTATTATTGACTTGAAAAGACACAAATTAAAAATATTTTTGGATTTTTAATAGTGAGGAATAATCAAAATGCAACTAAAATCAAATAACGATGCATGCAAGACACCAAACTTAGCAGTTTGTATACTACTGACACTAACAAAATGAGAATGCATATGAGACACACAAAACACTTAAGTCAAGAGAATTTAAAAATCAGAGCAATGAAATCATCAAGAACAACTTGAAGATTAATGAAGACACATGCATGAATGCAAAAAGAACAAAAACATGCAATTGACACCAAACTTAAAATGAGACTCTAGACTCAAACAAGAAACATAAAATATTTTTGGTTTTTTATGATTTTGTAATTTTTTTGGATTTTTCGAAAATTAAGTGGAAAAGAAAATAAAGGTATCAAAATTCTTAATGAGAACTCCAGGAATCATGCAATGTTTAGTCTAAGACTCCGGTCCAGGAATTAGACATGGCTTCACAGCCAGCCAAGCTTTCAAAGAAAGCTTCGGTCCAAAACACTAGACATGGCCAATGGCCAGCCAAGCCTTAGCAGATCACTGCTCCAACAGCAAGATTGATAGAAATCAACAAGCTCTTGTGATGATAAGTTGAAACCTCGGTCGCTCTGAAGAAAAAAAATACCTAATCTAAGCAACAAGATGAACCGTCAGTTGTCCAAACTCAACAATCCCTGGCAGCGGCGCCAAAAACTTGGTGTCGTTGCCGGATCAAAACTTGGCACTGTTATTGCAGGGAACAAATGCGAAACTGTAGTTAGGACATTTAATTCCCCGGCAACGGCGCCAAAAACTTGGTACGCTCAATTGTAATCTCAACTTTTTATCACAACTTCGCACAACTAACCAGCAAGTGTACTGGGTCGTCCAAGTAATAAACCTTACGCGAGTAAGGGTCGATCCCACAAAGATTGTTGGTATGAAGCAAGCTATGGTCACCTTGTAAATCT
>NC_029772.3:21886375-21886591 GCF_000817695.3 Arachis duranensis | reverse complement strand
TCTTGGAGTTAAATGCCAGCTTTTATGCCAGTTTGGGCGTTTAACTCTCACTTTGGTGCCAGTTCCGGCGTTTAACGCTGGGAATTCTGAGGGTGACTTTGAACGCCGGTTTGGGCCATCAAATCTTGGGCAAATTATGGACTATCATATATTGCTGGAAAGCCCAGGATGTCTACTTTCCAACGCCGTTGAGAGCGCACCAATTGGGCTTCTGTA
>NC_029772.3:21857842-21886248 GCF_000817695.3 Arachis duranensis | reverse complement strand
GTCTCTGAATCAGATTTTTGCTCAGGTCCCTCAATTTCAGCCAGAAAATACCTGAAATCACAGAAAAACACACAAACTCATAGTAAAGTCCAGAAAAGTGAATTTTAACTAAAAACTAATAAAAATATACTAGAAACTAACTAGATCATACTAAAAACATACTAAAAACAATGCCAAAAAGCGTACAAATTATCCGCTCATCACAACTCAAAGTAGCATCCAAAGATGCTTCAAACACTAAAATTTAATTAAAACTCAATAAATTTGTATGTAAAATAAATATAAAATAAAGAAAAGATGCTTACGCATCACCCAACCTTTCCATAGCTTGAGTCGTCGCAGCAGCACTCGCTGGCATAGAATTGGCTAGGTTAGTCATCACCGCCATGAACTCGGCATGGTTATCTGCTGGTTGGTCATCCTCATTTTCTCTCCGTGTATGTGATCGACCTCGTCTATAAGTTGCCATTCGAGGTCCGGTCCACACCAAACAATTGATATCAAGGTGATTAGTCTCAATACCTCATGGTCAGTGCTTCAATTATCCCAAAAAGGTACTCACAAACAAGCATGCTATGGATATTAAACAGATATCCTAAATAGCACGAAAGAAAAATGACGCAGAGTATGCAATGAAGCACAATCGATCTATCCCTCAGGCTCACGAGGACGAACCACTCTGATACCACTAAGTGTAACACCTTATCATGTTAAGCCTTACCTTTAGCCATAAAGCAAAGGATGACAAAGCATCACGACAGTTCTAAAGCTCCATAGGATAATATATAGTCAAAAAATATAATACACTAAAAGCCCGATGAAGGAAAAAAGCTCAAGGATGCATAAAATAGAGATACAAAAGTGTGAAGCATTCACACACGATAACTAAAGCGCAAAGGTAGGAAAACAGATTAAAGATACAAGGTAAACAAGGTAAAACAGAGTTTTAAAAGTTAAAAAGGATACATCCTATCTCTCAAAGTTTAAGCCTCTAAGGCAACAAGTACAATAATCAAAAGTGAGGGAATAACTGCATCAAAATAAACAAAAGACAAAAGCGAGTCATCCTTTGCTTTGTCACCATATGCAAACTCACCGAGGTGGGTTACGACCTACATCTAAAAAACAAAAACAACATATGGTATGAGAACCGGAGGTTCTCAGTATGGTAACAGTGCCCAATAGATAAAACATAAGGTTTCGAAAAGCCAAAGGCAATCCTAGAACTTTCCACATGCATAAGATTCAAACTTAGAAACACTTCTATAAAAATTCCATAAAGGGTTATCTAATCTTAAGGATTTTCTAACTAACAGATCACCTCTGTCCCACAGCCTTTTCCAACCTATCCTCCATGTGATCCCATCGCCATCGTCTACTAAGCCTCCTCAATTCCGGCAGAAAACACAGATAGTGCAAGTAAGTAGAACACAAGTAATATACATATACAGCAGGTAATTCAATTAGCAATTAAACATGTTATTCAAGTTGGCACGATGCAAGTAAACAAAGAAAAGAAACACATAAGAATGCATAAGATGAATGCGTGTCCTATTGGTCGTGATATCACTTGTCTAACTGCCCACCCGACACATCCCCTTGGAATGTTGACTTTCAGTCACGAATATAATTGGTGCCCCAAGGATATAGTGCATGACCCACTATCCAGGAATATAATGTCTAGCACACTCTTATGACTCGAAAGGATGTGAAAGGGATACTCTGCTTCAGACCTCACATCTCAATGTAAGTGGGATAAACCACCGTCCTTACGCCGGTAGTGCAACCTCGACAAGTGGCATTAACCACTGTCCTTGCCAAGCATATAACGACTTAGCAATCATAGCACATCAGTAGTATATTACTCAATCTCAGTGATCGCTGTCATTCTCATCATGTTTAACAACCTCAATCATTCATTTTTCTCAAGTCATTATTCACTTAACACTCTGCCAATCCACTCAAGTTATTCCATCCACAGAACTTTCCAAGCATAAGTCACCATCTCTAATTTCATAATAGGAAATATTCAATTAAGTCCACTCATTGTGTTTCCCATGTCTCAAAAGCCTAAATACTATCTAAGGGATCTTAAACAGTAGTTACAGAGGTTAAGAAAGTTAGAAGAATGCTTAAAAACACAAAAATCACATTTTTAGCAAAATAGGAGTCATCCATACGCATGCATGTTGCCACGTATGTGATCATTCGAAGCAGAAAGGGTTTCTGTGTATGCATGCTGGTGTGCACGAATCCCAACACCTTCGTACAGTAGTACCAGCAAGTGCACTGGGTCGTCCAAGTAATACCTGAGCGAGTCAGGGTCGATCCCACGAGGATTGTGGTTTGAAGCAAACTATGGTTATCTTGCAGGTCTTAGTCAGACAGATCAGAAGGTTGATAGATAAATATTTATGGGATTATTATAATAGGGTGCTAATACTTTAAAGATAGAGTTGATGATTGGAGTTGCTTTGCCTTTCTGAATTAACTCCAGTATTACTGCTCTCTTTGCTTGTGAGTGATTTCTTCAATGGTAGGTTGTATGTGATTGACATTGGTTTGAGCAACTGCCAATACTCCTCCAGATCTAAACTCTAGGTTTAGTGCAGATCCATTATGATTGAGGGTGAAGCTCATACAGTTCGTTCTCCTTAATGATCCTACTCAAAATGCCACAGACAAGGTCGGATCTTCTGGATCAGAGAATGCTGCACCTTGGGTTCTAGCCTCTACCACAGAGACTCTAATCTCCCTGTAAATTGGCTGAACTGATGTCTCAAGAAGTCCCCAACAAAGTCGTGGATTAGCCGTCTGAGAGACGTATATTCAAGCTGGTGGCTCATCATTGTCCGATGAAAGACGCACTCTAAACCCATATAGAATGTGATAACCTTATGCTAGTTCAACGCATTCATATTGATGAAGAACGAATGTACATCTTAGAATTAATCAAACACGGATCGAAGAGAAACAGTAGTACTTTTATTAATTCTTAGGACTCAACAAGGCTCCTCCTCTCAACCTAGGAGGTTTAGAATCCCATACTGAAAGTAAAAACACAATGTAAGGTGTTATGAGGCCTCTGGGGCATGGAACGCCAGTTAGGGGGTCCTCTTTGGGCGTTTGGATGCTATTATCTACTCTTTGGGCGCTGGACGCTTGGAAGGGGGTAGGAAGCTGGCGTTGGACGCCAGTTTTGGGCCTTCTAATCTGAAGCAAAGTATGAACTATTATGTATTTTTGGAAAGCGCTGGAAGTCAAATTTTCATAGGCGTTGAGAGCGCTCCATTTGGACTTCTGTAACTCTAGAAAAGCTCTTTCGAGTGCAGGCATGTCAGATCCGGACAGCATCTGCAGTGCTTTCTCTGTCTCTGAATCAGAGTTCTGCTCCAGCTCCTCAATTTCAGCCAGAAAATACCTGAAATTGTCCAAAAACATAAAAAACTCATAGTCGAATCCAAAAATGTTAATTTATCACTAAAACCTATAAAAACTTAATAAAAATTAATAAAACACACTAAAAACTATATGAAAATGATGTCAAAAACCATATAAAATATCCGCTCATCAAAACACCAAACTTAAACTGTTGCTTGTCCCCAAGTAACTAAAAACACAGTAGAATGGAAAAGAAAATTACATACAATAAATTTCTAAGTTTCCAATGAAGCTTAGTTACAATCAGATGAGCGGGACTTAGTAGCTTTTTACTTCTGAATAGTTTTGGCATCTCACTATCCATTGAAACTCAGAGATGTTGACATCCTTAGGAATTTAGAATCCAGATGATATTATTGACTCTCCTAGTTAAGCTTATTTTGATTCTTGAACACAGCTTTCAGAGTCTTAGCCGTGACCCTAAGCACCTTGTCTTCCAGTATTACCACCGGATACAATAATACCACAGACACTTTAATCGGGTGAACCTTTTCAGATTGTGACTCAGCTTTGCTAGAGTTCCCAGATAGAGGTGTCCAGAGTTCTTAAGCACACTCTTTTTGCTTTGGACCACGACTTTAACCGCTCAGTCTCAAATTTTTCACTTGACACTTTCACACCAGAAGCACATGGTTAGGGACAACTTGTTTAAGCTGCTTAGGCCAGAATTTTATTGCTTTAGCCCCTCCTATTTACTAGTGCTCAAAGCCTTGGGTCCTTTTACCCTTGCCTTTTGGTTTAAAGGGTTATTGGCTTTTTCAATCTACCCTCCTTTTCTTGTTTGGGCAGTAATGGATTTTTCTGCTTTTTTTTCTTTTTCTTTTCGCCATTTTTTCTTTCTTTTTCTTTTGCAACATGCTTTTTCTCTTTCTTTTTGCTGCTTTTTCTTACTTTAAGAATCAATTTTCAGATTTTTCAGATTATCAATAATACTTTTCTTTTTCCTTTATTCTTTCAAGAGCCAACATTCTAAAATTTCAACTTCAAATATGCACTGTTTATTCATACATTCAGAAAACCAAAGCAAATGACACCACATCAACATAATTGAACTATTCTTATTTTAAACTTGAAATTTATGCATCTCTCAATTCTTTTCAATAAAAATTTTCTTTTAAGCAAGGTGAGAGATATATGAGACATTTTACAACTTAAAGACAACAATGCAAATGATTATGCAACTAGAACAAGAGAACAGATAAACAGACAGAAAACAAAAAAAAATAGTAGGAAAGGGGTGTAAAGAGAACGAATCCACCTTTAATGATGGTATCTAGTGCTCCTCCTTGAGGATCCAATGTGATGCTTGATCTCTTCTATGTCACTCCTTTGCCTTTGTTGCTCTTCCCTCATAGCCCTTTGGTCTTCCCTTATGCATGGCTCTTTGATCTTCTCTTATTTCATTGAGGGTGGTAGCATGCTCTTGATGCTCCATCATCAATTGCTCCATGTTAGTGCTCAATTCTCCAAGAGAAGTTTGCATTGATCTCAATAGCTTTGGGGAGAAAAATACATCCCTTGAAACATCTCATGGATCACATACTGAGGCGGGTGCACAGGCTCTTGTGCTTGCTCTCTAGTTTGCTCCATCCCATTCTTAGTGATGGGCTTGTCCTCCTCAATAGAGATATCTCCATTTATGACAATTCCAGCAGAATTGCATAGATGACAAATGAGATGTGGAAATGCTAACCTTGCATTGGTGTGAGGCTTCTCAGGTACCTTGTACAATTCTTGAAGAATCACCTCATGTACTTCCACCTTAGTTCCAATCATGATGCAATGGATCATGATGGCTCTGTCAACGGTCACTTATGACCGATTGTTAGTGGGGATGATACATCTTTGGATGAACTCCAGCCATCCTCTAGTTATGGGCTTAAGGTCAACTCTTCTTACTTGAATGGGATTGCCTTGAGAATCCTGATGCACCACTATTTTGTGGTACATCTTGTACTTAATTGAGTGTATTTTATCCATTAATCTCACACTTATTCATAGAAATAGTATGTTTTACATTTTCCTTCCTAATTTTGTACTATGATTGAAAACATGCTTCTTTGGCCTTAATTTTACTAATTTTAATCCTCTCTCATTATCATTTGATGCCATGATATGTGTGTTAAGTGTTTTTAGAGATTACAGGACATGAATAGCTTAGAGGATAGAAAGGAAGCATGCAAAAGTGGAAGGAATACAAGAAGCTGAAGGAACTGCAAAGCTGTCAGCCCTGACCTCTTCGCACTCAATCGACCATAACTTGAGCTACAGAGGTCCAAATGAGGTGGTTCCAGTTGCGTTGGAAAGCTAACATCCGGGACCTGTATGTATCAAAAATTGTTGGGGGTGATTTCTGGGCTATTTTGACCCAATTTTTGGCCTAGAAAACACAGATTAGAGGCTACAGAGTGGGAGAATCCATTGATTCAATCATTCAACTTCTCATTCACATAATTTTAGGTTTTAGATGTAGTTTTTAAAGAGGGAGGCTCTCTCCTCTCTCTAGGTTTTAGGATTTAGGATTTTCTCTTCTACTCTTATTAATTACTCATTGTTATTATTTTAGTTTGTGAACTTTTGATGTTAGATTCAATTTCCATATTAATGTAATTGATTGTTTGGATTTTATTATCTCTTATTGCTTTTCTATGTTTTTGTGTTATGCCCTCCAAATACTTGACAAAATGCTTAAAAGGATGTTAGAGTAGGATTTTTTGTTCTTGGCTTGGTTGAGTAATTGGTAACACTTGAGTTATCAAACGCCTTGGTTGATTGATAATTGAAAGTTGCTGATTGTTTTAGATTCCACTAAAGCAAGTCTTTCCTTAGGAGTTGACTAGGACTTGAGGAATCAAATTGATTAGTCCACTTGACTTTCCTTCATTCGTTGAGGGTTAACTAAGTGGGAGAAATGAACAATTCTCATCACAATTGATAAGGATAACTAGGATAGGATTTTCTGTTCTCATACCTTGCCAAGAGCTTTTCTAGTCATTAGTTTATTCCATTTGCAATTTACTTTTTCTTGTTCTCTTATCCAAAACCCCCAAACATAATTTTCCATAACCAATTATAAGCATACTTCCCTGCAATTTCTTGAGAGATGACCCGAGGTTTAAATACTTCGGTTATCAATTTTACTAGGGGTTTGTTACTTGTGATAACCAAATTTTTGCATGAAGGATTTTTGTTGGTTTAGAAACTATACTAGCAACGAGAGTTATTTGTGAATTCTAGACCATACAAAAGTTCTCTCATCAAATCCCTTTTCCACTGTGCTCCTTCCACACAGATATCTAAGAGCACTTGATCCAATCTCTAATCAAAGTTGACTATCCTAGTGTAAGGATGAGGATCTCCTTGCATTAGAGGCAAGTTGAACACCAACCTTACAATTTTTAGACTGAATCCTAAGATTCCTCCTCAGACCATGGTGATCCAATTCCTTGGATTTTGGCTCACACTAGTGTCATGGTTTTTAGTGACCGATGCATTAGCATAGGACTCTTGCACCATGAGAATCCTAACATCCTGAATGGGATTGGTTAGGACTTCCTAACCTCTTCTCCGAATCTCTATTTGAATTTTTGGATACTCATTCTTCTTGAGCATGAAAGGGACCTCAAGGATCACTTTCTTCTCTACCACTACTTCATAGAAGTGGTCTTGGTGGGCTTTGGTGATGAATCTCTCCATCTCCCAAGATTCAGAGGGATTGGCTACTACCTTTTCTTTCCTCTTTCTAGAGGAGTCTCCAACCTTGGTTGCCATGAATGGTAATGGAAAGAAAAAATGCTATGCTTTTTCAACACCAAACTTAAAACTTTGCTCGTCCTAGAGCAAAAATAGAGTAAAGAGAAGAATGGATTATAAGAAGAAGAAAATAGAAGGATATAGAGGGAGAGAGAGGGCTCGGCCTTGTGGGTAGCATGAGTGTATAAGAGGTGTCTGTATGAAGGGTTAGAAGATGGGTATTCACAGGAGTGGGGATGGGTATGGTTCGGCCATAGGGTGGGTTTTGGGTGGGAAATTCGATTTTGAAGTGGGTGGAAGTAGGTGGGAGTTATGATGGTTGGCGAAATGGAATGGATGTGATTGGGCTAGGGTTTTTAGGGAAGTGTGTATTGGAAAGTGTGAAAGTAAGTGGGGGTAGGTAAAAGATGATGTGGAACCCACAGGTCTTGAGAGGCTAGGGAATTCCAGATTTCCTGCTTCTCTGCACTGGCATTTGAATGCCTAGGGGCTGGTCCCTGGCTAGCAATCAATGCCAGCAATGCTGCCCTTGAGGGGTGTTGAACGCCTAGCAGGGATACCTTGGCTGGCGTTCATCTTTAACACTCCATCCAAAGTGTTCTATTTTCACTGCTAGGAAATTTTGTCTCTGTTCTGACTAATGCACACGATCATGACCCTAATAGAAAAACAAAACAAAATAAAATAAAAGGAAATAAGTAATTAATTAAGGTTGGATTGCCTCTCAATAAGCCCTCTTTTAACATTACTAGCTTGACCTTTAGCTCCTTACGGATGTGAGTATGGTCTCAAATTTTTGCCCTTGACAGTGAATTTTCTTCCTATCCTCTCATGAATGAGCTCTACATGCTCTAGAGATAAGACACGACTCACTGTATGTGGTAAGACTAGCTTCTTAGTGAAGACAACTCTCATGCCAGGTGAGAGGCCTTCAGTTGGGACTTTCTTGTCCCTCCAACCTTTAGGTACTTTCTTCTTAGTACCTTTGTGCTTAGAGCTTGTTGATGGCTGCCCAACACCAAACGTAGAATTGATGTTTGGGAGCTCTACAGAGCTCTGTACAGAAAGAAAGGGCTGCAACTCTAAGAGTTGCACAGTTATCTCTCTTTTAGAGAGAGAATTGGGATGAGACATCTTGAATAAGACGTGATCCTCCCCTAGTTGTAAGGTCAGTTCTCCCTTAGCCACATCAATGATAGCATTAGCAGTGGCTAGGAAAGGTCTTCCAAGGATGACAAAGTCATCTTCATCCTCTCCAATGTCCAAGACAATGAAGTTTGTAGGGTTGTAGTGGTTTTCAACCTTTACCAAGACATCTTCTACTAAGCCATATGGTTTTTTCATGGTCTTATCTACTATCTCTAATGAGATGTGTACATCTTGTACCTCAAGAATTTCCAACTTCTCCATTATAGAGAGTAGCATGAGGTTTATGCTTGATCCTAGGTCACACAGAGCCTTTTCAAAGGTCATAGTGCCTATGGTGCAAGGAATCAGAAAGCGTCCAAGATCTAGAAGCTTCTGAGGTAGCTCTTGCTGAACCAAAGCATAGAGTTCTTTGGTGAGTAGTGGAGGTTCCTCCTCCAGAGGCTTTGTACCAAATAACTTGGCATTCAACTTCATAAGAGCTCCTAGGTACCAAGCAACTTGCTCTTTCCTAGTGTCTTCATCCTCATCCGAGGATGAGTAGTCATAAGAACTTATGCACTGTAGAAGTGCATGCAAAGGAACCAATATGGTCTTTATGATTTTCTTTAGTTCTGGGATAGAGGGTTCTTGAGTGGGATTTAAGCACTCAAAGGGTGTGTTTTAACTTGCGTTCAAAGCCAGCTCTATCAGCATATTGGCCATTGAACGCCCTTGCTGTCCACCCTGACTGGCGTTAAACGCCAGTTCCTCTAGCATTCTGGGCGTTGAACGCCCAACAGACATGTCCTTGCTGGCGTTCAATGCCAGCTTCCCTGGGTGAGTGGGCGTTGAATGCCCAGTGAGGGGTTCCTCACTGGCGTTCAGCGCCAGAATGGCTGCATGGTTGGGCGTTGAACGCCTAGTGAAAGGTTCCTCACTGGAGTTCAGCGCCAGAAAGCCTACCTGGTTGGGCATTGAACGCCGAGTGAGGGGTTCCTCACTGGCTTTTAATGCCAGAAAGCCTTAGTATTTGGGCGTTGAATGCCCAGCTAGTGCACCCTAGCTGGCGTTCAACGCCAGCTTTGCTGTTAGGATGGGCGTTGAGCGTCTAGTGAGGGGTTCCTCACTGGCGTTCAGTGCCAGGCTTGCTGCCAGATTTGGCGTTGAACGCTCAGTGATATGTCCTTCACTGGCGTTCAACGCCACCCCCATTCTCCTCAAATTCGGCCTCTACCTCCATGGTTATGGCCTTGCACTCTTCTCTTGGATTCACCTCAGTGTTACGAGGAAGATTGTCTGGAGAAGTCTCAGGGATCCTCTTACTCAGTTGACCAACTTGTATCTCCAAGTTTCTAATAGGGGACCTTGTTTCATTAAAGAAACTATGAGTGGTCTTAGAGAGGCTGAAAACCAGAGTTACTAAGTTAGAAAGGCTCTGCTTAGAGGTTTCCATGTTCCCTTGAGAAGATGGGAATGGTGGTCTATTGTTGAACTTGTTCTGGTTCCTTCCACCTTGATTGTTATTAAAACCTTGCTGAGGTTTCTGTTGATCCTTCCATGAGAGGTTAGGATGATTCCTCCATGAAGAGTTGTAGGTATTTCCATAGGGTTCTCCCATGTAATTCACCCTCTCCATAGTAGGTTAATCAGGATCATAAGCTTCTGTTTTAGAAAAAACTTTCTGATTACTGCCAGCTGCAGTTTGCATTACAGTTGAGAGGTCCCATGGTTTACAAGATTTCTTTTAGAAATGTACATGAACTAGTTGTTAGCAACCATTTCAATGAGTTCTCTAGCTTCTGTAGGTGTTTTCTTTTAGTGGAGTGATCCACCTGCAGAGTTGTCCAATGAAATTTTGGACAATTCAAACAAGCCATCATAGAACATGCCTATGATGGACCACTCTGATTTTGCTCATCCTTTGAGGAGGAAAGAATTCAGCAAGAAAAACATTAACCAGCTTTTTCTAAGAGTCAAGACTCTCTCCTGGTTGGGCATCTAACCATAACTTAGCTCTGTATCTTACAGCAAAAGAAAAGAGTATCAGCTTGTAGACTTCAAGATTAACTCCTTTAGGTTTTACAGTATCACAGATCTGTAAGAACTCAGCTAAAAACAGATGTGGATCTTCCATTGAAAGTCCATAGAATTTGTAATTCTACTGCAAAAGAGAGGTTAACTGAGGCTTAAGCTCAAAATTGTTAGCTCCAATGGCAGGTACAAAGATGCTTCTGCCATAAAAGTCAGAGGTAGGTATGGTGAAGTCACCAAGGACCTTTCTTGGCTCCTCTTGAGGTTCGGCCATGTCTTCCCTTTCTTGTTCAAAATTTTCTGAAAGGTCTCTTCTAGAGTGTTGTGCTTTAGCTTGTTGTAAACGCCTCCCTAAAGTCTTCTCAGGTTCAGGATCAGGAGTCAAGAGGGGTTCTTTATCCCTGTTCTTGGTCATAAACAAGAAGAAAAGAAAAGAAGGAAAAGAAGAAAGCTTTTGTGCCAAAAGACAAGAAACTCCTCTTTAAAGTGAGACATGAAGAAAGAAGAAGATAGAAAATAAATAAAAGAAGTAGAAGAAGGATACTTTGAAAATAGGGGATAGAAGTAAATAAAAGAATATGGAAGATGAGAGAGGGGGAGTAATTTGAATAAATAGAAGTGAGAAGAAGAGAAGTATAAATAAAAAATATAAATAATAATTAAAATATTTTTATTTTTATCTATTTATTTAATTAATTTCAAAAATTATGGTTAATAATTTAAAAAGAATTGAAAATTGGTTAGTGCATTTTCGAAAACAGAAGAGAGAGAAGAGGAGGGAATTTTCGAAAATTAAGAAGAGATGAGAGTTAGTTAGGTTGTTTTGAAAAAGAAGAGAGAGAAGAAGGAGAGAGTTTTCAAAAATTAAAGAAGAGAGGAGTTAGTTAGGAGGTTTTAGAAAAAAAGAGAGAGAGAAGATAAGATATTAATTAAGAAAAGATTTGAATTTAAAATAAGATGTAAGATAAGATAAGAAAAGATTTAAAATTGAAATTTGAAATTAGAAAAAGATAAGATAAGAAATTAAAAAAGATTTGAAAAAGATTTTAAGAAGATAAGATTTGAAATTTGATTTTGAAAAATATATGATTTAAAAATTTGAAAATTGAAAAAGATAAGATAAGATTTTTGAATTTTGAAAAAGATATGATAAGATTTTGAAAAAGATATGATTTTTTTTAAAAGATTTAATTTTTGAAACCTTGACAACTAAGATATTATAAGATAAAAATTTAAAGTCAAAATCTGAATTTTTATTTATGATTTTCGAAAACAGTTAAAAAGATAAGAAAAGATATTAATTTTTTATTTTTGAATTTAATGATGAAAGAGAAAAACACACAAAAGACACAAGACTTAAAATTTTTAGATCTAGCATCCCTAATTTTCGAAAATTTTGGAGGGAAACACAAAGGGACACCAAACTTAAAAATTTTAAGATCAAAACACAAAAAAGACTCAAGGACACTTTAAAGACTACAAGAACACAAAGAACAAAACTCAAATACTCAAAGAACACAAGAACATAAAAAGAAAACCAAACTTAAAATTTTTAGAAAATCAAACATAAATTTTCGAAAATAAAAAGAAAAATAACAAGAAGACACTAAACTTAAAGACTTGACACAAGATTTAACCAAAGAAAAGTTATTTTTAAAATTTTTTAGAAAGAAAGACATGAAGAAAACGAAAAATTCAAGCAAGAACAAACATAAAAGACTCAAACAAAGAACAAAAATTAAACAAAAAAAGAAAAATATTTTTGAAAAAGTTTAATTTTTTTTTTCGAAAATTGAAGAAGAAGAAAACAAAAATAAAAGACTCAATTAAAAATGATAAAGAAAAGAAAATAAAAATTACCTGATCTAGAGAGCAAGACAATCCGTCAGTTTTTCCAAACTCAACAATTCCCGACAACGGTGCCAAAAACTTGGTGCGCAAGAATCCCCACACCTTCGTACAGCAGTACCAGTAAGTGCACTGGGTCATCCAAGTAATACCTAAGTGAGTCAGGGTCGATCCCACGAGAATTGTGGTTTGAAGCAAGCTATGGTTATCTTGCAGGTCTTAGTCTGGCAGATCAGAAGGTTGATAGATAAATATTTATGGGATTATTATAATAGGGTGCTAACACTTTAAAGATAGAATTGAGGATTGGAGTTGCTTTGCCTTTCTGAATTAACTCCGGTAGTACTGCTCTCTTTGCTTGTGGGTGATTTCTTCAATGGAAGGCTGTATGTGATTGACACTGGTTTGAGTAGCTGCCAATACTCCTCCAGATCTGAACCCCAGGTTTAGTGCGGATCCATTTTGATTGAGGGTGAAGCTCGTACAATCCATTCTCCATAATGGTCTTACTCAAAATGCCACAGACAAGGTCGCATCTTCCGGATCAGAGAATGTTGCACCTTGGGTTCTAGCCTTTACCACAGAGACCCTAATCTCCTCGTAAATTGGCTGAACTAATGTCTCCAGAAATCCCCAATGAAGTCATGGATTAGCCGTCTGAGAGATGTATATTCAAGCTGGTGATTCATCATTGTCCGATGAAAGATGCACTCTAAACCCATGTAGAATGTGATAACCTTATGCCAGTTCAATGCATTCATATTGATGAAGAACAAATATACATCGTAGAATTAATCAAACACGGATCGAAGAGAAACAGTAGTACTTTTATGAATTCATAGGACTCAGTAAGGCTCCTCCCCTCAATCGAGGATGTTTAGAATCTCATACTGAAAATAAAATACAATGTAAAATGAAAATAGGGCTGTAAAGTATTGATGATGTTCGAATGATTATGTAAAAATATCTTTAAATACTAAACAGATGACTAGTAAGGATAAAACAGTCTATTCAGTGCTAAAAATCCACTTCTAGGGCCCACTTGGTGAGTGTTTGGGCTGAGCATTGATGAGATCCACATGATATAAGGTCTCTTGGGTGTGGAACACCAGTTAGGGGGTCCTCTTTGGGCGTTTGGACGCTGGTCTCTGCTCTTTGGGTGCTGGACGCCTATAAGGGGCAGGAAGCTGGCGTTGGACGCCAGTTTTGGGCCTTCTAATCCGAAGCAAAGTATGGACTATTATATATTGCTGGAAAGCTCTAGAAGTCAGCTTTCCATGCCATTTAGAGCGTTCCATTTGGACTTTTGTAGCTCCAAAAAAGCTCTTCCGCCAGAAACATAAAAACTCATAGTAGAATCTAAAAATGTGAATTTAACACTAAAACCTATAAAAATGTAATAAAAACTAAATAAAACACACTAAAAACTATATGAAAGTTATTCCAAAAAGCGTATAAAATATCCGCTCATCACATGCCAACAGCGGAGTACACGGGAGTGTAAAGTTGGCATTTTCGTGTACGCATGCCAGGGTCACATATGCATCAATGTTGGGAAGAGGCCCATTATCTTGTACGCATGCCTGTTTTGCGTACGCATGCCTCCCAATTTTCAGAAAATTCTGTTTTGCTGTAGAATTCAGTTTTTCACACAAACTTCAAACACGCATAACTTTTTTTGTTAAAAATCATTTTTTCAGCCGTTCTTTGAAAGGCATAAATTTCATGGTCCAATTTTTATTCAAAACAAGTTTTTATCAAAATTGGGGCTCCGGAAGCCATGTTATGACCCGTCAAAGTTGGTTAAAAACAAGGTTTTACAAAAATTTTGCAAGTCCTCTAATTTTCAAAACTCACAAATCTCATTTCAATTTAGCCATACTCAATTCCAATCCTACACATTCATACACATTACCAACTATACTTCCATCATTGTTCAACCATACAACACCTAATCATTTAGTTCTAAATCATCAACTCTTTCCAGAATTTCCCTCATAAACCACCATTCTCAACAATTATCAATCCAAGCATCAATTAAATTACATTACACTATTCCAAACCATCACAATCATTGTTCATCATTTTATCATCATCAAATCTCATAATCCTCATTATTTATCATCAACATCAATATCCATCATGAATCATCAGCAACATCAATAATCATCATCAATCATCAACAACATCAATAATCATTATCAATTCAATCTTATCCTAAGATCTACCAGCCTAAGTTGCCCACAACGTTACTTATTATTTAAAGAAAATCAAAACTATACCTTGGCTGATTCCCATACAAGCACAAAATCACCAAATTAATCTCCTCCTCACAAGCCTTCAAGCATAGCCACAAAAAAATCAACAAGAATTCCAAACTAATCCATACAAATTACCAAAAATCAATTCGAGGGTTTAACAAATTAACAATCCAAAAGGGCTAACAACTTTCTTACCTTATCCACGATGAATTGGGATAAAACTCAACAATTATCCAATACTAGATAGCACCTAAATAACTAAAATCACAAAATTTTCTCAATAACCAAATCCAAAAATGTGAAAATGTATAGAGCAGAGAACTAGAGTATAGATTTCAAGATTATTACAACTTTATTTAGATTGAATTGAAGAACTCTCCGAGAGCTTCTTATAGCCATAAACTGCATGCTAATCAGAGTTCCATAGCTCAAGATATGAGCGATTGAAGAAGAGGATGAATAGTAACCTCTCTTCTCTTTTTCCTTCTAGCTTAGCTGTCCTAACCCTCTTTGATGGTGAAATGAGGCTGAGTTGCCTCTTAATGGAGGTTATATATGTTGGGCTTGGGCCCAACTTGGGCTTGACCTAACCGTTTAGTATTTTTGGTTCGTTTGGTCTAACTTTGGGCTAAAACCTTTAGTGACTATTTTTATTGCCGTTAAAAGTAAAATAAATGGCCGCTAAAAGTAATTTTTCTTGTAGAGTGAGGTTGGTCTAATAAAATAATAATCAATTTATGGCTAGCATTATTCTAAATTTTATTGTTAATCTTGATTAGACTTAGTTTATATAAAGATTTGAACAAGTAATATTACTCAAATTTATATATCATTAATCCTCCGAAAATTGATAGGGTATTGTTGGTTATTAAAGTATTCTCTAAGCCATATGCATTTAATGAAAATGTTTGGAGGTCATAATTTGAGAATCAAAGAGAGTTATAATTTTTTTTTTCTAAACGAACTCATTGAGTTTAAAATTACTCTTCCTAACGTGCTCATATAGCATTCATGCATTATGGTTTATACATTAATTACATACTCATATTCATTATACTTGAAAATTAATGTTATTCATATTAATTTTCATTTGTGTTATTTTCTAAAAATAAAAATATTAATGATGATAAATTATAGTATTAAACTAGAATTTGAACCGTAAAAATAGCTATGAATTGAGTGTTTTTCATAGCCAACTCCATAGCCACATTTTTGTTAGAGAAAATTGTTTAACACTTCAATTTCATATATGTTCAATTTTTTCTTCATAATCTTCTTCCATAGTTCATTTTATATTTTTTGTTTTATAATAGTAAGTATATAAAAATATGAATTGCATAATAAAATTTGTGAAAATATTTTTAATTTAACATCCACAATTTCACATTTTATATAACATCCATAATTTTATACATGTAAAGCTCATAATTAATACAACAACAACAATAACAACAAAGCCTTGTCCCATTAGGTGGGATTGGCTACATGAATCAAATGACATAATTGAGCTCTATCATATATCATGCCTATAGAGAAACTGTTTGCATATAGATTTTGTTTGATTACCTCATGGATGGTCTTCTTTGGTCTTCCTCTACCTTTCATCCCTTGTTCATCTTCTATCTCATCCACCCTCCTGACTGTGTATTCTGTCGGTCTTCTTATTATATGGACGAACCACCTGAGATGCGATTCTACCATCTTTTCCATAATAGATGCTACTCCAACCTTCTCTCTTATATCTTGATTCCTTATTCTATCCAATTGCGTATGACCACTCATCCATCTCAACATCTTCATCTCTGCCACACTTAACTTATGTTCGTGCTCCCCTTTGGCCGCCCAACACTCTGTACCATAAAGTATAGCCGGTTTGATAATAATGCGATATAATTTATCTTTAAGTTTTAAAGGCACTTTTTTGTCACATATAAAACCAGATGCACTCCGCCATTTTTACCATCCCACTTGGATCCTATGATTTACATCTTGTTCAATCTCTCTATTATCTTGTATGATGCACCCAAGATACTTAAATATCTTAACTTTTCATACGGTGTTATCTCCAATCTTCACCTCTATATTAGAGTTTTCCCTTCGCAGGCCGAACTTACATTCTATATATTCTGTCTTGCTACGGCTTATGCACAGACCATACAATTCTAGAGTTTCTCTCCATAACTCCAACTTCTTATTCTCTTGACTCTCCCATAAGGACGATATCATTGGCAAAAAGTATGCACCATGATACAGGCTCTTGGATATGCTCTGTGAGCACTTCCAAGACTAATGTGAAAAGATATGGACTTAATGATGATCCCTAGTGTAATCTTATACCAATAGGAAATTCCTCTATCACACCATCTTGAGTCTTCACACTAGTTGTAGCTCCATCATACATGTCTTTAATTGTACGAATATATATGATCATTACTCTCTTCTTTTCTAAAATCTTTCATAAGACCTCCCTTGGCACCCTATCGTACGCTTTTTCCAAATCAATAAACACCATATGTAGATCCTTTTTATTACCATACCTCTCCATCATCCTTCTTAACAGGTATATCACTTCAGTGGTGGATCTGTTTGACATAAAACCAAATTAGTTCTCTGTTACTTGTGTCTCTTGTCTCAGCCTTTGTTATATCACCCTTTCCCATAACTTCATGGTATGTCTCATGAGCTTTTATAGTTTTCGCAACTTTGTATATCCCCTTTATTCTTGTAAATAAGTACCAATATGCTCTTTCTCCAATCATCTGTCATCTTCTTAGACCTTAAAATCTCATTAAAAAGCTTGATTAATCAACTGACACCTTTTTCTCCAAGGCCCTTCCAAACATCAATCGGGATATTATCAGGTCCTACTACCCTGCCATTTCTCATCCGCTTTAGAGTCTCTTTTACTTCGAAGTCTCGAATCCTTCGGTAATAGTCGAAGTTTTGATCTTCTTCCCTCGTGCATAACCGACCAAGGCTCGGAAGAGTCTTATGTCCTTCATTAAATAACTCGTAGAAGTAGCTCTTCCACCTTTCATTGATCTTCTCCTCTTGGGCCAACACATCCCCATCTTTATCCTTTATACACTTAACTTGATGCAAGTCTCTCGTTCTTCTTACACGGCTCTTTGCGATTCTATATATACCTTTTTCTCTTTCTTTCGTGCCTAAGGACTGGTAGACCTTCATATGCTCTTGTTCTTGCTTTGCTCACAGCCACTTTTGTTTTGTTTCTTAGCCGCCTTATATTTTTCCCAATTCTCTGCATTGCGGCACAAAGACCACTCTTTAAAGCACACCCTTTTTGCCTTTATCTTTTCTTGTACACTTACCTTCCACCACCAGGACTCCTTGTCTCTTAGTCCTATCCCTCTAGATTCACCAAAACTTTCTTTTGCTGTTCTTCAAATAACTTTTGCCATCTCTTTCTACATTTTCTTCGCGCTTTCGTTGCCATCCCACTTTGCCACTTCTTCTACCTGTCTTAAGAAGATTCTTTGTTTCTCACCTTTCTTCCGCCACCACCTCGTCCTTGGGTTCTTTGTATGATGTATTTTTCTCAACTTTTGCTCAACGCAAAAATCCATGACAAGCATTCTATGTTGTGTTGTTAAACTCTCCCCCGGAATAATTTTATAATTAATGCAAAACTTTTGGTCGACTTTCCTCAACAGGAAGAAGTCAATTTAAGAGCTTTTCATACCACTCTTATAGGTTATAAGATGTTCATCTCTCTTTTTAAAACATGTATTTGCGATGAAGAGATCAAAAGTTGAGGAAAAGTCTAAAATAGTTTTATCCTCGGTATTTACCACCCCAAAACTATGGCCTCCGTGAATACTTCCATACCTAGTCATTTCTCTTCCAACATGACCATTTAAATCTCCTCCTAAGAAAATCTTATCTCCCGAAGGTATGTCTTGGACTAAACTCTTGAGATCCTCCCAAAATCTTATCTTGTGTTGCTCTTTCGAACCCACTTACAGTGCATAGGCGCTAATCACATAAAAAGTTTCTCCTTCCACCACAAGTTTAATAGAAATGATCCAATCTCCCACCCTCTTGACATCCACTACGTCCTTCTTGTAAGAATTAAAGTTTTTCACGTAAAACCATTTTAATAAAATAATTTTAGTACCCGAAATAGATTCAAAATTTATAAGTTTTAATTTGAAAATATAAAGGTGAAATTTGGTTTCAATGAATTTTACTGAGTTGGAAAATGTATCTTTTTTGAAAAGTTTTTGTGAAAATGCGTACTGGCGCTTAAGCCGGCAGTACTAGCTCTAGTCTATCCAGTACCGCATATTTTGGAAAATAAGATTTTGGGAAATTGATTTATTGTTTTGAAAAGGCCAAAATAATTTATAATTGAAAACCGGGCACTAATCTTAAAGGTTTAGGCCCAAAGTGGGCCAAACAAACCAAAAATGCTACGCGATTGGATCGGGCCCAAGTTGGGCCCAAGCACAACATATAAAAGCATATTTTAATGAGCTTTAAGCTCATTTTCAAAACACACACAAAGAGAGGGGCGCTGGTTTTGGGAGAAGAAAGGAGGAAGAAGAGCATTATTCATCTCCTCTTTCTTTTGACCATATCTTGAGCTACGAAGCTCTGATTGACGAGCTGTTTGTGGCCACGTGAAGCTCTTGTCGAGCAATTTGTTTCTATATAAGCAAATCTGGTAAGAAATCGTGTATCAATCTCCAGTTTCCAGCCCTAGAATTCTACATTTTTTGGGTTATAGTTTTGAGTAGATTTTATGATTTTGCTTGTTTAAGTGATCTCTAGTAGCAGATAATTGTTGGATTTTATCCCTGATCTCGTTGGGTAAAGTAAGGTTTTACTAAACTCTTGTGTTTAGTTGTTTTGTGTATCTTAGGTTTTGATTTGATATATATATGATGTTAGTTGAGCTTTGGTGGCTTGTTGGTGAGTTGAAATTTTGTTGGACTCCAATCTTAGTGCGGTGTGCATTTTGGGGAGTGGCCAAGGTATAGTTTCGGTCTCTTCTATGCAATATGTAATATCTATGGACATAGGCTAGTTGATCCCAAGATATGATTGAATGTTGTTGGCGTATGAATAATTATATGTGAATTGATGTTAAATGTTGGTTGTATTGGATTATTGTGGTTGATGATGATTATTGGGAATTACTGGTATTGATGAGTATTTATGGTGATTAGTTATATTGATGAAATATGAAGATTTTGAGAATTTAAGGTAATAAGTTAATGTAAAATGTGTGTGGTGGGTTGGAATAAAGGATGTTGATGATTATGATGCGTGATGATGTATGTTGATGATGATTTTGGATTTTGAATCTTGTGGTTGATGTTGTGTTGAGGTTGGTGGATTAATGATGGTGTGTAAGGTTAGTGTTGGGTGACTTTTATGATAATGATGGGTGTAAGTGGTAGATTTATGTATGAGAAATTATTGAGGTGTAATGTTGTTGTGTAATATTTGATAGCTTAATGATTTGATTGATGAATTGAGTATGGAAATGATGAAAATGTGAATTTTAGGTTGTGGAATGAATTGGAGGATATGTGAATATGATCTAGGTACATTGGGATTGTTTTGAATATGGAATAAGTACTTTTAGATTGAAGGTTGGTTAAAATTGAGGTTTAGAGATTGTTGGTAAAAATAGATTTTTGGTGAACTTTGACAGATCATATCTTAACCTACGATTTTTGAAATTGAATGATTTTTGGCGATAGGATTAGTTTGAGAGTACTTGACTTTCCTTTATTATATAAGGGATAACTAAGTAGGATAACAACCCTTTCATTATTACACTTGAGAGAGTTCAACAGGGATAGAACTTCCATTTAATCTTCTCCCAGTCAAGGCTTTTATTTAAATTATATAAATTCTTAATCATTTATTTCTCTGTTTCTCAATCTCAAAAATTATGTTGGAAAATCTCTGATTAATAAAATAGCACTCTTTCTGCAACTCGTTGGGAGACGACCTGGGATTCATACTCCCAGTATTTTATTTCAAAATTTTGTGACAACCCCTTCTAAATTGATACGCGGAATCAACATTGGTTAAGAGCTATACTTGCAACGTTGTTTTCTCTATAAACTCTTGATCGGTGATTTTTTCGTACGTCAATTTTTGGCGCCGTTGCCGAGGAGTTGCAACAGTGTGCTAGTTTATTGGTTGGAATTTATTTTATTTTGCTACTATGAGCTTTATGTTTCTTTCATTGAATGACGCATTCGCTACCTGATCCGAGCTTACCCACATTTGATCCTGAGATTGAAAGAACCATTTCACGTATAAGGCAAGCTCGGCATCGGTTAGTCCTCTCTAAGGGCGAATCTGAAACGTCATTTAAGGAAGAAACAAGCTCCCTTTCTATTGATTTGGTTGATTTACGCGCAGAGGACATGGCAGCTCCCAAGAGGATTACTCTCCAGAAAGCAAGAGCTCCGGACTTTACACTACCACCTTTCTAAGCGCGTCATCCAAATCTGGGTGCAGATGTTAAACTGAAGACTGCACTAATTAATCTACTGCCAAAGTTTCATGGCTTACCTGCTCAAGAGCCTCTCAAGCACCTCAGAGATTTTCAAACAGCCTGTTCTACTGTCAGGCATAATGGTGCAACTAAGACTTCTATCTTGCTAGCAGCCTTCCCATTTTCTCTTGAAGAAAAGGTGAGGGAGTGGTACTACACTCAACCTGAAGCAGTTGTTACTAACTGGGACACGCTCAGGAGAGAATTCTTCGAAAAATATTTTCCAGCTAAAGTTACTGATAGACTGAGGAAAGAAATTTCAATGATTATCCAAGGTGAATCTGAGACTCTTTATGAGTATTGGGAGCGCTTCAATAATCTCCTAGATGCATGCCCCCACCATATGATTGACAAGTTGGTGTTGATCAGCTACTTCACACAAGGCATAAAGCCTCAAGACCAGACTACATTAGATGGTGTGAGCAATGGTTCTCTGAACAAGTACAAGACCACAGAAGAAGCATGGCAACTGATAGTCGACTTGGCTGAGTCTGCTCAGAATCACAAGCACAACAGGAACAACCACCCCAAGGCTGTGGCAGAGGTTTCCTCTAGCAGTGAGAATAATGCTCTCACACAATCAATATGTGAGATGACCAACCTACTGAAGCAGATACATTTGGGACAGCAACAATCTCAGCCCCCTTCACCACAACATAGCCAACAACTGGTTCCTTAGAGAGTATGTGGAATATGCACTGATTATAATCATTACACTGATGAGTGTCCACAACTCTAACATGAAGACAACACCGTGGCAGATACTCACAATTTCTATGACCGCCCGAATCAAGGATACTATCAACAAGGCGGCAACTATAACCAAGGCGAGAACTTTAACCAAGGTTGAATAATAACAATAATCAGCAGAACCGGTATTAGCAGAATTCTACCTATCAATAGCAGAACCAGAACCAGGCTTACAGAGCACCTCATCTAAGGCAGTTCCAAGCGTCTCAGCAGACCCCTCAGATTACTTACCCCTCTTCATCTTCCAATGATGAATTGCTACACTCTATTGATCAGAGACAGAAGACCATAGAGAACAACCTTACTTCTACTTTAAATGGTCTGAACTCTACCTTGCAAGCTCTTGTCTCATAGATTGGATCACTGAATAACTCCAACAACCAGCCTTTAAGCTCCAGTGGAATTCCTTCTCAACCCTTACTCAACCCCAAGGGTGGCATCAATGTCATCACCTTGAGGTCCGAAACCACACTGCAAGAGAGGAATCTTGAGGAGCCAAGCCAACTAGAACACGCCCCAGCTGAGGACATGCTTGAAGTGGAGGATGTTGAAAAGGAAGATGACGTACAAAACACGGTTGAAGAAGAAGTAACTCAACCAGAGAATGGCGCACCAGAAGGAGCTAAAGCTACCAAAGACGTTACCCCTATCCCATTTTCACACCTTTCAAGAAAGCCCAGAAAGAAGATGGAACTTGACCCAAAAATAGTAGAAATCTTCAAAAAGGTTGAGGTAACTGTTCCCCTTTTTTTATGTCATTCAGCAAGTACCTAAATATGCGAAGTCTCCAAAAGATTTGTGCATACATAAGGATAGGATTAATGAATTAGAAACAATTCCTTTAGGTAGTTCTATAGCTGCATTGATGGGAGATATACCTGAAAAATGTAGTGATCCAGGTCTATGCATGGTTAACTGTACCATTAGGGATGTAATATTTTCTGATTGCATGTGTGATTTAAGAGCATGCGTGAGTATTATGCCTTTGTCCATATATAATGCCTTGAGGCTCCCTCCCTTAAAAAGGCCGGTAGCTTGTTTTGTGTTAGCAGATAAAAATATTATTACAGTGGTTGGAATTGCTGAAGACGTGCTGGTGAGCATTAAGGGGCTCACATTTCCCATTGACTTCTATATCTTGGAAATTCCCCCAAATGACTCAGGGAAACCATCATCCATCTTGCTCAGAAGCCCATTCCTGAAGACTTCAAAGTTCACGTTGGATGCATTCTCAGGAACCTATTCCTTTGAGATAGACGGCCAAGTAGTGAGCTTCAATCTGAATGAAGCTATGAAGCATCCTCTGGAAGACCATTCCGTCTTCCAGTGCAACATCATTGATGAGACAGTAGCTGCATTTCACCAAGAAAAAGTTGAAGAGATGCACATGGAGCAAGGTCCAAGTGTGGGGACACCCTCAGAACATAATGAGAACACATTGCCATCCTCACTAGCTCAAGACGATCCAATACCCAGTCAAGAGCAGAATTTGGAGTTAAAACCCCTTCCACCCCACCTCAAGTATGCTTACCTTGAGGACAATCAGAAGCTCCCAGTTATCATTGCAAGGGAACTCACATCCCAACAGGAGGAGCAGTTGCTTTGTGTGCTGCGAAGACACAAGAAAGCAATTGAGTGGAGCTTGGCGGATATAGTAGGCATCAGCCCTCAAGTTTATGAGCATAGAATATTCTTAGAAGAGGGAGCAAGGTCTGTTCGCCAACCCCAAAGAAGACTGAATCCCACCATCTTGAAGGTTGTCAAGAAGGAAGTAACCAGACTACTGGAAGCATATATCATCTACCCCATCTCAGATAGCGAATGGGTCAGCCCAATGCAAGTGGTGCCCAAGAAGTCTGGAGTCACAACAGTAAAGAATGAACAAGGAGAGCTCATAGCAACTAGAGTGCAGAATTCCTAGAGGGTGTGCATTGACTACAGGCACCTCAACCAAGCCACTCACAAGGATCATTACCCTTTGCCATTTATTGATCAAATGCTTGATCGCCTGTCAGGTAAATCCCATTACTGCTTTTTAGATGGTTACACAGGCTATTTTTAAATTTATATAGCTCCTGAGGATCAGGAAAAGACTACTTTTACATGTCCATTTGGGACTTATGCTTACAAGAGAATGCCCTTTGGCTTATGCAATACACCAGCCACTTTCCAAAGGTGCATGATGAGTCTTTTCTCTGATCTTATTGAGAGCTGTATGGAGGTTTTTATGGATGATTTTAGCCTATACGGTTATTCCTTTAGCCTTTGCTTGGATAGTTTATCTAGAGTATTAGACAGGTGTGTTAGATCAAACCTTGTTTTGAATTTTGAAAAGTGTCATTTTATGGTCAAACAAAGTATTGCTCTAGGACATGTTGTCTCTAATATTGATATTTCTATAGATCCAGCAAAGGTAAATGTCATTTCTAGTCTGCCTTACCCCTCTTCTGTGAGGGAAATTCGTTCGTTCCTTGGTCATGCAGGTTTCTACCAGAGATTTATCAAGGACTTCAGTAAGGTAGCTTTACCTTTATCTAGACTGCTGCAGAAGGATGTTGAGTTTGAGCTGAGTGAGGACTGTATGGAAGTGTTTGATAAGCTGAAGATCGACTTGACTCAAGTTCCAATTGTGCGAGGACCAGACTAGAGTCAACCCTTTGAAATTATGTGTGACACCTCCAACCATGCTGTAGGAGCGGCGCTGGCTCAGCGCGTAGGTAAGGATCCTTTCGTAATTGCATATGCTTCGAAGACCTTAGATGCTGCTCAGTCTAATTACACTACCACTGAAAAAGAGCTTTTAGCTATTATTTTTGCTTTGGATAAATTCCGAGCCTATTTACTTGGCACTAAAGTGGTAGTGTACTTAGACCATGCAGCCCTCAAATATTTGTTAGCTAAAAAAGAGTCTAAACCAAGGCTGATACATTGGATACTGTTACTGCAGGAATTTGATTTAGAAATTAAGGATAGGAGTGGTAACCAGAATTTAGTGGCGGACCACTTGAGTCGCCTTGAGCACATTAATTATGCTTTTCTCTTTGATAGCTTGCATGCAGTATCTGAAGTAGTTCCTTGGTATGCACTGTAGCTAATTATCTAGTTAGTCATACCTTCCCTCCCAATTTTACTAAGCATTAGAGGGACAAGTTGAAAAGCGAGTCCAAATATTATATTTGGGATGATCCATATTTATGGAGGTATGATGCTGACCAGATAATTAGAAGATGTGTGTCTCAATCAGAATTCCATTCCATTTTAGTGGCCTGCCACTCCTCTGAGAGTGGTGGACATTTTGGCCCTCAAAGGACAGTTAGAAAAATTTTAGACTGTCGATTCTGGTGGCCTACTCTTTTTAAAGATGCTGTTGCCTTCTGTAAATCTTGTTCTCCATGCGAGAGGCTTGGTAATATATCCAAGAGGGATGAGATGCCCCAACAACTTATGCTGTTCTGTGAGATTTTTTATGTTTTGGAGTATTAAGATGCTAATATCTTTTGTAAATCTTGTTCCCCATGCCAAAGGTTTGGTAATGTATCCAAGAGGGATAAGATGCCTCAACAGATTATGCTTTTCTATGAAATTTTTGATGTTTGGGGCATTGACTTCATGGGTCCATTTCCAAATTCTAGTGGATATTTTTATATATTGTTAGCTGTAGATTATGTTTCCAAATGCATGGAAGCAATTCCCACCCGTACTGATGATGCTAACACTGCTGTCTCCTTTGTTAGAAACCATATTATCTGTCGCTTTGGATCATCACGAGCAATTGTGAGTGATCAAGGCACCCATTTCTGTAATAGGAGACTGAGCGCTCTACTGAAGAAGCATGGCATTATTCACAAGGTAGCAACTGCTCACCACCCGCAGACTAATGGACAAGCAGAGGTGTCTAACAGAGAGATAAAGCATATCCTGGAAAAGATAGTAAAGCCTTATAGGAAGGACTGGAGCACTAGGCTACAAGATGCACTTTGGGCATACCGGACAGCGTACAAGACACCTATAGGGATGAGCCCCTTCCGCTTTGTTTATGGAAAGGCCTGTCACCTCCCAGTCGAGATAGAGCACAAGGCATTCTGGGCAGTAAGAGAAATCAACATGGGATTTGAGAGGGCCGGAGCTGAAAGGAAGATGCAACTACAAGAATTAGAGAACCTTTGCCTAGAAGCATATGATAACTCCAGGCTGTACAAAGAAAAGATGAAGGTTGTGCATGACAAGCACATTAAAAGGAGAGAGTTTAGACCTGGGGAATTAGTTCTCCTCTACAACACCAGACTAAGGCTCATGATGGGCAAGTTGAGATCAAGATGGGAAGGTCTCTATAGAGTAGAGAAGGCAGAGCCATACGGAGTCTTTCACCTAAGTCATCCTTTAAGCTTCAAATTTATAAAAGTAAATGGACATCGCCTTAAGCTGTATCATGGTGAGCAGATGAAGAAAAGTAAGGAGCTGGAGATATTCTTCTTGGAGGATCCACCCACAGCGGAAGACTAAGCTAGTGGACCGTCCAACTTAAGGACGTTAAAGAAAAGTGCTGGGTGGGAGACAACCCACCATGGTATGATCGTTCCCTTCTCTCTTTTTCGCTTTATTTAGTGACTCTTCTCATTATTCTACATACACTCTGAATCTACATCTGCATATTTGCACAAAAAAAAGTGGCAGAAAGTTGCGTGGGAGCAGTGCAGAAAGTGTGCCAATCGCACAAGCATCGTCATGCGTACGCGTCATTTGGGGTTTTTGGCACCTCACGCGTATGCGTCAGTGACACGCACGCGTGACCCTGAAAAATTGACGTAAGAGGTGTATTGGCCGAAAGTTGGGCTGGTTTGGTACTGGCACTGTGCCCAAGGCACAAATTGCATCTCGCGTACGCGTCCCAGACGCGTTCGCGTAATTTTCAAATTATAAGTTTCCACGCGTGCGCGTAGCTGACGTGCACGCGTCATATGGAATTTTGCCACACATCCCAATTTGAATAGAAGGTTGTGCGAGAGCCACATTGCCCTCGTGCTAGTAGCACAAACACGGTCACGCATCTGCGTGATCGACGCGTACGCGTCACCTTCCTTTCTGCGCAACCCATGCGTACGTGTCCATCACGCATTCGCGTCGTCAGCGTAGTGCAACTTGATCCCTGTGCCGCCTCTTTTCATATCTTTTCATATCTTTTCTTCTCTAATCCTATTTTCTTCTTCCCTCTTTCTTCTTCTATCTTCTTCCTCTCTCTCTATCTTTTCTATCTTCTTCTTCTTCCCCATTCTCTCATATTTTCTCAATCTCACTTTCTCCATCATCCCTCCCTTTATCACCTTCTTCTCAAGGTTCTTTCTTTCTATTTTCTCTCCCTTCTTCCTCTTAATTATTTTTTTTTGCATTACTCTACTTGGTGTTAGATATCTTAATGGATGATTTCTTCTATAAATACTTGTGATTATTATTATGGAGTTGTTTGACAATTAATATTAATTATTTTTTGGGATGCTTGCATGTTCCAATTTAATTCTCTCCCTATTATGTTAAACATGCATGCTAAGTGTTTGTGAAAAAGCCCGTATGGCGTTGTGCATTTTTTTAATTATTCTATCCTACTACTCTAACACCTACTTTTCACAAAACCCCTTTCAATATTTTATTGATTGAATATAATTGTCAATACAAATAGATTGTTAGTTTGAAACACTTGATAATCAATTTAGGCAATTAATGCTTGATCTATGCTACTCATGCCTTTTCCGGCATGCTAATAAATATCTTGCATCTTGCCATCATATACCCTTACAATATTTCCTTTGATGAACTGATCCCATGGAATCATGACCATGTCTTTCGTTCACTATTTTCCTTACCTGGGCATTGATTATCACTCATATTGTCCTCTTCCTTGCTCTAACCCTTGGACTTACATGCTACGTTTCTTTTTCCTTTTTCAGGATGGCCACCAAAAAGGGTAAAGAGAAAGCTACTCCCAAGCCACAAGCAATGAGAGGAACAAAAAGAGCGCTAACTGCGAAACCATCTTTAACAGCTGTCAAACCATCAACAAAGTGAGTCAAGAGGATCATCAAGGTCAATGAATCTGAAAAAGCCTTTTCAGCTAAGGACACTGCGCGATTCACTAATCGCTTCTGTGAGCAGATGTTCCCCATTCTGGCAGCAAGAAACTACAATAATGAGCACATTCTTATCCTCCTTACAAACATTGTTAATCTGGTGGAGCCCCGCATTGAAAAGAGACATTGGAAGTTCTTACGGAAGCAGCCACAGTAGGTCAATATTTCATAGGTAGTTGGTATGCGAAATTGTGATCTCTTCTTTTCACAACTCAAATAATCCCCGGTAATGAATCCAAAAACTTGGTATTCAATACCATGGCATAAACACAACTTCGCACAACTAACCAGCAAGTGGACTGGGTCGTCCAAGTAATAAACCTTACGCGAGTAAGGGTCGATCCCACAGAGATTGTTGGTATGAAGCAAGCTATGGTCACCTTGTAAATCTCAGTCAGGCAAACTCAAATGGATATGGGTGATATACGAATAAAACATAAAGATAAAGATAGAGATACTTATGTAATTCATTGGTGGGAATTTCAGATAAGCGTATGAAGATGTTGTCCCTTCCGTCTCTCTGCTTTCCTA
>NC_029772.3:21854630-21854953 GCF_000817695.3 Arachis duranensis | reverse complement strand
GTAAAAAGCAATGCTTTTACCACACCAAACTTAAAAGGTTTGCTCGTCCTCGAGCAAAAGAAGAAAGAAAAGAGTAGAAGAAGAAGAAATGAAGGAGAAGGGAATGGCTTTTGTTTTCGGCCAAGAAGGGGAGAAGTGGTGTGTATGTTGTGTGAAAATGAAAGAGTGAAGGAGGGTTTATATAGGAGTGGGGGAAGGGTAGGGTTCGGCCATGTATGGGTGGGTTTGGGTGGGAAAGTGGTTTGAATTTGAATGGTGAGGTAGGTGGGGTTTTATGAAGGATGGATGTGAGTGGTGAAGAGAAAGATGGGATTTGATAGGTG
>NC_029772.3:21854320-21854443 GCF_000817695.3 Arachis duranensis | reverse complement strand
GTTTTAGCCATTTCTGGCGTTAAACGCCGGGCTGGTGCCCAGTTCTGGCGTTTAACGCCAGCTTCTTGCCCTTTTCTGGCGTTTAACGCCAGTCTGGTGCCCCTTTCTGGCGTTAAACGCCCA
>NC_029772.3:21851776-21852418 GCF_000817695.3 Arachis duranensis | reverse complement strand
GCCAATATGGCATTCAGAGTGTCAATCTCAAGAACTCCTTTCTTCTGATTGGTCCCATTGTTCACAGGATTTCTTTCAGAAGTGTACATGAATTGGTTTTTTGCAACCATTTCAATCAGCTCTTGAGCTTCTGTAGGCGTCTTCTTCAGATGAAGAGATCCTCCAGCAGAGCTATCCAAAGACATCTTGCATAGTTCAGAGAGACCATCATAGAAAATACCTATGATGCTCCATTAAGAAAGCATGTCAGAGGGACACTTTCTGATTAATTGTTTGTATCTTTCCCAAGCTTCATAGAGGGATTCTCCTTCCTTCTGTCTGATGGTTTGGACTTCCACTCTAAGCTTACTCAATTTTTGAGGTGGAAAGAATTTTGCCAAGAAGGCATTGACTAGCTTTTCCCAAGAGTTCAGGCTTTCTTTAGGTTGTGAGTCCAAACATATCCTAGCTCTGTCTCTTACAGCAAAAGGGAATAGCATAAGTCTATAGACCTCAGGGTCAACCCCATTAGTCTTCACAGTGTCACAGATTTGCAAGAACTCAGCTAAAAACTGATGAGGATCTTCCAATGAAAGTCCATGGAACTTGCAATTCTGTCGCATTAGAGAAACTAATTGAGGCTTAAGCTCAAAATTGTTTGCT
>NC_029772.3:21847103-21847738 GCF_000817695.3 Arachis duranensis | reverse complement strand
TGAGCAAAGGGGGTTCATCCTCCCAAGTCTCATTTCCAAATAACTTGTCATTTAGCTTCATGATTGCTCCAAGGTATCTAGAAACTTGCTCTTCAGTGACATACTCATCCTCTTCAGAGGAAGAATACTCATCAGAGCTCATGAATGGCAGAAGTAAATTCAATGGAATCTCTATGGTCTCATTTTGAGCCTCAGATTCCCATGGTTCCTCATTGGGGAACTCATTGGAGGCCAGTGGACGTCCATTGAGGCCTTCCTCGGTGGCGTTCACTGCCTCTCTTTCCTCTCCAAATTCGGCCATGTTGATGGCCTTGCACTCTCCTTTTGGATTTTCTTCTGTATTGCTTGGAAGAGTGCTAGGAAGGAGTTCAGTAATTCTCTTGCTCAGCTGACCCACTTGTGCCTCCAAATTTCTAATGGAGGGCCTTGTTTCAGTCATGAAACTTTGAGTGGTTTTGATTAGATCAGAGACCATGGTTGCTAAGTCAGAGGTATTCTGCTTAGAACTTGTTGTCTGTTGCTGAGAAGGTGATGGAAAAGGCTTGCTATTGCTAAACCTGTTTCTTCCACCATTATTATTGTTGAAACCTTGTTAAGGTCTCTGTCGATCCTTCCATGAGAAATTTGGATGATTT
>NC_029772.3:21844836-21846502 GCF_000817695.3 Arachis duranensis | reverse complement strand
TAATTGAGGCTTAAGCTCAAAGTTGTTTGCTTCAATGGCAGGGATAGAGATGCTTCTCCCATAGAAGTCGGGAGTAGGTGCAGTAAAGTCACCCAGCACCTTCCTTGCATTGTTGGCATTGTTGTTGTTTTCGGCTGCCATGGGTTCTTCTTCTTTGAAGATTTCTGTTAGGTTTTCTATAGAGAGTTGTGCTTTGGCTTCTCTTAGCTTTCGCTTCAAGGTCCTTTCAGGTTCAGGGTCAGCCTCAACAAGAATGCTTTTGTCTTTGCTCCTGCTCATATAAAAGAGAAGAAAATAAGGAAATATGGAATCCTCTATGTCACAGTATAGAGATTCCTTGAGGTGTCAGAGGAAAAGAAAAATAGAAGGCAGAAGTAGAAAATTCGAACTTATCAAAGAAGATGAAGTTCGAATTTTGCATTAAGGAATAGTGTTAGTCCAGAAATAGAATGATGTGAGAAGAGGGGAAGCAATTTTCGAAAATTAAGTAAAAGATTTTGAAAACATTTTGAAAAACACTAATTGATTTTCGAAAATAAAAGTGGGAAAGAAGTAAAGTGATTTTTGAAAAAAAATTTGAAATTAGAAATCAAAAAGATTTGATTGAAAGCTATTTTGAAAAGGATGTGGTTAAGAAGATATGATTAGTTTTAAAAAGATATGATTCAAACATTAAACCTTTCTCAACAGAAAAGGTAACATACTTGAAATGTTGAATCAAATCATTAATTGATAGCAAGTATCCTTGAAAAAAAAAAGAAATTGATTTTGAAAAAGATTTGATTGAAAAGATATGATTTGAAAAAGATTTGATTTTGAAAAATTTTGAAAACTTGAAAAAAATTTGCATTGAAAACAAAATCTTCCCTCTTGTGCCATGCTGGCGTTAAACGCCCAGAATGGTGCACATTCTGGCGTTTAACGCCCAAAACTATACCCTTTTGGGCGTTAAACGCCCAACCAGGTACCCTGGCTGGCGTTTAAACGCCAGTCTGTCCTTCTTCACTGGGCGTTTTGAACGCCCAGCTTTTTCTGTGCAATTCCTCTGCTGTATGTTCTGAATCTTCAATTCTCTGTATTATTGACTTGAAAAGACACAAATTAAAAATATTTTTGGATTTTTTAATAATAAGGAATAATCAAAATGTAACTAAAATCAAACAACAATGCATGCAAGACACCAAACTTAGCAGTTTGTATATTACTGACACTAATGAAAATGCACATGAGACACAAAAACACTCAAGTCAAGAGAATTCAAAGATCAGAGTAAGAAGTCATCAAGAATTACTTGAAGATCCTTAAGACACATGAATGAATGCATGCAATTGACACCAAACTTAAGATGAGACACTAGACTCAAATGAGAAATATTTTTGGATTTTATGATTTTGTAATTTTTTTGTGCTTTTTCGAAAATTTAAGTGGAAAAAGGTATCAAAATTCTTAATGAGAATTCCAGGAATCATGCAATGTTTAGTCTAAGACTCCGGTCCAGGAATCAGACATGGCTTCACAGCCAGCCAAGCTTTCAAAGAAAGCTTCGGTCCAAAACACTAGACATGGCCAAAGGCCAGCCAAGCCTTAGCAGATCACTGCTCCAAAAGTAAGATTGATAGAAATCAACAAGCTCTTGTGATGATAAGTTGAAACCTCGGTCCAATGA
>NC_029772.3:21834720-21843585 GCF_000817695.3 Arachis duranensis | reverse complement strand
GCGTTTAATGCTGGGAATTCTGAGGGTGACTTTGAACGCCGGTTTGGGCCATCAAATCGTGGGCAAAGTATGAACTATCATATATTGCTGGAAAGCCCAGGATGTCTACTTTCCAACGCCGTTGAGAGCGCGCCAATTGAGCTTCTGTAGCTCCAGAAAATCCACTTCGAGTGCAGGGAGGTCAGAATCCAACAGCATCTGCAGTCCTTTTTAGTCTCTGAATCAGATTTTTGCTCAGGTCCCTCAATTTCAGCCAGAAAATACCTGAAATCACAGAAAAACACACAAACTCATAGTAAAGCCCAGAAAAGTGAATTTTAACTAAAAACTAATAAAAATATACTAAAAACTAACTAGATCATACTAAAAACATACTAAAAACAATGCCAAAAAGCGTACAAATTATCCGCTCATCAGTAGTCGAATTCTACTCCAACTTCCACATGCCAACCTTGCAGTCTGTCTATGTCTGTCAGAAACAGATCTCCATCTCTAAAAGGGCCATTCAGCAAGCTTTAGATCTTCCCCCTGCTCCAGAAGGGTTGGACACCTTTCAAGAAGCCTCTGTTAAGCGCCAGACATACCAATTTGACTGAAACACCGTTCTCAGAGTTATAGCACAACCTGGCAGCAGATGGATCTGTTGATACCATCGTTCCAGACCCAAGGGGATATTGGCTTCAGCACTTACCTTGGAGGCTCGAGTGTGGGCACAGATTATGTCCCATTACATCTTTTCGAGCACTCATGAGTCCTCCTTCACTGCAGACATGGCTGTTCTCCTCTAGTGTATCTTTATAGACTAGCCTCTCAACTTACCAAGACACATCTGGCATGCTATAGGACACGTACAAATTACGGGCAACTTACCTTTTCCCGTCTTGGTTTCAAATCTAGTCTCCACAGCCGGAGTCTCCTACAGTGCTGGGGACACCAAGGCCATGATTCCTCGGGATGATCAATATGTTCCGGGTGGGAAGTACATCAGACTCACAGCAACCACTACTAGCTGGATTGCAGACCCGGCCAGAGATATCCCTTCTCCTTCCTCATCACAAGCACCTTCAATAAATCAGCTGCTCCTTCAAATACTTCAGAGGTTGGACCGACAAGACCGGCAGATGGAACGCATGGAGCGCCGTAACAAGCGTCGATTCACATATCTCAAGAGACTGATTGTTGGGAACCACCTACCTGAAGAAGACCCAGACACTCCGGACTCCACTTCAACAACCAACACGGGAGCCATGACGGTCCTGATTGTGGAGACACTGCTACCAACCCCTTTTGTTCCTGACTGATGGCATCGAGGACGGTGCAAAGCTTTAAGTGTGGGGAGGTCGGTCAGTACCTGACTTCCAGAGGTAACTTTTCTCTCTTAACACCAATAGGGTATTTCTCTTTTTTTAGGATAGGATAGATTACATAGTAATAGTTATTTGCATGCATGTTCTAATTGGTTGAAAAATAATAAGTTTCTTTTAAAGACTTTATTTTTGTAAAACTTCACTAATTTAAATTAAAAAATTTTGTGTTAGAAGCTTGTTTGAAGATTGTAAATTGAAACATGGTTTTAAGCTAAGACCACACAACCTGTGAGATTTGAGCTTAATTACATGGTTACATTATTTAACCATAAAAATTTATTCTTGTGTGTTTATTTCTCTATGATTGTAATCTATATTTTGTTCCATCCTAGATATCCAATGTTTAGTGTATTTATATGCATGCATATGATTGAGGCCATTATTTGATTATTAGCTCACTTATCCCAAATAGCCTACCCTTACATTTACCTTTGTTAGCCACTTTGAGCCTTTTTAATCCCAATTTGTTTTATATCTTACCACATCACTAGCCTTAAGAGAAAAAATAATTAAATTACCTTATTTAAATCTTTGGTTAGCTTAAGATAGAGATTGTGTATCAATTAAGTGTGGGGAACCGCGGGAACTTGGGTTGATAGCAAAGTGTTTAATTTTATTGATAAAATATTAGGAATTTGGGTACCTACTCATGTGAGACCAGAAAAAAATTAAAAATCCATGTGCATTGATATGTTATGTTTACTTTTATATTTTTAATTCAAAAACCAAAAAAAAAAGAAAAAAAAAGAGAAAAAGAAAAAGAGAAGGTTGATGCATGAGTATGAGATGAAAAAAAGTGGGAAATTTTGGGTAGCTAGGCATGAATTTAGAAGTTATATAAAGTGTGTGTGTATAGGTGAGAGCTTAGGTTAGTCAAGGATTTAATTTATAGCTCACTTAGCCATATATATATACTCTCACCTTTACCTTAGCCCCATTACAACCTTGAAAAGACCTCATGATATTTGCATTGATACATTAAATACTTGTTGATTGGTTAGGTGAAGAACAAAGTTTAGAAAGCATGACTAGAGAAGAGTAGAGTGATTACCCTATATACTTGAGTGACTAGAGTGCATATACACTATCAGTGAGGATTCAATGCTTGATTCTATGTTCCCTGCTTTCATGAGCCACCTTCTTGCAAGTTTACTTGTCTTTAATGTAGGATTTGAATTAGTCAAATTTAATTTATGTTTGTCTTAAAGAACTTATTTACTTTTAACCAAGTAGACGAAATCATATAGTTGCATTCATACATAAGTTGCATTGCATTGCATGAGTCTTACTTTTCCCTACTCATTTATTTTTATCTCCTTGAGCTAAGCATGAGGACATGCTAATATTTAAGTGTGGGGAGGTTGATAAACCACTATTTTATGGGTTATCTTGTGCTCAATTGAGTGGTTTTTATCAAATCATTGCCCACTTATTCATATGATTTGCATGGTTTTACAATCCCTTCCTAGTTTTGTTCTGTGATTGAAAACTTCCTTCCTAAAGTCTTTAAGTTGTGTATTTTAAGTCTCCTTTATACCATTCGATGCCGTGATCTGTGTGTTAAATGTTTCAGGCTTTATAAGGCAGAAATGGCTTAGAGGATGGAGAGGAAGCTTGCAAAAAATGGAAGGAACACAAGAAACTAAGGAGATAACCAGTGAGCAGTAACGCGCACGCATGGCTCACGCGTGCGCGCGACATGGAGAAAATTGCAGTGATGCGTGCGCGTGCCTGACGCGTACGCGTGGATTGGAGTTCTGCAATATGACGTGAGCGCGTGCTTGACCCGAACGTGTGACACGCCAAAATGACCAGCGACGCGAACGCGTGACTGACGTGTACCCATGACATGCGAGATCTGCAGAATTAACAGAAAATGCTGGGGGCGATTTCGGGCCGTGTTTTGACCCAGTTTTTGGCCCAGAAACACAGACTAAAGCAAGGGAACATGCAGAGACTCAACACACATTCTCATTAGAATAGTTTTAGGATTTTAGATCTGAATCGAGAGAGAATCACTCTTCCTTTAGGTTTTCCTTACATTCATAGTTTATTAGTTTTATGCTTTTGCTTTGGATTTTGGATATTGAAGAGTCATCACCTCCGTTGAAGTTACTATTCTAGTTTGTTTCCTATTCCTTTACTCTTTCAGTTATTCATTAATCCTATTTAGATAATTATGTTGCATTTTGGATTTACTAATACGTAGAATTACTTTTTCCTTTAATTAATTTTCAATCCCTATTTATTTAATTTATCATGTCTTCTTCTTATATTCTTATGAGCGCTATATCCATGTGAAGGGAGTAGATTCCCAACTTGACATGGGGTTGATTAAGAGGAAAACTTGAGTTAGAATACTCAAGTGTTAATATTAATTGGAAGTTATTGGCTAATTCTCCTGTCTTCAACTCTAATCCTTTCTTAGGAAAGGATTAGGACGCAAGCGATAGGATTAGTTTGAGAGTACTTGACTTTCCCTTATTATATAAGGGATAACTAAGCAGGATAACAACCCTTTTATTATTACACTTGAGAGAGTTCAACAGGGATAGAACTTCCATTTAATCTTCTCTCGGTTAAGGATTTTATTTAAATTATATAAATTCTCAATCATTTATTTCTCTGTTTCTCAAACTCAAAAAATCTCTTGGAAAATCGTTGATTAATAAATAGCACTCTTTTCGCAACTCGTTGGGAGACGACCTGGGATTCATACTCCCAGTATTTTATTTCTAAATGTTGTGACAATCCCTTCTAAATTGATACGCGGAATCAACATTGGTTAAGAGCTATACTTGCAACGTTGTTTTCTCTATAAACTCTTGATCGGTGATTTTTCTGTATGTCACACACCTCTGTGCGTACGCACACATTTGAAATCTTTCCTGGGCGTGCACACGCACACTCTTGTGTGTACACACATGCCTTATTTCTCAACTAAAATCTTGTTCTTAACTGCTTCACCTTCCCAACAAGCTTGTAAGCTTCTGTGACACCTATTTAAGACTTTTTGGCTTGTTTTTGGATGTTAAACATAGAGAATACTATAAGTGGGTTTGAATAGATATTTCTGGTAATAAGTTAGAAGACGGAGGTTTAGGTTTCTGGGGTACGTGGGGATGGACTAGTTGGGTATTTGACAGTGTGCTATATTGATGACAAACTTGTGATATTAAGGATGGATGATGAGTTTAAGACTTGGAAATGAATGACTATGGTTAATGGAATAAGTATGAGTGGAAGTGTGCTATGAGCAGTGGCTTCTGAGATTGAATATGTGATTATGATATGCATTGTGCTCCGTGATAAACCACTATTTTATGGTTTACAATGTGTTTAATTGTGTGGTTTTATCATGGTCTTTACCCACTTATTCATATAATTAGCATGCATTTATAATTCCTTCCTAAAATTATTACATGATTGAAAACTTACTTCCTGGAGACCCTTTAATTAGGTATTTTAATTCCCCTTTATTCCATTCGATGCCGTAATCTGTGTCTTAAGTGTTTCAGGCTTTATAGGGCATGAATGAGTGAGAGATTGGGAAGGAAGCTTGCAAAAATGTAAGGAATACAAATTGAGGAGATGACCAGCGATAAGTGACACGTACGCGTCAGCGACGCGACCGCGCGGAAGAAAGGAATTCGCAGTGACGCGGCCGCATGAGTGATGCAGACGCGCGGATTGGAAAAGAAAAAGCGATGCGGAGGCATGGACGACGCGCCCGCATGGAAAAGAAAAATGCCGAACGACGCGTCGCGTGAGTGACGCGTCCACGTGATGTGCGCGATCTGTAGAATTTCAAAAGTCGCTGGCAGAGTTTCTGGGCCGGATTTCAACCCAGTTTTTGGCCCGAAATTATAGACTAGAGTCAGGGATCATGCAGAAACGAGAGAAACAATTCATTCTGCACAATTTTTTAGTTTTAGATCTGGATTTACTCCTCCCCTAGGTTTTTCACTCACTTGAGCGTTCATAATTAGCATTGGAAGATTTTGGCTTTAGCTTTTGAGAAGAGTCTACCTCCGGTACTAGTCATCTTATTTTATTATTTACTTTTTATATTTATTCTTCCATATTCTTAATCCCTCTAGAGTTGACTTTGGCTTATTTTTACAAGTTATTAATATAGACTATTTTTATTTTCAATCAATCCTTTTATTATTATTTATCATGTCTTCTTTTATTTTCACTATTAATTCTGTGAATTTTATAATTATGATGAGTGAGTAGTTTCATGACTTGATTGGGGATGATTGAAAGGAACCCTCGAGTTGAACTACTCAAGAGAGAAATTATAATTGGGTTTATTGTTGAATCACCCTCTAATCATTAACTCTAGTCCTTCCCAAGGGAGAGGATTAGGACTTATGACTAGAAACCGATTTCCAACTTGCTTGACTTTCTTTTACCTAGTAAGGGTTAACTAAGCAGAGTAACTTCCAATTATCAATTAATTTTGAGAGTATTTTAACGAGAATAGGGCTTCCAACAAATCTACCCCCAGTCAAGGCTTTTATTTAAAATTAATTAAATTCTCTAATTTAAATATCTGTTTATCAACTCAACCATTTTTGAAAACACCCGATTGATGAAATAGCACATCTCCTTGCAACTTGTTGGGAGACGACCTGGATTCATACTCCCAGTATTTTAATTTTCAATATTGTGACAACCCCTTTTTAAATTGATAAGCAGATTTTCAGCTGGTTGAGGACTGTACTTGCAACGTGTCCCTATTAATGAATTCTTAACTCGCCAATTTCCGCCACGTCAATTTTTGGCGCCGTTGCCGGGGAGTTGCAACAGTGTGCTAATTTATTGATTGGTATTTATTTTTATTACAATTTTTCTTTTCATTCTATCACTATGAGCTATACGTTTCTTTCGTTAAATGACGCGTTCACTTCCTGATCCAAGCTTGCCAGTATTTGACCCTGAAATTGAAAGAACTCTTTCACATATAAGGTAAGCTCGGTGTCGGCGACTCCTCTTTGAGGACGAACCTGAACCGTCATCTAAGGAAGAAATTAGCTCCCTCTCTACTAATCCAGTTCATTTATGTGCAGGTGACATGGCAGCGCCTAGGAGAGTCACTATCCAGGAGGAAGGAGCCCCTGATTTTATGCTCCAACCATTTCAGGCACACCACCCAGCAGTAGCTGTAGATTTTGAAATAAAGTCTTAACTACTCAACTTGATGTCCAAGTTTCATGGCTTACCTGCTCAAGAGCCTATCAAGCATCTTAGGGATTTCTAGACTGCTTGTTCTACTGTTAAGCATAATGGCACTGATGAAATTTCCATTCTGTTGAAAGCCTTCCCTTTTCTCTGGAGGGAAAGGCAAGAGAGTGGTACTACACTCAACCCGGAGCAACTATTTTCAACTGGGATACACTTAGGAGAGAGTTTCTGGATAAATTCTTTCCAGCTGAAGTTGCCGATAAGCTGAGGAAGGACATGTCTATGATCGTTCAGGATGAATCTGAGACCCTCTATGAATAATTGGAACGCTTCAATAATCTTTGAGATGCATGCCCCCATCATATGATTGACAAGATAGTGTTGCTCGGTTACTTTACACAGGGTTTGAAATCTCAAGATAGGACCACATTGGAAGGTGCTAGTAATGGTTCTATGAAAAAGTACAAGACTACGGACGAAGCATGGCAATTGATCAGCGACTTAGCAGACTCTACTAGGAATCACAGGCAGAAGCAAATGTGAAATGACCAACTTGCTGAAGCAGATGCAACTGAATCAACAACAGCCTCTGCAAGTTCAGCCTTCTCCACCACAGCACAGCCAGCAGTTGGTTCCACAAAGAGTATGTGGAATCTGTGCAGATTACAGTCACTATACCGATGAGTGTCTGCAACTCTAACCAAAAGACAACACTGTAGCAGCCACTCATAACTTTCATGACCGCCCCAATCAAGGGTACAATCAAGGTGGCAACTATAACCAAGGATGGCAGGATAACTCTAACCAAGGCTGGAGAGACAATTCTAACCAGGGCTGGAGGGACAATCATAACAGAGGAGGCAGAGATAACAATGGAAATCAGAGGTGGAATAACAATAACAACTTCAGACAACAGAATCAGAATCAGTCCTACAGAGCACCTCATTTAAGACAGCCTCAAGCATCTCAGCAGACCTCTCAGATCACTTACCCCTCTTCATCTCCTAATGATGAGTTACTACAATCTATTGATCAGAGACAACAGGCTATGGAAAATAATTTTAATGCAACTCTGAATGTTTTGACTTCTACTTTACAAACCCTTGTCTCACAGGTTGGATCACTGACCAACTCCAACAACCAGTCCTCAAGCTCTGGTGGACTCCCCTCTCAACCATTACCCAACCCAAAGGGTGGTATTAATGCCATCACCCTAAGGTCCAGAACCACATTGCAAGAGAGGAATCAGGAAAAGCCGAACCCACCTAAACACGCCTCAGCTGAAGAGGTAGTGGAAATAGAAGATGTTGAAGAAGAAAAGAGCATGCAAGACATGGCTGAAGAAGAAGACGCCAAATCACAGGAAGAAGCACCAAAGGGCATAGACACTATAGAGGACGCCGTTCCTATTCCATTTCCACAACTTGCAAGGAAGCCCAGGAAGCAGTTGGAACCTGATCCCAAAATGGTAGAAATCTTCAAAAAGGTTGAGGTAACTGTTCCCCTTTTTGATGTCATTCAACAGGTACCTAAATATGCAAAGTTTCTAAAAGATTTGTGCATACTTAAAGACAAAATTAATGAATTAGAAACTATTCCTTTAGGAAGTTCTATATCTGCTTTAATGGAAAATATACCTGAAAAATCTAGTGATCCAGGTCCATGCATGGTTAACTGTACCATTGGAGGTGTGATATTTTTTGACTGCATGTGTGATTTAGGAGCATGTGTTAGTATAATGCCTTTATCTGTATATGATGTTTTGAGGTTCCCTCCCTTAAAAAGGTTGGCAGCTCGTTTTGTGTTAGCAGATAAAAGTATTATTACAGTGGCTGGAGTTGCTGAAGATGTATTACTGGGAATCAAAGGTCTCACTTTTCCCATTGATTTTTACATCCTGGAGATGCCCCAAAATGACTCAGAGAAGCCATCATCAATCCTACTTGGAAGACCTTTCTTGAAGACCTCGAAGTTCAAATTAGATACTTTTGCAGGCACATACTCTTTTGAAATAGACGGCCGAGTAGTAAGCTTCAACCTGAATGGAGTTATGAAGTACCCTCCAGAAGACCATTCTATCTTCCAGTGTAACATTATAGATGAAACCGTAGCCAAAGTTCACCAGGAAGAGTTTGAAGATAAGTACATAGGACAAGGTCCAAGTGTGGGGAATTCCGAGGGCAATGCAGGTACCCTACCACTGCCACCAGTTTCAGATAATCCAGAGCCAGACCATAACCAGAAGTTAGAATTGAAACCCCTCCCTCCACACCTCAAATATGCTTACCTCGAGGACAAGCAGAAGTTT
>NC_029772.3:21816047-21834639 GCF_000817695.3 Arachis duranensis | reverse complement strand
ACCCTCAAGTTTGTGAGCACAGAATATTTTTAGAGGAAGGAGCACGACTTGTTCGTCAACTCCAAAGAAGATTGAACCCCACTATTTTGGAGGTTGTCAAGAAGAAAGTGACCAGACTATTAGAGGCAGGTATTATCTACCCCATCTCAGACAGTGGATGGGTGAGCCCAGTACAAGTAGTGCCCAAGAAGTCTGGAGTCACTATAGTGAAGAATGAGCATGGAGAGCTCATAGCAACCAGAGTACAGAATGCCTGAAGGGTCTGCATTGACTACAGGCATCTCAACCAATCTACCCGTAAGGATCACTACCCTCTTCCATTCATTGATCAAATGTTGGATCGCCTGTCAGGTAAATCACATTATTGCTTTTTAGATGGTTACACAGGCTATTTCCAGATTCATATAGCTCCTGAGGATCAGGAAAAGACTACCTTTACCTGTCTCTTTGGGACTTATGCTTACAAGAGAATGCCCTTTGGCTTGTGCAATGCACCAGCTACTTTCCAAAGGTGCATGATGTGTCTTTTCTCTGATCTTATTGAGGACTGTATGGAGATTTTTATGGATGATTTTAGCGTTTATGGTGATTCTTTTAACCTTTGCTTGGATAGTTTATCTAGAGTATTAGATAGATGTGTCAGTACAAACCTTGTATTGAATTTTGAAAAATGTCATTTTATGGTTAAACAAGGAATCGTACTGGGACATGTTGTATCTAATACTGGCATTTCTGTAGATCCAGCAAAGGTGAATGTTATTTCTAGTTTGCCTTACCCCTCTTCTGTGAGGAAGTCCGTTTGTTCCTTGGACATGCAGGTTTCTACCGAAGATTCATTAAGGACTTTAGTAAGGTAGCACTTCCCCAATCCAGATTACTGCAGAAAGATATCGAGTTCGAGTTCAGTGAGGATTGCAAACAAGCGTTTGATAAGCTGAAAACCGCCCTGACTCAAGCTCCAATTGTGAGAGGACCAGACTGGAGCCAGCCATTCGAAATCATGTGCGATGCTTCCAACCATGCCGTAGGAGCAGCACTGGCTTAGCGTGAAGGTAAGGATCATTTTGTTATTGCTTATGTGTCTAAAACTTTAGACGCTGCTCAGTCTAATTACACTACTACTGAAAAAGAGCTTCTTGCCATTGTTTTTGCTCTGGACAAATTCCGAGCCTATTTACTTGGTACTAAGGTAGTAGTGTATTCAGATCACACAGCTCTAAAGTATCTATTAGCTAAAAAGGAATCCAAACCAAGGCTTATACATTGGATACTGCTGCTACAAGAATTTGATTTAGAAATAAAGGATAGGAGTGGTACCCAGAATCTAGTGGCAGACCACTTGAGTCCCCTTGAACACATTAAGGATGACTCCACTCCTATATCTGATAATTTTCCATTTGATAACCTACAAGCAGTATCTGCGGTAACCCCTTGGTATGCACCTGTAGCTAATTATCTAGTTAGCCGCACTTTTCTTCCGCACTTTACTAAGCACCAAAGAGACAAGCAGAAAAGCAAGTCTAAATATTATATATGGGATAACCCATATTTATGGAAATGTGGCGCTGACCAAGTAATTAGAAGGTGTTTGCCTCAATCAGAATTCCAGCCCATTTTAGAGGCCTGTCACTCATCTGAGAGTGAAGGACATTTTGGCCCTCAAAGAACAGCTAGAAAAATCTTAGACTGTGGATTCTGGTGGCCTACCCTTTTTAAAGACGCTGCTGAATTTCGTAAATCTTGTCCCCCATGCCAGAGGTTTGGTAATATATCCCAGAGGGATGAAATGCCTCAACAAATTATGCTTTTCTGTGAAATTTTTGATGTCTGGGGCATTGACTTCATGGGTCCATTTTCAAATTCTAATGGCCACCTCTATATATTGTTAGCTGTAGACTATGTTTCTAAATGGGTGGAAGCGATTCCTACCCGTAGTGATGATGCTAACACTGTTGTTTCCTTTGTTAGAAACCACATTATTTGTCGCTTTGGATCACCACGAGCAATCGTGAGCGATCAAGGCACCCATTTTTGTAACAGGAGACTAACAGGATTACTAAAGAAGCATGGGATCATTCATAAAATAGCAACAGCCTACCATCCTCAGACTAATGGGCAAGCCGAGGTGTCTAACAGAGAGATAAAGCGCATCTTACAGAAGATAGTCAAACCTCATAGAAGAGATTGGAGCACCAGACTACAAGATGCACTCTGGGCATACAGAACAGCATACAAGACACCCATTGGGATGAGTCCTTTCCGCTTAGTCTATGGAAAGGCTTGTCACCTTCCAGTTGAGGTGGAGCACACAGCTTTTTGGGCAATAAAGGAATGCAACATGGGATTTGAGAAAGCCGGAGCTGAAAGGAAGTTGCAACTGCAAGAATTAGAGAGTCTTCGCCTAGAAGCTTATGAGAACTCAAGACTGTACAAGGAGAAAATGAAGGTTGTACATGATCAACACATCAAGAGAAAGGAGTTCTAACTTGGGGATTTGGTCCTTCTTTACAACTCTAGACTGAGGCTCATGCCAGGCAAACTGCGATCAAGTTGGGAAGGTCCATATAGAGTCGAGAGGGCTGAGCCGTACGGAGTTTTCCATCTAAGTCACCCTTCAAGCTCTGAACTCATCAAGGTTAATGGACATCGTTTTGAAGCTTTACCATGGTGAGAAGGCGATGAAAAACAAGGAGTTAGAGATCTTCCTCCTGGAGGATCCACTCGCAACTGAAAACTGAGCTACTGAAGCGTCCAACTTAAGGACGTTAAAGCAAAGTGCTAGGTGGGAGACAACCCACCACGGTATGATCGTTCCTTTTCTTCTCCTTATCTTCCCTCATCTAAAACTCTTCTCCATACTACTGCCTCTATCTTGCACCTCATCTGCATATTGCATTTGCATAAAAAAAATCTTCACGCGACGCGACCGCACCATTGACGCGTCCGCGTCGCAGGTGGATCGAGAATATAAGAAAGTGAACAGAGAGTCACGCGGGAGCGTGGATGGAGGCGTGCCTTTAGCACAAATCATCCCACGCGACCGCGTCGTTAACGCGTCCGCGTCAAGTGCGAAAACTAGCCTCCCACGCGTCCGCGTCACTCACGCGGCCGCGTGCCCTGCAATTCGACGTAAAATGGGTGCACAACCGAAAGTTGTGCTAGAGTGGTGATGGATCGGTGCTGCACGCACAAATTCTTCCCACGCGGACGCATGGCTTATGCGTCCACGTCATTTCCTTTGAATGGCCGCTCACGCGAACGCGTAACCCACGCGTTCGCGTCACCCAACATTTGGCAAAAATAAAAATTCGAACAGAGAGTTGTGCGAGCGCGAGGCTGCCCTCACGCCAGTAGCATAACCTGAGTCACGCGTCCGCGTGACCGACGCTTCCGCGTCGATTAACTTAATGCGCCTTCGCGCGAACGCATCACTCACGCATCCACGTCGCTTGCGCCGCACAGCTTATCCTAATTTGCCACATATATTATCTTTCTCTTCCCCCATTCCTACTTTTTCTTTTCCTTCCTTTCTTTCTTTCCCCCCTTCTTCCTTCTTCCCTCCTTCTCACTTTCTACTTTCTCTCTCTTCCCACCATTACCAAGGTTTTTCTTCTCTTCTTCCCTCTTTACTTTTCTATTCTTCTTCTTTATCTATATTTTCTTCTTCCTTTCTCTTTCTTTTTACTTTCATTGCATATGTTTTCTTTTTCTTTTTCCTTTTTATTGGTGTTGGAAATTTATTTGGTCATTGTGGATTGTTTCTTAATTATTTGGCAATTATATTTTAAAGGGGTTGCTTGCATGTTCAATTTATTATTTTCATTGGATTATTTACCATGCATGCTATGTGTTTGTGAAAAAGCCCGTATGACATTATGCACTTTTCTACATTATCATATCCTACTATTCAATGCATGCTTTTCACAAATTCCCTTTACTATTTTATTAATTGAATTTAATTGCCAGTACAAACGTGATAGTTTGTTACAAAGTGATGCTTGATCTATGCTACTCATGCCCTTGCCGGCATGCCAATGAACATCTTGCATCTACTTCCCTATCGTGCACTTACTCTATTCCCTTTCTTTATCTTTTCATATGTTGTCATGACCATGTGTTTATTTCATTCATCTTTACCGTGCACAGATTATCACTCACTCAATCCCCTTCCTTGCTTTATCGCTTTTGATTTAACTTACTTTCTCTTCCCTTTTTCAGAATGGCCACTAAGAAAGGCAAAGAGAAAGCTACCCCTAAACCCACCGCAAGGAAAGGAACGAAGAGATCATTAGTGGTAGAGCTTTCTTCAACTGCAGTCAAGCCCTCAACAAAAAGAATTAAAAGGATTATCAAGGTTGATGAAAAGGAAAGAGCCTTCCCAGCAAAGGACACTGCACGATTCCCAAATCGCTACTGTGAGCAGATGTTTCCTATTCTGGCAGCTCGAAATTACAATAATAAACACCTTCTTATCCTTCCGCCTCGTATTGCTAAATTTGTTGAGCCACAAATTGCACAAAGACATTGGGGATTCTTACAGAGACAGCCACGACAGGTTAATCCTTCTTGGGTTGTTGAGTTCTACTCCAACTTTCACCTGCCGACTCTGCAGTCCGTTTATTTACGCCAAAAGCAAGTCCCCATTACAGAAGAGGCCATACAACAAACCTTAGATCTCCCACCTGCTCCAGAAGGATTGGACGCCTTTCAGAAAGCCGCAATCAAGCGCCAGGTATACACCTTTGACTGGGACGCTGTTCTCAGAGTTATCGCTCGACCTGGCAGCAAATGGATCTTCGGATACCATCGTTCCCGTCCTAAGGGAATCTCGGCTTTCCCACTTACCTTAGAGGCTCACGTATGGGCACAAATTATATCCCATTACGTCTTTTTGAGTACTCATGAGTCCTCCTTTACCGCGGACATGGCCGTTCTACTATGGTGCATCCTCATAGACCAGCCTCTTAATTTACCAAGACATATCCGGAATGCTATAGAACATGTGCAGATCGCGGGCAACCTACCTTTCCCCGCCTTGGTCTCTGATCTTATCTCAGCAGTCGGAGTATCCTATAGAGCTGGAGACACCAAAGTCATTCTTCCACGGGATGATCAGTATGTCCCTAACGGGAGATATCTCAGGCCACAACTTGCCACTACCAGCTAGTCCACAGAGGATGCTGCAGCTCCTCCACCATCTACTAGTCAGCTGCTGCACCAAATACTGAAGCGATTGGACCAACAAGAAAAGAAAGCAAAGCTCCGAGAGCATCGCAACCACCGCCGTTTCAAATACCTGAAGGAGCTACTTACAAGCAATCACCGACCCGATGACGATCCAGGCACTCCGAACTCCACCTCTTTCACCAGCACAGGGAGCCACGACGGTCCCGACTGTGGAGACACTGCCACCAGCCCACCGCTGTTCCTGACAGATGGCACCGAGGACGGTGCAAATCCTTAAGTGTGGGGCGGTCGGTTCGTACCTGACTTCCGGAGGTAATTTTTCTTCACTAAACACCAATAAATTAGGATATTTAGTTAGTTTTTCTTTCTTTTAGAATAGGATAAATTACATAGTAATAGATTAGTTGCATGCATGTTCTACTTGATTGAAAAGACAATAAGTTTCTTCTAAAACTCTATCTTTGGAACAAAATTTCACTAATTTTAATTAAAACATTTATGTTAAAATTGTTTGAAGTTGTATTTGGAACATGATTTTTAAAGCTAAAGAACACACAACCTATGAGATTTGAGCCTTTATGCATGGTTACATTATTTAACTATATTTGTTTTATTCTTGTGTGTTTACTTCTCTATGATTGTAACCTATATTTTGTTCCATCTTATATGTCTAATGTTTAATATATTTATATGCTGCATATGATTGAGGCCATTAATTATTTAGTTCACTTATCCAAATTAAGCCAACCCTTTCAATTACCTTTGTTAGCCACTTTGAGCCTTTAAATCCCATTTGTTCTATAATTTACCACATTACTAGCCTTAAGCGGAAAAACAATTATATACCCCAATTTGAATCTTTGGTTAGCTTAAGATAGAATTGTGTGTGCTAATTAAGTATAGAAAATTGTGGGAACAAAAGATAATAAGGGGATATGTCATGATAATATAATAGGAATTTGGACACCTACTCATGTGAAACTATGAAAATCGAAAATCTATGTGCATTGATAAGCTATGTTTTAAAAATAATAATAATAATAATAATAAGGGGACACAATTTGCCCCAATGTTGAGTTAAGAATTCAAAGGTCAATGCATGTAGGATAAAATTAAAATAAACAGTTGATACATGAGTATGGAATGTGAAAGAGAATCTTGGGTAGCTAGGTACGAACTCCATAGTTATACAAAATATATAGGTTATGTTAGAGTTTGAGTTAATTAAAGATTCAATTTATAAGCTCACTTAACCATATATGTATCCTTACCCTTACCTTGGCCCCATTACAACCCTGAAAAGACTTCATGATGTTACATTAGTATATTAAATGTTGTTGATTGGTTAGGAGAAGAACAAAATTTAGGGAGCATGATTAGAGAAGGATAGAGTGATTACTGACGTTAGGATTTTTGCTAGTAAAGAATTTTATAAAAATAGTCGCGTTGTAGATATAGTTTCTAAACCAACAAAAATCCCTTCGTGCAAACGTTTTGGTTGTCACAGGTAACAAACCCCTTTAAAATTGATAACCGAGTATTTAAACCTCGGGTCGTCTTCTCAAGGAATTACAGGGAGGTATGTTCTTATTATTGGTTATACAAAAGTATGTTTGGGGTTTTGGATTAAGGTAAAAGGTATGTTGAATGACACTTAAAATAAAATAATAATAACTGTAAAATAAACTCTTGGCAAAAGTATAAGAACTGGAAGTCCTATCCTAGTTATCCTTATCAATTGTTATGATAATTGGATTTTTCTCCCACTTTGTTAACCTCTAAATATGAAGGTAAGTTAAGTGGATGAATTAATTTTGATTCCTCAGGTCCTAGTCTTTCCTTGGGAAAAGTCAGAGTTATTGGAACTTGAATTAATGAAATGAAGAAATCCAATTTTCAATCAACAATGAGTTTGATAACTCAAGAGTCACCAATTATTTAACCAAAGCCAAAAAGGGAAACTATCTAAATTTAATAAAAAGCATTCATAAATAAAACAATCATAAACTGAAATATCTCAAATAACATTAATTAAGAAAATTAATCTAAACATGGAACATTGAAAATAAATAAATACAAAGAACATTGAACCTAGAATCGAGAGTCACTCCTAAAACTAGGAGAAGTCCTAAATCCTAATTTCTAAAATCTCTACCTAAATCCTAAGAGAGAGGAGAGAACCTCTCTCTCTCTAAAAACTACATTTAAAACATAAAAAGTGAATTATCAAAAGCACAATTCTGAATGGATACAATCCCTCTACTTTATAACCTTTAATCTGAGTTTTCTGGGCCGAAAACTGGGTCGAAAACAGCCCAAAAATCGCTGTAGAAGAAATCTGCCACACTGGTTTTTTGTCACTGCGACGCGGCCGCATGGAGCACGTGGTCGCGTCGCTTAATGTCAGGGCCACTATAGCATATTATATATCAAATCGAAGCCCCGGACGTTAGCTTTCCAACGCAACTGGAACCGCGTCATTTGGACCTCTATAGAAAAAGTTATAACCATTTGAGTGTGAAGAGGTCAGGCTGGACAGCTTTGCAGTTCCTTCAACTTCTTGTATTCCTTCCACTTTTGCATGCTTCTCATCCTCTAAACCATTCCTGCCCTGTAATCCCTGAAATCACTTAACACACATATCAAGACATCTAATGGTAATAAGAGAGGATTAAACATAGGGAACTTAAGGCCAAAGAAGCATGTTTTCAATCAAAGCACATAATTAGGAAGGCAAATGTAAAACCATGCAAATAGTATGAATAAATGGGTAAAGAGTTGATAAAATCCACTCAATTAAGCACAAAATAAACCATAAAATAGTGGTTTATCAATTACCCTATACACTGGAGAGATTAGAAGATACATACATCATTAGTGAGGGTTCAATGCTTAAAATTTTATGTTCCTTGCTTTCATGTGCTACCTTCTTGTATTTTTATCTGTTCTTACTGTATGAGAATTGAATTAGTGGAGCTTGATTTGTAATTATTTTGAAGGGCTTATTTATTCTTGATCAAGTGGGCAAGAATCATATAGTTGCATTCACATGTATAGGTTGCATTGCATTGCGTGAGTTTTACATGTTCCTACTCATTTATTTTATCTCCTTCAACAAAGCATGAGGACATGCTAATGTTTAAGTGTGGGGAGGTTGATAAACCACTATTTTATGATTTACAATGTGTTTAATTGTGTGGTTTTATCATGGTCCTTACCCACTTATTTATATAATTAGCATGCATTTATAATTCCTTCCTAAAATTATTACATGATTGAAAACTTACTTCCTGGAGACCCTTTAATTAGGTATTTTAAGTCCCCTTTATTCCATTCGATGCCGTGATCTGTGTGTTAAGTGTTTCAGGCTTTATAGGGCATGAATAAATGAGGGATTGGGAAGGAAGCTTGCAAAAATAGAAGGAATACAAATTGAGGAGATGACCAGCGAGAAGTGACGCGTACGCGTCAGCGACGTGACCGCGCGGAAGAAAGGAATTCGCAGTGACGTGGACGCATGAGTGATGCGGACGCGCAGATTGGAAAAGCAAAAGCGTCGCGGAGGCATGGACGACGCGCCCGCATGGAAAAGAAAAACGTCGAACGACGCGTCCGCATGAGTGACGCGTCCGCGTGACGTGCGCGATCTGCAAAATTTCAAAAGTCGCTGGCAGAGTTTCTGGGCCAGATTTCAACCCAGTTTTCAGCTCAAAATTACAAACTAGAGTCAGGAAACATGCAGAAACGATAGAAACAATTTATTCTACATAATTTTTTAGTTTTAGATCTGGATTTACTCCTCCCCTAGGTTTTTAACTCACTTGAGCGTTCATAATTAGCATTGGAAGATTTTGGCTTTAACTTTTGAGAAGAGTCTACTTCCGGTACTAGTCATCTTATTTTATTATTTACTTTTTATATTTACTCTTCCATATTCTTAATCCCTCTAGAGTTGACTTTGGCTTATTTTTACAAGTTATTAATATAGACTATTTTTATTTTCAATCAATCCTTTTATTATTATTTATCATGTCTTCTTTTATTTTCACCATTAATTCTGTGAATTTTATAATTATGATGAGTGAGTAGTTCCATGATTTGATTGGGGGATGATTGAAAGGAACCCTCGAGTTGAACTACTCAAGAGAAAAATTATAATTGGGTTTATTGTTGAATCACCCTCTAATCATTAACTCTAGTCCTTCCCAAGGGAGAGGATTAGGACTTATGACTAGAAACCGATTTCCAACTTGCTTGACTTTCCTTTACCTAGTAAGGGTTAACTAAGCAGAGTAACTTCCAATTATCAATTAATTTTGAGAGTGTTTTAACGAGAATAGGGCTTCCAACTAATCTACCCCCAGTCAAGGCTTTTATTTAAAATTAATTAAATTCTCTAATTTAAATCTCTGTTTATCAACTCAACCATTTTTGAAAACACCCGATTGATGAAATAGCACATCTCCTTGCAACTCGTTGAGAGACGACCTGGGATTCATACTCCTAGTATTTTAATTTTCAATATTGTGACAACCGCTTTTTAAATTGATAAGGACTGTACTTGCAACGTGTCCCTATTAATAAATTCTTAACTCGCCAATTTCCTCCACGTCACTCTGTCGTAGGGGCTGTGGTAGTCTCCCGCCTACGTTCGGATGTGAGGCTTGAAGCTGGGCTTATCACTCATATTTATTGCTCAAGAGGAAGATGGTATGGCACTCTCCCTCAGAATGTTTCCTTCTGAAAGAAGAAGGTGGTAGGGCACTCATCCCTTGGAATTGTTCCTCCCAAGCATGGGTTTCTCTCTGGTTGCAAGGTGGTAGGGCACTAACCCACGAAATCATGTGGCATCCAAAGGAAGGTGGTAGGGCACTCTCCCTCAGAACATTTTCCTCTGAAAGGAGAAAGTGGTACGGCACTTATCCCTCGGAATTATTCCTCCTGAGTATGCGCAATAGAGAGACTAATCCGGGAGTTGCCGACTGGATTATGTGTCGGGTTTGGCACTATAACCGACATGTGATATCACAGCCAATATGACATACATTCATCATATGCATCTCTATATGCTTGCTTACTTTGATTACTTGAGTTTGCCTAATTGTATAACATGCCTACTTGCTTCTTGAATTACTTGTTATATGTATGAATACTACCTGTGTTTTCCTTGCTTGCATTAGCTGTATTTGTTTGGTGCTAAGGAGGTTAGGTAGGTGGTGGTGATGGAATCGCACAGAGGGTCGGTTGGTGAAGGCTGTGGGACAGCGGTGACTAGTTTTAGTTAGAAATCCCCTAAGATTAGATACCTTGTTTATTATTTACGGTTTAAGTTATTTATTTCGTTAAGCTTGAATATCTGTTTGGCATGAAGCTCTAGGATTTCCTCTGGCATCCCAGGGTCTTACATCTTACATTACTGGGTACTGTTACCATACTGAGAACCTCCAGTTCTCATTCCACACATTGTTGTTATTTTTCAGATGCAGGTCGCAACCCACCTTAGTGTGTTGCTTTGGTGGTGACAGAATGGAGGATCTCTATCTTGTTTTGAAGTCTTTTGAGTATTTTGTTTAAGATCTCTAACTTTTGTATTTATTTAGCCTAAAGGCTCACTTGAGAGAAAGTTTGTATAAGCTATTTTACCTGTTTAAACTCAGTATGTCAGTATTTAACTAGTCGGCCTAAACTCCACGGGCCGTGGTTAGTATCTTATGATTATTACACTCTTATATAAATACATGTATCTTGTTGTCTTACGTAATGAATCTTGTCTTTTACGGTTGTAGCTTCGTGTGGACGTTCGTGCTTTGTAATTCCGTATTTGAGCTTATTTCCTTCATCGGGCTTCTAGAATTATTATTTCTTTTTATATATATTTATGTATAAGCTTTAGGATTGTCGTAACCTCTGATTAACCTTTACTTTATGTCTAGAGATAAGGCCTAGGGTAATTGGGGTGTTACACTTCTTCCACTACTTATCTACGATAATACCTACCCCATTCTTGTTCTTCACCTTTTCCATATACTAAAATTTGAACCCGAAAGTATCTAACTTCCTAGCCTTCGCACCAACCCACTTTGTTTCTTGTACGCACATGATGTTAATCTTCCTCCTTGTCATGGTATCCACCACCTCCATGAATTTTTCTGTTAGAGTGCCTATGTTTCATGTCCCAAATCTCAACCTTCTGTCATCCCGACCTTTACCTTTTTCTTTGTGAACTAGCTTATTTACCCTCATCCGTTCACAAAAACGCGGGAATTCTTGCTCATTTAATACTACACCTGGGCACCGATGCAGCGGCTCTTGTTCATTTGACACTGTATGCAAGCCATACAACACATTGCTTCTAGGCAACGATCTAGCTTTAGCATAATAACGTATTTGATCAATGTCATGAAGATTCGACTAAGTATTTATATTGGCTGTTGAAGACCTAACACAAACCTCCTCTGTTATTCGAGTTTGGAACCAGTTATGTTCACACATGTAACACAGGCGAAGTTAAAGCTCATAATTAATAGATTTTTATAATTAATATTACCCAATTTCAAACTATGTCTTATTATAAATTTTTAATAATTATCTCACACATCACATGAGTCATTATTTTAAATTGTTTTAATATCTTTTGTTTGATATTTATATATATCTTTATTTATTGATTTTAATTTAATCAATTAATAATTATATTTAAAAATTTGTTTCATAATTTTTTCGTATTTTATTCTCTATATTTTATTTTAATCAACGAATTGAAATTGATCTATTGTTACTTATTAATTTTTTTTTTCAAGTCACAAAGTAACCATTTTTTGATATTTCTGATTTATTAAAGTTGATATGTTTATATATTTTTTTATAAAACACCCTTGGTGATTTGGGGATATTTTTTAGGGTTAATGATATAAGGATTTGAGATTTTTTTTTTTTGGAATAAAGATTGTATATAATTGTGAATGTAATAATGAGGGAGAGTTTTTTGAGATTTGATTCACAAATTAGAATTAATTTTTCGTGTAATTAAATGAAAAGAGATGTTTATAAAACAAAATTAATTATATCAATTAAGTCAAGAAAATGAATCACACTCTAATATGTATTTTTATTTATTGTTTATAGTTTTTTGTTTACTTAGCATTACTAATAATTATTTTAGTTCTGCACAATTTGTTTCATAGTCTAGGATGGCATTACTAATAATTATTTTGGTTACTTAGCATTACTAATAATTAAGTCAAGAGTTTATTATTGTTGCTTTATAGAAAGCATAAATAGACTGTTTAAACTCAAGGGAAACATGTGGAGTATAATTGTATAAAAAACTACTCAGTTTGAACAAAAAGCTTAAAGTTTTGTGTTTGTTGGATAATTTATTTAAATTTCAACTTGAACGAACTTGTGATAAACAAATCATTGGCCTTAAAACTCAACTTTAGGGAATATAAACCTCATTTCCCTAACACAAATGGTAGCACTAATTTAAACTCCAATTATGAAAAGAAAACTCAAAACTAATAATACTCACAAAATCTTAAGAGGATACAAAAATAACGTAGATGCTTATCATTACTAAATTACTTAACATACATAACATACAGAACCTTATAGCATTCACCAAGCTTTTCGGTGTCATAAGGATGTCGTTTGCGACATTCGATGACGCAACAATCCTGAAGGCATTTTTTCCTTTTTACCGGGTTACTTGGATGATGTTTTTGACATTGTGTGATGCAATCTCCAAACTTATTAGATGCAATATATAATAAGATGGAGTACAAGTTCCTTTAGAAAAAATGTAATAGGATTCACCATTGATATAACAAATAATAAATATTCCAATAATCAACATTGCAATCGCATGTGCTGCATCATTCTTGGCCATAACTCTTTTTAATAATAATAATAATATTATTATTATTATCTGCAATCACAAGTTTATGATAGACTGATGGGTTTTATAGAGGTTTAAAAGTTTTCTTAATATTGTTATATGCTACGTATGAGTCGAAAACTATAATATTCCTTGCTCACTTTGTGTCCCCCATCCTTCTAAAAGCCACAAGTTGCCAATATAACGAAAAGCTCATTATACAAAAGTGTTGTTTTGGAATTTTTTTATTATTTTGCACGATCTTAATTGACTCTTGAATTCAATGAAAATGATGTACTCATTGGCAGAGAAAATTCTCGAATGGTTTGTCGTGGCCAAAATAATGCTGATAATGTGTTGGCTCGATTGCGAATCAATCAAGGTGGTGAATATTATCAGATCATGAAAATTGTCGTGGATGTACTCAATAGGATTGGATTCAATGTGAGTTTTATGAATCGACCATATTTTGTCTCTGTTTTTTCTGCTGCTGTTCAAATGGCAGAAGTGTGTCAAGGGATAAAAAATTCTAATAGTCACAAAATTTGCTAGAAAAATTGGTGAATCAACTATTGAGCATATTACTCGATATTTGGTTGAGATAGACAATTTGGCTAATGATGAGAATTTAAAAATGAAGGTCTTTCCTTCTTCGTTAACAAAGATTGCATTTACTTAGTTTTTGAATCTCAGGCCTAATTCAATGACAACTTGGGCACAGTTGGAAAGTACTTTTCACTCTCAATTTTATTAAAGGGAATTAAACATAACAGTTACCGACTTGGTGGCTTTGAAACGTGATGATGGAGAAACAATTGATGATTACATGATTTCGTTTCAAAAACACTCGAAGTCGATGTTATGTATTCTCCCTGAGAGTGAAATAGTAAAGATGACAACGATGGGACTAGGTTTTTATGTGCGTCAGTTGCTTAATGTCCACATACCTGATTTGGCCCATTTGGCTGAAAGGGTACGCCAGGTTGAAACTCTTAGGAAATAAAAGGAGAAATATAAAAATGAGAGAAAATTGAAAAGTAAATCTTTTTTCCAAAAAGAGAAGCTGTCATATGTTGCAATGGAATCCTCGAGTGAGGAATCTAATTTCGAAGCAGAAGTCAATTTGGCTAAATTAAAGAAAGGACCACCTGATGTTTGTTCTTTACTTAAGAAAATTTTGAATTCTGATGCATTAAGTGATTCGAAACATAAGAGTGGGAAGAAATATAGTTTTGATATTTCAAAATCAGATCAGATATTTGATGTGTTGCTTAAAGATAAATAGTTAATCTTGCCAAAAAGAAGGACTTTGCTTTCGATAAAAGATTTAAAGGGGAAACCCTATTGTAAGTTTCATCAAGCAACTAGCCATTTGACTAATCATTGTGTCTGTTTCAGGGACTTGATACAAGAAGCAATCATGGAAGGGAGGTTGAAATTTGATGATGGAAAGAAATAAATGAATGTTGATTCAGATCCCTTCGATACTGGAGCTAGTTTTGTTGAACCATATTTTGGTGTTAATATGGTTGGTTTCTCTTATGACTTCAATACTGCTCTGGGAGACTTCAAATCTAGTGTTCGAGCGGTTATTCTCGGAGATAGTGATAGCTTGTTAGAGTTTTTAATGCAACAAAAATTAAAAGATCGGGACGTATCTCTGTGTCCTCGATGTAATGCAGTCTTTGATATGGAAGCTTTAGCAATTTTTGAGAAAGAAAGAATGAAAAAAGAGTTGGCTCATGATACGTGAATATTTTATACCCTTTTGGCACCATTTTCTTGTTGCTTTTAGTTTGATTTTATTTAACTTTACTTGATTTTAGTGCAAAAATCCTATTTGGATGCTACTTTAATGTTTTCTTATGTTTTTATGATTTCAGGTGAAATTCGGAGCAGTTTGGCGGGATATGGAGCTGAATAGGAAAATGCTATCAGAATACCCCCTGGGTTTAACGCCAGTAGGGGGACACAAGCCAGCAACATTGCAGCAATGTCCATCTCTGAAGTTAAACGGCAGTAGTAGCCCGTTTCACACTTCTTTGGACCTCTCAAATGGATTTTGTACCTCTTAGCTTATTTTTATTTTCTTTTTGTAATTTTTAATTACAAACAATATCTTTTAGGTTTAGAATTTATTATTTTATTTTATTTCCTTATCAAATTAGGTTAGTATTTAAAGGAAAAGATCACTTAGGTTTAGGATCTTCTTCCTCCTGCACTTTTCAGAACCCTATTTTTTCTGTGAGTTATCAGCAACTAATTCTCTTGGTAAAGGTTGGGAGCTCTGTTTATTTTTATGGATTAAGATTATTATTCTTCTATTTTAATTTATGTTTGATTCAATTCTAAGGATTGTTTTCGTTGTTAATCTTATGAATTGGGTGGAACGAGAGTATGACCCTTTTCTACATGAGTTCTTATGATTCTTGAGAGAGTTATCTCGCTTGAACTACAGCTTGAAAACATTCCTCTTAGATGGCTAATTACACAAACCGATGGGGATAAGCAACATCTATTCATCCGGTTTGAGGTAGTTAGGACCTTTGTGGTATAAACTAGTTTTTCTGAACTTCACCCTTAAATCTGAGTCAAGTGACCACGAGAGTGGCGGTTGATGAAGGTTGAAGAAGGCTAAATCGCTAAGAGATTAGGGTTTAGACACTTATGGTTGGCCATAGAATGAATCATTCATTGTTAAAATTGTTGGTAAGACATTTTAATCCAGAAAAAGTAAATATCTTCGAGACCTTAACTGTTTCTTTACATTGTTTTCACACCAAACTGTTTATTGCTTTTCTTATTTATTTCCTTATTATTTTTATGCGTTTACAACAACAACTCTTTTTATTGTTTTCTTGACTAAGTCCAACAGGATAACCATTGCTTGCTCAATTCGACAATCCTCGTGGGATCGTCCTTCACTCACCTGAGGTATTACTTGGATGATCCGGAGTACTTGCCGGTTAAGCCATGGGAATTCAAAGATATGGAGTCCGCCATAAGGTGGCGACCCCCTATCACCCACAGACGAGTGGACAAGCTGAGGTCTTGAATAAAGAGCTCAAGAGGATCTTGGAAAAGACAATAAGCACCTCAAGGAAGGACTGGACAAGGAGACTTGATTATGCTCTCTAGGCATACAGGACAGCTTTTAAGACCCCCTATTAGAATGTCTTAAGCTGTGATGTTGATGGTTTGATGAATCAGAAGGGATTAAGAGAGGGAGAGAGATAGGTTCTTCTCATTGTTGGAGAGAATGAAAAATCCCCCTTAGAAAATATTTGTTGAGTTATTACACCTTATATACTATGTACTTTTTTTTATGTACTCTCACTAAAAAATAATTACAATGGTAAACATATTATTGATAAAGAAATAATCTAGGTAACACCCTCCCGCAAGCTAGAATTGTGTAAATCTAACAATCCTAGCTTGGAAACATTGGCAAGAAATGGACCCGGTGGCAGAGCTTTGGTAAGAAAATCAGCAAGTTGATCCTTGGAACGAACTGGCATAAGATGAATGAGACCAGACAAATGCTTTTCACGAACAATGTGGCAGTCCACTTCAATGTGTTTAGTTCTTTCATGAAAAATGGGATTATTGGCAATGTGAATGGCTGACTGGTTGTCACAGAATAGAGTGATAGACTTTTGAAGCGGCAAGCCAATGAAATCCATTAAGAAAGATAACCAACTAGCTTCACAAGTGGCAACAGCAAGAGACCTATATTCAGCTTCTGCAGAGGACTTGGCAACTGTGGTTTGCTTTTTACTCTTCCAGCTAATGAGCGAGTTCCCAAGCATGAAGCAATAACCAAAAATGGAGCGACGAGTATCGGCACAGGTAGCCCAGTCAGCATCGGCAAATCCAGTGAGATGCAGATTAGAAGTAGAGGAGAAGAAGAGACCAGTTGCAGGTCGGCCTTTTAAATATCGGAGTACACGAAAAGCAGCCTGTAGGTGAGAAGTTGTTGCACAGTCCAAAAATTGGCTCAAACGTCCCACAGCATAAGAGATATCGGGTCTAGTATTTGTGAGGTAAAGGAGTCGGCCGATGAGCTGTCTGTAAACAGTGTTGTCTGTTAAAATTGTACCTGATTCTTTTGAAAGTTTCTGACTATAATCAAATGGAGTAGAGAGAGGCTTGCAATCTAGATAACCAAAATCTCTGAGAAAGTCCATGGTGTACTTCCGCTGATAAATGTGAATTCCAGAGTTAGAGCGTGCTACTTCCATTCCCAAGAAGTATTTGAGATCACCAAGATCCTTTATTTTGAATTTGTCATCCAAAACTTGCTTGATGGAATTGATTTCACCAATGTCATTCCCAGTTAAAACCAAGTCATCAACATATACTAGAATGGCAGTGAAGCTTTGAGATTGTTTCTTAATGAAGAGTGAATGATCATAAAAAAACTGCTTATAACCAGCATCCACAAGAGTCTGAGTGAGCTTAATGTTCCATTGCCTGCTTGCTTGCTTAAGCCCATATAGAGATTTTTGCAATTTACAAACCAAACCTGGTTGTGACACAGCCAAACCGGGTGGTATCTTCATATAAACTTCTTTGTCCAAATCTCCATGAAAGAAGACAGTATTGACATCCAGCTATTTCAAATGTCATGTCTTTGCTGCTGCTAATGCTAACATTACTCGTAGGGTAGTCATTTTGACAACTGGACTAAAAGTATCATCATAATCTACTCCTTGCACTTGAGTGAATCCTTTTGCAACTAGCCTCACTTTGTGCCTTTCTATGGTGCCATCGGGATTGAATTTTACCCGAAAAACCCATTTGCAACCCACAGCCTTCTTGTCTTTTGGGAGTTCAGTGAGACACCAAGTTCTGTTCTGATCTAGAGCTGTCAATTCATCTTGTATTGCCTTTCTCCAACATTCATGTGCAGCCGCTTCCTCATAAGTGCTAGGTTCTTGATTTGAGGTGATGGCTAGAGAAAGTGACTTATATTTCGGGGTTAGTTTATCATATGACAAGTGTTGTGAGATAGGATATAAAGAGTTAGAGTTGGAAACATTGCTAGAGTGAGCTGTGTGGGTTGTCATACAATGATAGTCCTTCAAATAAGCAGGCGGTTTCTTGACTCTTTCAGACTTTCTAGTAATGCAGTCATGTGTGATGTCAGAGTGTTGTGATGCAGGTGCATTATCAGTGTGTGGTGTGGTAATGGGTGCAATGGTGTGTGAGGAAATTGGTGAGTGCATTGAGCTTGAGAAATGTTCATTTGAATCTATGAGTGTGGTATGTGTGGGTGATTGCAAATGATGCGTGGATGGTATATCATATTGAAAAAGATCAATGCATTGTGGAGTACGAATGGGCACTACAGAAATGTCAGTGCTAGTGGAATGTAAAAATGGAAAATGAGTTTCATAAAAAATTACATTTCTGGATATGAAAATTTCCTTTGATTTTAAATCAATAAGTCGAAAACCCTTTGTTCCTAATTTAAAACCAAGAAAAGATGTTTTTCTGGCTCTTGGGTCTAATTTTGTTCTTGAATTT
>NC_029772.3:21811862-21815906 GCF_000817695.3 Arachis duranensis | reverse complement strand
GGACAGAAATAGGACCCCAGATATCCATATGAACTAAATCAAAACAATCTTTTATTTTAGTTGTACTAAGATTAAAAGATAATTTCTTTTGTTTTGCAAAATGACATGAATCACAAGGAAATTTTGAAGCAATACTATCTATAAAAGGATAATACTTCTTCAGAAAAATCAATTGATGCATGGGTATGTGTCCTAATCTAAGATGCCAAATGTTATTGTGCTCACTGTGTGAAGGTGTGGTAGGATGAGTAGTAGTGGTAGTTGCCGCCAACGAAGCTTGCTTTGTTGGAAGAGGGAAAAAGTGAGAGAATTCTAGTTCTTTACTCATTGTATATAACCCTTTTATACACTCGATGTTGATCGATCTTGTATCTCACAACACTTATCATTGATTAACAGTTGACAATGTAAGTTTGAGGTTAACTTTGACAAAGAGATCAGTTTAAAATAAAAGAAAGGAATGTATAAAACATTTTTGAGAAAAAAAATTTTTAGAGAATGTGATTGTGCCAATAATGGTGCTAACAGTTTTGGTTCCATTTGGCAATATCACATTGATTGGATCAATAGTTTGAAAACTTGCAAAATCTTTTAAGTCAAAAGTCACATGATCTGTTGCACCGGAATCAATGACCCATAGTGCAGATTTTGGAGTGATAATACTCATAATTCTCTCATTAAAATGTAATGCAATGATTTTACCTGGAGTGAAAGTTTGAATGGGATTAGTCAAAATTTGATTTGCATTATGAGGTTATTGCTGCACACTTTTGTCTTTGATCAACTCTAACAAGGCAAATCTTTACTCATGAGTGAACCCAGATCTTGATATTCCAGTGTTCTTTTGGAGACAATTTAGATCTTGATATTCCAATGTTCTCTTGGAGACAATTGAGCTGGAATTGTTTGTCACTGAGTATATCATCATGCCCTTCAGTGATCACGTGGTTGATGGTGGTGTTATGTTGCTGCTATTGGTAGAAGTGGGAGGAGTACCCATACTTCTTATAGCATACATCTTCTGTGTGGCCTTGCTTGTTGCAATGAGAGCAAGCCAATGTAGCTCCACGAAATCTGCAATGGGAGGATCTGTTTGCCATGTTTGCCATTTTGAGAAATCAATGAATCACAGAGTAATAGGGATTCAGATCTTCTTCCTTCCAACTCGTTGATCGGAACAGCTATGCTCACCAAGAAAGAATCTTGCGAAATAGCCTCTCATCAAACTCTATTGGATGAGTTTGAAGGAAGAGGTAAGAATGGGGGAAAGAAAATGTCGAAAGAAAAATTAGGGATAGAAAGAGAATGGCAAAATTGGATTGATCTCAATTCACAACTTTTTCTCTTTTTTTTTTATTCACAGCTTGGTTGCTCTCCACGCTCACCGCACCATGAAGAAAATCTCATGCCCTAAACTGTTCAAGCTGTGATGTTGATGGTTTGATGAATCAGAAGGGATTAAGAGAGGGAGAGAGATAGGTTCTTCTCATTGTTGGAGAGAATGAAAAATCCCCCTTAGAAAATATTTGTTGAGTTATTACACCTTATATACTATGTACTTTTTTTTATGTACTCTCACTAAAAAATAATTACAATGGTAAACCTATTATTGATAAAGAAATAATCTAGGTAACAGTTAGTTTATGGTAAAGCTTGTTATTTGCCAGTGGAGTGGAGTACAAAATGTACTAGGCAGCAAAGTTTCTGAACTTTGATGCCAAGGCTGCAGGAGAGAAAAGATTACTCCAGCTGAATGAATTGGATGAGTTCCGGTGTGCTGCCTATGAGAATGCCAAAGTCTACAAGGAAAGGAACAAAAAGTGGTATGATAGGAAGATAGCTTCCAGAGCATTTGAGCCTAGTCAGAAGGTTCTACTTTTCAATTCTAGGCTCAAGCTCTTTCCTGGGAAGCTTAAATCAAGATGGTTAGGACCCTTTGTAGTTACTAGAGTATCACCTTATGGTCATGTGGAACTTGAAGATAGGAATTCAGACAACAGATTCATAGTCAATGGACAGAGAGTAAAACATTACCTCAAAGATGAGATTGATCGTCAGAGATTTACACACCTACTGACATAACAAGTGGTGAATGTCAAGCTAATGACAGTAAAAAAGTGTTTATTGGGAGGTGATGAGCGGATATTTTATACGCTTTTTGGGGATAATTTCATGTAGATTTTAGCATGTTTTAATTGGTTTTTAGTAGAATAATATTGGTTTTTAGGCAAAAATCATATTTCTGGACTTTACTATGAGTTTGTGTGTTTTTCTGTGATTTCAGGTATTTTCTGGCTGAAATTGAGGGAGCTGAGCAAAAATCTGAGTTAGGCTGAAAAAGGACTGCTGATGTTGTTGGATCCTGACCTCCCTGCACTCGAAATGGATTTTCTGGAGCTACAGGAGTCCAATTGGCGCGCTCTCAACGGCGTTGGAAAGTAGACATCCAGGGCTTTCCAGCAATATATAATAGTCCATACTTTGCGCGAAGAAAGATGACGTACCTTGGTGTTGAACGCCAAGTACATGCTGCTGTCTGGAGTTAAACGCCAGAAACACGTCATGATCCGGAGTTGAACGCCCAAAACACGTTATAACTTGGAGTTCAACTCCAAGAAAGGCCTCAGTTCGTGGATAGCTCTAGTCCCAGCCCCAACACACACCTAGTGGGCCCCAGAAGTGGATTTCTGCACCAATTATCTTAGTTTACTCATATTCTGTAAACCTAGGTTACTAGTTTACTATTTAAACAACTTTTAGAGAATTATTTTGGACCTCATGACATTTTCAGATCTGAATTATATGCACTTTGACGGAATGAGTCTCTAAACTCCATTGTTGGGGGTGAGGAGCTCTGCAGCGTCTCAATGAATTAATACAATTACTTTTGTTTTCCATTCAAACACGCTTGTTCTTATCTAAGATGTTCATTCGCGCTTAATTATGGAGAAGGTGATGATCCGTGACACTCATCACCTTCCTCAATCCATGAACGTGTGCCTGACAACCACCTCTGTTCTACATCAGATTGAATGAGTATCTCTTAGATTCGTTACTCAGAATCTTCGTGGTATAAGCCGGATTGATGGCGGCATTCATGAGAATCCGGAAAGTCTAAACCTTGTCTGTGGTATTCCGAGTAGGATTCTGGGATTGAATGACTGTGACGAGCTTCAAACTCCTGAAGGCTGGGCGTTAGTGACAGATGCAAAAAAATCAATGGATTCTATTCCAACCTGATTGAGAACCGACAGATGATTAGCCGTGCTGTGACAGAGCATAGGAACGTTTTCACTGAGAGGATGGGAAGTAGCCATATACAACGGTGACACCCTACATAGAGCTTGCCATGGAAGGGACCTTGCGTGTGGGAAAAGGATTTCAAGGAAAAGTTGAGATTCAGAGGACAAAGCATCTCCAAAACTCCAACATATTCTCCATTATTAAAGTAATAACTATTTATTTTATGCTCTTTCTTTATTAAAATACGAGGCTAAAGAACCCTATTGGTATCCTGACTAAGATTAATAAAATAAACATAGCTTGCTTCAATCCAACAATCTCCGTGGGATTCGACCCTTACTCACGTAAGTTATTACTTGGACGACCCAGTGCACTTGCTGGTTAGTTGTGCGGATTACAAATTCGTGCACCAAGTTTTTGGTGCCGTTGCCGGGGATTGTTCGAGTTTGAACAAACTAAAGGTTTATTTTATTTCTTAGATTAGGAATAATTTATTTTTGTTGTTATAGAGTCATTAAATTCTGATAGGATAGTTTCTTTTCAAAAAAAAAATTTCTTTTCAAAAATATTATCTTTCTTAATTAATTGTTAATTTTCGTGAGTTTAGTGTCTTGTTCTAAGTTTGGTGTTGATTGCATATTTTATATTTTTCTCTAAATTTTCGAACTTGTGTTCTTTGTTCTTCATTGATCTTCAAGTTGTTCTTGTTTATTTTTCCTGTTTGATCTTGAGTTTTTCTTACTTTGAGTCTTTTCTTGTTTTTCTTGTGCTTTTTCAAAATATCAATTTTCAAAAATTATA
>NC_029772.3:21809528-21810794 GCF_000817695.3 Arachis duranensis | reverse complement strand
TTACAGAAAAAGCTCAGATTTCTCTAGACTACTCAGCTGGTGGATCTATACATATGAGAAAAACAATTGAAGAAGCTCAAGAGCTTATTGATACAGTTGCCAGAAATCAGCATCTGTATCTAAGCGGTGAACCTTCCATGAAAGAAGAAGCTAAAACAGTAACTGCTGAACTCAGTCCTGTAGATCAGGCTAATGAATTTAATCAGCAATTAGACTTTCTAACTCAGCAGCTAGCCGAATTCAAGGAAATACTATAGGAAACAAGAATGGCTAACAGGAATATGGAAGTACAGTTAAAGCAAACAGAAAAGTAACTGTCAAAATAAATAGCAGAAGAATGCCAAGCAGTTCAACTAAGAAGTGGGAAAACATTAAATACCTCACTTCAAAGCAGCAGAAAGCTAAGAAATGAACAAATGGCTACTCAAAATCCCTCTGAGGACAATCAGAGCCCAGAGAGGAATAATGCTGGCGCTGAACGCCCAGACCATGCTCATTCCTGGCGTTCAACGCCAGAAACAAGCATGAATCTGGCGTTGAACGCCCAAAGGGAGCACAGTTCTGGCGTTCAGACGCCAGTAACAAATGGGGAGATGGCGTCTAACGCCACTCCAGCTTCCACCCCTGGCATTCAAATGCCAGTGGGGGATCAGTCACATACAAGTGCTGATAACAACCCTTCTAAAAAGGCTTCCGAACCCACTTCTGTAGGTAATAAACCTGCAGCAACTAAGATTGAGGAATACAAAGCCAAAATGCCTTATCCTCAAAAGCTCCGCCAAGCAGAACAGGATAAGCAATTTGCCCGCTTTGCAGACTATCTAAGGACTCTTGAAATAAAGATTCCATTTGCAGAAGCACTTGAGCAAATACCCTCTTATGCTAAGTTCATGAAAGAGATCTTAAGTCATAAGAAGGATTGGAGGGAGACTGAAAAAGTTTACCTTACTGAAGAATGCAGTGCAGTAATTCTGAAAAGCTTACTTGAGAAGCTTAAAGATCCTGGGAGCTTTATGATACCATGCACATTAGAGGGTATTTGTACCAAGCAAGCTTTAAGTGATCTTGGGGCAAGTATCAACCTAATACCTGCATCTACTATCAGAAAGCTTGGTTTAACTGAAGAAATCAAACCAACCAGGATATGTCTTCAACTTGCTGATGGCTCCATTAAATACCCATCAAGCATGATTGAAGACATGATTGTCAAGGTTGGGCCATTTGCCTTTCCTACTGACTTTGTGGTGCTGGAAATGGAGGAGCACA
>NC_029772.3:21806933-21807215 GCF_000817695.3 Arachis duranensis | reverse complement strand
TTGATCACCTGTCCCGGATAGAACCAGTAGCAGGAGCATCCCTCCCTCCTACTGAGATCTTTGAAACCTTTCCGGACGAGCAATTGTTTGCTGTTCAGGAAGCTCTGTGGTTTGCAGACATTGCAAACTATAAGACACAAGGTTCTCCTTTTATAACCATGGAGAGGAAGCATGAAGAGCTTCTCTCAGTTCAGAGTCAAGAAGAGTCCACACAGTCAAACTCTAAGTTTGGTGTTGTGAGGCCACAACCAAACTCTAAGTTTGGTGTTAAGATCCCATATC
>NC_029772.3:21770715-21804704 GCF_000817695.3 Arachis duranensis | reverse complement strand
GGTTTTTAGGCAAAAATCATATTTCTGAACTTTACTATGAGTTTGTGTGTTTTTCTGTGATTTCAGGTATTTTCTGGCTGAAATTGAGGGAGCTGAGCAAAAATCTGAGTTAGGCTGAAAAAGGACTGCTGATGTTGTTGGATCCTGAACTCCCTGCACTCGAAATGGATTTTCTGGAGCTACAGGAGTCCAATTGGCGCGCTCTCAACGGCGTTGGAAAGTAGACATCCAGGGCTTTCCAGCAATATATAATAGTCCATACTTTGCGCGAAGAAAGACGACGTACCTAGGTGTTGAACGCCAAGTACATGCTGCTGTCTGGAGTTAAACGCCAGAAACACGTCATGATCCGGAGTTGAACGCCCAAAACACGTTATAACTTGGAGTTCAACTCCAAGAAAGGCCTCAGTTCGTGGATAGCTCTAGTCCCAGCCCTAGCACACACCAAGTGGGCCCCAAAAGTGGATTTCTGCACCAATTATCTTAGTTTACTCATATTCTGTAAACCTAGGTTACTAGTTTACTATTTAAACAACTTTTAGAGAATTATTTTGGACCTCATGACATTTTCAGATCTGAATTATATGCACTTTGACAGCATGAGTCTCTAAACTCCATTGTTGGGGGTGAGGAGCTCTGCAGCGTCTCAATGAATTAATACAATTACTTTTGTTTTCCATTCAAACACGCTTGCGATAGTGACAGACGCAAAAGAATCAATGGATTCTATTCCAACCTGATTGAGAACCGACAGATGATTAGCCGTGCTGTGACAGAGCATAGGAACGTTTTCACTGAGAGGATGGGAAGTAGCCATTGACAATGGTGACACCCTACATAGAGCTTGCCATGGAAGGGACCTTGCGTGTGGGAAAAGGATTTCAAGGAAAAGTTGAGATTCAGAGGACAAAGCATCTCCAAAACTCCAACATATTCTCCATTATTAAAGTAATAACTATTTATTTTATGCCCTTTTCTTTATTAAAATACGAGGCTAAAGAACCCTATTGGTATCCTGACTAAGATTAATAAAATAAACATAGCTTGCTTCAATCCAACAATCTCCGTGGGATTCGACCCTTACTCACGTAAGGTATTACTTGGACGACCCAGTGCACTTGCTGGTTAGTTGTGCGGATTACAAATTCGTGCACCAGGAGGCAACCAAACCATACATATCCTTTGATTTAAGTTTGCTTTATTTTAGTCCAATTCAAGTGTTATCTTAGTTTGATCTCATGTTAATTCATTTTATATCAATTTTCATAGCTTTCCTAGGCTTTCTAACATTTGTGATCATGTACAATACTCAGAGCAGAGACAGAAACACTCAGATAGAAGAACAACACACCCTGGAGGAAACCCCCTGGTGGTGCCAAACGCCAGTCTGACATTTAGCGTCATGGAGGGATGTAAGGCTTTGGGCATTTTATGTCCGAATTGGACGTTTTCTTGCTACTTCCTGGCCCCCTTGGGGCAATTTACGCCCATATTGGTCGTCTAACGTCACCAAGGGGGTAAAAAAAGAAGGGGGATTCGGCATTTAACGCCAAACTGGCATTTCACGCTAAAGGGAGGGGGGCAGAACCATCAAGGAGTGAATTTCAACTAAATCTTCTAAATCTCACTCATATCTTTTCATATCACATCTTTTTTATTTTCCCACTCATTTTCACCCACCACCACCTCTCTACATCCCCATTAATTCCCTACCATATTTCTACGTATTCTACTCAAATCTTTTAACCCCGTCTCCCTATCAATCAAATATTCCCTCCAATTTTTTCTTCACAACCCACCTATGGCCAAAATTGCCACTATCCCACCCCTATAAATACCGCCTCAATTCTTACATCTCCTCACAGCTTTCTCTTACTCCTCTTTCATTTTATCACCTCACTTTCTATCTCTTTCTGTTCTTTTCTTTTTGCTCAAGGACGAGCAAAAATTTTTAATTTGGTGTTGGAGCATCCTGCTTTTACTTTCCTCAAACTCTCCATGGCACCAAAGATTGGGGAATCTTCCTCAAGAAAGAGGAAAGAAAAATATCCCTCAACAGTCCCACACGAACTCCACCGATTTTACACCAAGCTTCATGAGAAACACTACTACAACATCGTTAGCAAGAAGAAGATAATACCGGAAGTGAAATTCAAATTGAAGGTTGATGAGTACCCAAAAATGCAAGAAAAAATTTGAATTAGGGGTTAGGAAGTTCTGGCCAACCCCGTGACTGAAGTCGGAGTTCTAAAGGTCCGAGAATTTTACGTAAATCTATAGATGATAGATAAACACAAGAAGGAGCACCCCGAGTTCAAGACTTAGCACACCATGGTCCGAGGGAAGATTCTACAGTTTGGAATGAAAAAAGTGAGGGAAATATTTAAGTTGCCTCAATCAAAAGATGACCCTCACTCTTTCAATAGAAGATTACAAGCCGATCCAAAGTTGGATCAAGTCCTCAAAGACATATATCTCTCCAGAGCACAATAGAAGAAGAACACTAAGAGCCAGCCATTCCAGCTGAGAAGGAAGGATCTCAAGCCAGTCGCTAGAGGATGGCTGGAGTTTATTTAATGCACTATTCTCCCTACTAGTAACTGATTTGAGGTCACTGTGAGGCGAGCTGTGATGATCCATTGCATTATACTTGGCAATGAAGTGGAAGTTCATCAAGTGATTCCTTTGGAGATATACAATATCGTAGCAAAGACCTCAACCCTCTCTAGGATAGCTTTCCCTCATCTCATCTCTCGCTTATGTGAGGCGGCCAAAGTCTAGATTGACAGAGATATACTTATTTCACGCCAGCAGGAGGACACAAGCCAGCAACGTTGCACACCCCCTGGCATTTAACGTCCATCTCTGGAGTTAAACGCTAGCAGCAGCCCGTTTCACACCTCTTTGGGCCTCTCAAGTGGATTTTGCACCTCTTAGCTTATTTTTATTTTCTTTTTGTAATTTTTAATTACAAACAATATCTTTTAGGATTAGAATTTAATATTTTATTTTATTTTCTTATCAAATTATGTTAGTATTTAAAGAAAAGGATCACTTAGATTTAGGATCTTCTTCCTCCCGTACTTTTATAACCCTATTTTCTCTGTAAGTTATAAGAAACTAAATCTCTTGGTAAAGGTTGGGAGACCTGTTTATTTTTATGGATTAAGATTATTATTCTTCTATTTTAATTTATGTTTGATTCAATTCTAAGGATTGTTTTCATTCTTAATCTTATGAATTGGGTGGAACGAGAGTATGACCCTTTTCTACATGAGTTCTTATCATTCTTGAGAGAGTTATCTCGCTTGAACTACAGCTTGAAAACATTCCTCTTAGATGGCTAATTACACAAACTGATGGGATAAGCAACATCTATTCAGCCGGTTTGGGGTAATTAGGGCCTTCGTGGTATAAACTAGTTTTTCTAAACTTTACCCTTAAATCTGAGTCAAGTGACCACGAGAGTGGCAGTTGATTAACGTTGAAGGAGGCTAAATCGCTAGGAGATTAGGATTTAGACACTTAGAGGCAAATTCTACAGGTGCGGTCTATGGTAACAATGGTTGTTTGATGGCTACAATGGCTAAATCCCTTGAACCAATTTGTGACTGACATGTGGACAATGGAATTCCGTTAACTTTTGTTTTGAGGTTCTTAATAGCGGTAAATTAGCTAAAAAAACAAGGTAAATATAGCTTTATTTGATTGATAGGATCCAACTAAATCCGTTGGTCCGACCTAAAACAATATATCTAACTTCATATGCCGACCCAGTTCTTCTTCTCCCTTCGAATGATTTCTACGCACTACTCCATGGTTGGTGAGGATTCCCTGAGGTTGTGATCACCAGAGCTCTGTCACATTCTGGTTCCATAAGTTCCGCCATGCCTTTTGAAGGGCGCCACTGCCGCGATGAAAATCTTCTAACCACCTCAGCGGTGATCGCCTCTGCACTTCTTCATCGATTCCATCCGCCACTGCTTGGAGAATAATCCCTGGGGTTCCCCGTCTAGCTTTTATCTCTGCTCTCTAACTGCCATGTTTTTTTGCTGCCATAGATTCCAAATCTCTGTTCCTTGCTTGGTGTGCCCTGGATGAGGTTGTTTATAGAACTTTGCCGCCATCTCTTGCTGGAACCCCTTCTCTCTGGTTGAACATTATCACTGTTGTCCCATGGGTTTGCTTTCTTCGTAATGCCCCCTCGACTCCTCTCCACTCCGTCGATTCTTTTTCCTCGCTGTTTGGAGGCCGTTCTCCTACTCCGATTCCAAAGACATTCATACCCCTCATACATCATCTATTTCCAATGCCATCCATGGAATAATTAAAAATGAGTTTACCATACTTAATCTCTAAACTCAATTTAATGCTCCGTACAAATATTCATCTTGTCAACATATCATTGGCCAATCAATTCATAGTCACCTGTAGCCACCAAAAGCATGGCCACCAGAGATACCACTCTTATATAAGAAGATGAGTACGTATTACAAAGTATTGAAAAAAGGTGGATACTCTCATGATGACATCTTCACATAAAGATAGCATTGTAGACCATTAGATGAGTTGATATGTTTGACTAAATATATTTGATTAACCATCTAAGAATTCGCAATGTCATCTTCATCTAAAGATGTCGTCATATGAGTATTCGCCTTAAAAAAATACACTAGAAACAAATTCTACTCGTATATAGAAAATTGAGTATGTACCACAAGGTATTAGAAAGCTGACGCACTCCACCCACTCGCACACAGATTATAAATGTATTTGGAGTACAAGCTATGATGTAAGGTTCTTGACCAGGACATGGTTGGAATAAACAACAAAAAATCATTATATTGTCAACATATATATTATTTAAAAAGAAAGAGTTAATTTGCTAGTTTTATAAAATCTCACTCATATAATTAAGTAAACATGTGGGTTATAGTTTTATCATATGTGCTCATATAGTATTACTTATGAAACCTGTTATCAATGATTCAAAATGCTCATGTATGTATGTATTAGTACTAAAGTATAATAGCAATTTATTTTACATTCTAATTGATTATTTTGCCAGCTAAGTAGTATTTCACATTGTTATTATTTTAAGTATTTCACCTCATGTATATGTTAGTGAAATTAAATGAAATATGTATTATTAATCTTATAAGTTTCTATGTTGTTTTAGATATCAGGTTCTAACAAAAATAAATACTTGTTAATTAAAGTATAAAAATCTATTAATAAGAAAGTGATTAGTACTCACAAAACTAAGCTTTCACTTACTAAACTTACAAAATCACGAACTCCAGAAAAAGCCTTTAGCATTACATACTTCATCTTCACAGCTATCATAAAAATCTAAGAGAATACTATCTTTTTATAGCCATCATACATCATACTCTTAATCTTGAAAAAGATTTACATCATACTCACTCATTAGATGAAAATCATCAAGAAGATGAATTTCTTAATCAAGAATGTGAATTTATTATTTAAGAAGGCCTCTTGAAAATAATACCTTTTAAAAATGAATAGGTATAACAATCACTTTTTTTATTGTTTTTATTGTGAATGCATGTTTAATTACTCATTATTTGACCTGCTTATAAGTTTAATTCATATACTGCTGTTTGTTGTGTAACAACTGCCTTTAAAATCAAATATTCAGAATGTTGCCCCTACGTAGACACATGTCAACGTTCAAATGCGAGATTTATTGTTTATTAAATTTAAAGTAAATATTTATTATCATTTTTTTGCATATTTTGATATTATATATAGTGCATAATCATTTGTATATGTATATTTTCTTTTACAAGAATATTGTATGTGGGATGCTCAACACAATACAGGAGTTCGTCAAATATTTTATTAAAGAGAGTGCTCGATTAAAAGAGTTGATGAGTCAAGAGAGAGTTAGGTATTCAAAAGACTCTAATTATGTACTTAAAGTATATTCCTACACCAGTTTGGCATCAACTATTGCATTATTGAACTATAAATTTGCATTTTTAGAACTGATTAGTAGCAAATATTGTGAACCGAGCTTCAAATGTTGATAGTTTCATGCACTCTGGTGATTTCACATCTACGGGTGAACATGCTTGTAGAATGATAAGATTGATAAAAATAGTTTAATTTTAATACTTATTCTTAGGGTTAAGTACTGTTTTCGTCCCTAACGTCTTGGGTCAAAATCAAAATCATTCCCGACCTTTTTTCGTTATTAAAATCATCCTCAACGTTTAAAAACGCTTTAAAATCATCCTTTCCTGAATTCTTGGACCAAAATATCCTCATTATCATCATTCTCCTCTTCACCTTCCTCACTCCTACTGCCTCCACCATATCCACTACCACCATAACAAAGGGAGGGGCTGCTGTAGGATCGTTGTTGCTGCTGCAGGATCGTCGCTGCTACCGCTGGTTCATTGGAGAAGAGAGAGAGAGGGGGGAGAAAGAGAATGAGAGAGAAGTGATGCGAAGGAGGCACTGCCGCCACTGGTTCATCGGAAAAGAGAGAGAGAAGCGATGCAAAGAGAGGGATGGACGGGTTGCTGCTGCCGCTGGGTCGCTGGTTCATCGGAGAAGAGAGAGACAGAGAGAAAAAAGTGATGCGAAGGAGGTGCTTCCACTGCTGGTTCATCGGAGAAGAAAGAGAGAGAAGCGATGCGAATGAGGGAGGGGTTGCGGGTTGCCACTGCTGTCGCTGCATCGTTTTTCGCCGGTGAAGCCTTATTCTTCTTCTTCTTCTTCTTCTTCTTCTTCTTCTTCTTCTTCTCGCCGGCAATGTTGGTGGCAGTGGAGGTGGTGGGGTGAGGAAGTTGAAGAGGAGAATGATGATGATGAGGGTATTTTGGTCCAAGAATTCGGGAAAAGATGATTTTAAAGCGTTTTTAAACGTTGAGGATGATTTTAATAACGAAAAAATGTTGGGGACGATTTTGATTTTGACCTAAGACGTTAGGGACGAAAACAGTACTTAACCCCTTATTCTTATTATGAACAGAGCTTTCTTATTCTCTTTTTTTTTCGTGGATTAAAATTACAATATTATAGGAGAAAGCTACCAGAGTAAAATCTTCTCTAAAGGAGGTCTATATCAAATGCCATATCAAAAAGGATAAAAATTGAATTGATAAAAAATTTTGAGAAAGCTATTATATGTGTGCTAGTTTGTTCTTTTTTTCTTTCAAAAAGATAATTTTCACTATATGTTAGTATTTGTTCATGGTATATTTAGTTGCAATTAAAATGGATTAGTTTAATTTTATAGGGTAAATTCAAAAAGCTGAAGATAAAACTCTCTCTAGTAACTTTATTCTTTAATAATGAGGGAGTTGTTGAGGCATCTAATAGAAGTTTAGAGATGCTAGAAGATTACACTATTTAAAATGAAGTTGTGTCAAAAAAAAAGGAGCTGTTTTTTGTTTAGGTTTTTTTTAGTTTATATCTCTCTTTAAATACGAAAAAAAAGGCAAAGAAACAAGAAGTTAAGTTGGATGGTGCTGAACGTAAATTAAAAGGTCAAGAATATCAACTAAAAGTTCAACAAAAAATAATTGATTTTACTAAAAAAATACTTCATATTTTTATATAAACAATATAATCTCCCACTATCTTTAACCTTATTTACATCTATAAAAATTGAATTTGGAACAGAGTTTAGTGATGATGATAATAACATTAGTGATTAATGTCTAAAGCATATTTTTTATTGATTAGATTAAAAAATCTTTAGATAAACTAGTTATTAAGTTTTAGTTTATTCATAATTTTTTACTTTTTAAAGCTTTTTTGTTTTAGATTAATAGGTTTTTCATTGTTTTAGTTTGATTAGATTTATGGATATGAGTATTTTGTAATTTCTCATAGAGTCGTAAGTCTTTTACTACTTAGAATTTGATTCAAATTTAAATAACTTTTTTTTATTTTATTATATATTTATTTACATCACGTCATTGATGACATGAATGAAGAATTTGTTTATATATTATAATTGCTTTTAATATTGAAGATAACATTTATATAAAGTTTTTATTAAGTCTAAAATTTAATTAAAAAAATTAATTTTTTAAAATTTGTTTGAATTAAAGTATTTTTCGTTTGAAATTTATTATTTATATATTAGTTAATGAGAAAAACTCTACATCCATGTAATTTTTTTATCCAAGTAACTTCAATCAGACGCGTCTCCCCAACCCTCTTACGCGTTTGTTATACACGCGTCTCATAAACCTTTCTCAACGTAAACCGTGTTCTCTTTTCACGTTTTTGTTCTTCTTTTTCTTCTTCAACCTAATAAAATTCATCGTTCTTCTCTGTTCACGTTTTTCTTTTCTGCTCGCATTCTTCATTATTGGTTTACATTGAATTCAACGTAATAAACTCCGTCGTTCTTCTTCTTCTTCATTTTCTTCTTCGATCTACACTTTTGAATGAAAACAATGAATGATTCAACTTCAAATCAGTTGAATGAGGTTATTACGTTGAGATAGCTAGAAAATTATTGCTGTATTCTATCACAATAATCTTAAACATTGAACAAAGTAAAAGGAGGCCACCAAACCAAACAACATTCATTTGGTGAATCAAAATCACAAAGGCCACTGAACCGAACAATGTTCATATGGTGAATAAATGGTGATCAACTTTCAATCAACAAGAATAGTATTTCTTCTCCTCTTCCTCCTACTCCTTCTTCTTTCAAATTCGCGCACGTAGGTTCTTCTTCTTTAGTTCAATGGATAGTTTAACTAGGCTTTGAAATTGGTTGTTACTATGTTCACTACTTATTTTGCATAGAGAAATATAATTCTTGTTGATTGAAAGTTGATCACTAATGAGCGGATAATTTATACACTTTTCGGCATTATTTTTAGGTAGTTTTTAGTATGATTTAGTTAGTTTTTAGTATATAATTATTAGTTTTTATGCAAAAATCATATTTCTATATTTTACTATGAGTTTGTGTGTTTTTCTGTGATTTCAGGTATTTTCTGGCTGAAATTGAGGAACCTGAGTAAAAATCTGATTCAGAGGCTGAAAAAGGACTGAAGATGCTGTTGGATTCTGACCTCCCTTCACTCGAAGTGGATTTTCTGGAGCTAAAGATACCCAATTGGCGCTCTCTCAATTGCGTTGGAAAGTAGACATCTTGGGCTTTTCAGCAATGTATAATCATCCATACTTTACCCGAGATTTGATGCCCCAAATTGGCGTCAAAACACTGGTCAGAGACCCTTTTCTGGCGTTAAATGCTAGAACTGGCATAAAAGCTGGAGTTAAACGCCCAAATTGGCACCAGAGCTGGCGTTTAACTCCAAGAAAAGCCTATGCACGTGAAAGCTTCAATCCTCAGCCCAAGCACATACCAAGTGGGCCCTATAAGTGAATTTTTGCATCATTTACTTATTTCTATAAACCCTAGGTTACTAGTTCACTATAAATAGGACCTTTTACTATTGTATTTTCATCTTTTGATCATCTTTGATCTTAGGATCAGGTCTTTGAACCCTTTTTCGATTGTTTCATGTTATTTGGGAGGCATGGCTGAATGGCCATGCCTAGACCTTGTTCTTATGTATTTTCAACGGTGGAGTTTCTATACATCATAGATTAAGGTGTGGAGCTCTGCTGTTCCTCATGAATTAATGCAATTACTAATGTTTTCTATTCAATTCAAGCTTATTCTTGTTCTAAGATATCCATTCGCACTTCAACATAATGAATTTGATGATCAAGTGACACTCATCACCATTCTCACTTATGAACGCGTGCCTGACAACCACTTCCGTTCTACTTGAAAACGAGCTTAAATGCATATCTCTTGGCCTCCTGGTCCACGATGCATGGTTGTTTCTCCTCACAACAGAGCCTTCCATTCCGTGAGATCAGAGTCTTCGTGGTATAAGCTAGAAACAATTGGCAGCATTCTTGAGATCCGGAAAGTCTAAACCTTGTCTGTGGTATTCCGAGTAGGATCTGGGATGGGATGACTGTGACAAGCTTCAAACTCGCGAGTGCTGGGTGCAGTGATAGTGCACAAAAGAATCATTGGATCTTATTCTGACACGATCGAGAGCCGACAGATGATTAGCCCTACGTAACCCGTAGCCGGACCATTTTCACTGAGAGGACAGACGGTAGCCATTGACAATGGTGATCCCCCAACATACAGCTTGCCATGGAAAGGAGTACGCATGACTGGATGAAGGCAGTAGGAAAGCAGAGATTTAGGAGGAATAAAGCATCTTCATACGCTTATCTGAAATTTTCACTAATGAATTACATAAGTATCTCTATCTTATTTTATGTCTTATTCATCTTTTAATTAGCAAAACCCCATAACCATTTGAATCTGCCTGACTAAGATTTACAAGATGACCATAGCTTGCTTCAAGCTGACAATCTCTGTCGGATCGACCCTTACTCACGTAAGGTATTACTTGGACGACCCAGTGCACTTGCTAGTCAGCTGCGCGGAGTTGTGAAGAAAGTGTGTGTATCATGATTCCGTGTACTAAGTTTTTGGCGCTGTTGCCGGGCATCATCTTGTTGCTTAGATTAGGTAATTTTCTTTTTTTTATTTATTTTGACCTTCAGAATTTTTAAGAATGAATTCTAGAGTTTCAGATGATGCCTTTATCATCACAGGAGCCAGATGATTTCCATCAATTTGGCTGTTGTATGTAATGTCCTGCTGATAAAAATTTTGAGTTTCTTATTTTCTTTTTCCAAATAATTTTTGAAAAAAATACAAATAAATTATACAAATAAAATCAAATATATTTTGTGCTTCTTGTTTGAGTCTAGTGTCAATTTTAAAGTTTGGTGTCAATTGCATGCTTTTATTTTTCTTGCAAATTTTTGAAAACTCATGCATGGTGTTCTTCATGATCTTCAAGTTGTTCTTGATGATTTTCATTGTCTGATCTTTAAATTCTCTTGTTTTGTGTCTTTAGTATGAAAATTTCTAAATTTGGTGTTTTGCATGTCTTTCTTTTCTTAAAAATTTTTAAAAATATGTTCTTGATGTTCATCTTGACATTCAAAGTGTTCTTGCATGCATTGTTTATTTGATCTTAGTTTTTCATGATTAGTTTTATTTTGTTGTTTTTCTCTTTCATCATTAAAAAAATTCAAAAAATTTTCAAAATTATGTCTTTTCAAGTTAATAATACAGAGAATTGAAGATTCAGAACATACAGCAGAGGAATCACAGAGAAAAAGTTGGGCGTTCAAAACGCCCAGTGAAGAAGGAATTCTGGCATTTAAACACCAGCCAGGGTACCTGGCTGGGTGTTTAACGCCCAAGGAGGTAGACAAGTGGGCGTTAAACGCCAGAATGGATACCATTCTGGGCGTTTAACGCCAGGATAGCACCAAGGAGGTAGTTTTGTTTTCAATTCAAATCTTTTTCAATTTTTCAAGTTTTATAAATTTTCAAAATCTTATCTTTTTCATATCTTCTTATATAAATCATATATTTTTCAAAATCAAATCTTTTTCATATTTCTTTTAATATTTTCGAAAATCCTTGCTAACAATTAATGTTGTGATTCAAAAATTTCAAGTTTGTTACTTTCTTGTTAAGAAAGGTTCAATATTTGAATTTTAGAATCATATCTTTTAATTTCTTGTTAGTCAAGTCATCAATTTTAAAAAAAATCAAATCTTTTTCAACCATATCTTTTCAATCATATCTTTTTAAAAATCAATTTTTTTCAATCATATTTTTTCAATAATATCTTTTTAAAATCAAATTTTCTCAATCATATCTCTTTTAATTTGATTTCAAACTCTTTTTTTTCTAACTTATTATCTTTTCAAAATTATTCCAAATCTTTTTCAACTGATCACTATTTCTTATCTTTTTCAAAACCACTTAACCACTTTTCCACTTACAATTTTCGAAAATCACTAACAACTTTTTCAAAAATCTTTTTAATTAACTAATTGTTTTAAACTCTAATTTTATTTTATTTAAAAATTTTCAAAAATTTCCTCTCTCATCTCTTTCTATTTAATCACTAACACTCCTCCTCTCTTAATAATTCGGACCCCTCCCTCTCTATAAGTTTGAATTCTTTTCTCTACCTCATCCTTCTATTCTTCTTTTCCTCTGACACATCAAGGAATCTCTATACTGTGACATAGAGGATTCCATACTTTCTTTGTTTTCTTCTCTTTTATATGAGTAGGAACAAAGATAAAGGCATTCTTGTTGAAGCTGATCCTGAACCTGAAAGGACTCTAAAGAGGAAGCTAAGAGAAGCTAAAGCACAACTCTTTGGAGAGGACCTGACAGAAATTTTTGAAAAAAGAAGAAGACACGGCAGCCAAAAACAACAACAATGCCAACAATGCAAGGAAGGTGCTTGGTGACTTTACTGCACCAACTCCCAACTTCTATGGGAGAAGCATCTCTATTCCTTCCATTGGAGCAAACAACTTTGAGCTTAAGCCTCAATTAGTTTCTCTGATGCAACAGAATTGCAAGTTTCATGGACTTCCATTGGAAGATCCTCATCAGTTCTTGGCTGAATTTTTACAAATTTGTGACACTGTTAAGACCAATAGAGTTGATCCCGAAGTCTACAGACTTATGCTTTTTTCTTTTGCTGTATGAGACAGAGCTAGTATATGGTTGAACTCACAACCTAGAGACACCCTGAACTCTTGGGAAAAGCTGGTCAATGCCTTCTTAGCTAAATTCTTTCCACCTTAAAAGATGAGTAAGCTTAGAGTGGAAGTTCAAACCTTCAAACAGAAGGAAGGTGAATCCCTCTATAAAGTTTGGAAAAGATACAAGCAATTGATCAGAAGGTGTTTTTCTAACATGCTTTCAGAATGGAGCATCATAGGTATCTTCTATGATAGTCTGTCTAAGTTATCCAAGATGTCATTGGACCATTCTGCAGGCAGATCTATTCATCTGAAGAAAATGCCTGAAGAAGCCCAGGAACTCATTGAAATGGTTGCAAATAACCAGTTCATATACACTTCTGAAAGAAATCCTGTGAACAATGGGACAACTCAAAAGAAAGGAGTTCTTGAGATTGATACTCTGAATGCCATATTGGCTCAGAACAAAATATTGACTCAGCAAGTCAATATAATTTCTCAGAATCTGACTGGATTGCAAGTTGCATTTGGCAGTGCTAAAGAGGCCTCTTCTAAAGGAGAAGCCTATGACCCTGAGAATCCTGTAATGGAAGAGGTGAATTACATGGGAGAACCCTATGGAAACACCTATAATTCTTCATGGAGGAATCATCCAAATTTCTCATGGAAGGATCAACAGAAGCCTCAACAAGGCTTCAATAACAATAATGGTGGGAGAAATAGGTTTGACAATAGCAAACCTTTTCCATCATCTTCTCAACAACAGACAGAGAACTCTGAGCATAGTCGTTCTGGCTTAGCAACCATAGTCTCTGATCTATCTAAGACCACACTAAGTTTCATGAATGAAACAAGATCCTCCATTAGAAATTTGGAGGCACAAGTAGGTCAGCTGAGTAAAAAGGTTACTGAAGCTCCTCCTAGCACCCTCCTAAGCAATACAGAAGAAAATCCCAAGAGAGAGTGCAAGGCCATAACCATGACCAACATGGCCGAACTTGGAGAGCGTGAAAAGGCAGTGATTCCCAGTGAGGAAGACCTCAAGGGACGTCTACTGACCAATAAGGAGTTCCCTATTGAGGAATCTGAGGCTCATCTAGAGACCATAGAGATTCCACTGTACTTCCTATTACCATTCATGAGCTCTGAAGAATATTCTTCTTTTGAAGAAGATGAAGTTACTACTGAAGAGCAAATTGCTCAGTATCTAGGAGCAATCATGAAATTGAATGCCAAATTATTTGGTAATGAGATTAGGGAGGATGAACTTCCATTGCTCATTAATGAACTGAACGCCTTGGCTCAGCTGAAGATACCTCAAAAGAAACTGGATCCCAGAAGGTTCTTAATACCTTGCACCATAGACACCATGACCTTTGAGAAGGCTCTGTGTGACCTGGGGTCATGCATAAACCTCATGCCACTCTCTATAATGAAGAAACAGGGAATCTTTGAGGTACAAGCTGCAAGAATTTCACTAGAGATGGCAGACAAATAAAAAAAAAGCTTATGGACTTGTAGAGGATGTCTTGGTAAAGGTTGAAGGCCTTTACATCCCTACTGACTTTATAATCCTAGACACTGGGAAGGATGAGGATGAATCCATCATCCTTGGCAGACCCTTCCTAGCCACAGCAAAAGCTGTAATTAATGTTGACAGAGGAGAGTTGGTCCTTCAAGTGAATGAAGACTACCTTGTGTTTAAAGCTCAAGGATCTCCTTTTGTACACATGGAGAAGAAGCATGAAAAGCTTCTCTCAATACAGCGTCAAATAGAGCCCCCACATTCAAACTCTAAGTTTGGTGACGGGAGGTCCCAACCATGCTCTGAACATCTGTGAAGCTCCATGAGAGCTCACTGTCAATCTATTAACATTAAAGAAGCACTTATTGGAAGGCAACCCAATTTTTATTTTATCTATGTTAAATTTCCATTTTCCATTGTCATTTTATGTTTTCTTTTGGTTGATGATCATGTGGAGTCACAAAAACACTTGAAAAATCAAAGCAAATTCAAAAACAGCATTAAAAACAGCACACCCTAGAAGAGGAGCTTATTGGCATTTAAACACCAGTAAGGGTAGCAGAATGGGCATTAAACGCCCAGTCTGGCACCATTCTGGGTGTTTAACGAAAGAAAATGGCATCAGACTGCCGTTTAACGCCAGAAAAGGGCACCAAGTTGGCGTTCAACGCCAGAAAGGGAAGAAAAACTGGCGTTAAAACGCCAGAAATGGGCAGCAACCTGGCGTTTAACGCCAGGATTAGCACTCAGAGGGCGTTTACATGTCAGAATGGTGCAGGGATGAGAAATCCTTGACACCTCAGGATCTGTGAACCCCACAGGATCCCCACCTACCTCAACTTACTATCTCTCTTCTTCACACATTCCAATAACACCCTTCCCCAAATACCCTTCACCAATCACCTCCATCTCTCTTCCCCATCACCTCTTCACCACTCACATCCACCCACTCTTCCCAAAAAAAAAAAAATCCACCCACCTCACCATTCAAATTCAAATCCTTTCCCTCCCAAACCCAACCCCTAATACACAAAACATACCCTCTCTTTCCACTCCTATATAAACCCCTCATTCATCCTTCTAATTCACACATCACAAACACTTCTTCTCCCCCTTGGTCGAACCACTCATACCTCTCTATCTCCTCCACTTCTTTTTCATCTCCGTCATTCTTTCTTCTTTTGCTCGAGGACGAGCAAACCTTTTATGTTTGGTGTGGAAAAAGCATTGCTTTTGTGTTTCCAAACTATTTATGGCACCTAAGGCCGTAGAAACCTCTAGAAAGAGGAAAGGGAAGACAAAAGCTTCCACATCTGAGTCATGGAAGATGGAAAGATTCATCTCAAAGGTCCATCAAGACCACTTCTATGAAGTTGTGGCCAAGAACAAGGTGATCCCTGAAGTCCCTTTCATGCTCAAAAGGAATGAGTATTCGAAGATCCGACATGAGATTCGAAGAAGAGGTTGGGAAGTTCTCACCAACCCCATTCAACAAGTCGGAATGTTAATGGTTCAAGAGTTCTATGCTAATGCATGGATCACTAAGATCCATGATCAAAGTGTGAACTCAAACCCAAAGAATTGGCTTACAATGGTTCGGGAGAAATACTTAGATTTCAGTCCGAAAAATATAAGGTTGGCATTCAACTTGCCAATGATGCAAGGAGATGCACGCTCCTATACTAGAAGGGTCAACTTTGATCAAAGGTTGGACCAAGTTCTCATGGACATATGTGTAGAAGGAGCTCAGTGGAAAAGAGACTCCAAAGGCAAGCCGGTTCAATTGAGAAGGCATGACCTTAAACCCGTGGCTAGAGGATGGTTGGAATTTATCCAACGCTCCATCATTCCTACTAGCAACAGATCCGAAGTGACCGTAGATCGGGCTATTATCATCCATAGCATCATGATTGGAGAGGAAGTAGAAGTTTATGAGGTCATATCTCTAGAACTCTACAAAGTGGCTGACAAAACCTCCACTTTGGCAAGGTTAGCCTTCCTTCATCTCATCTGTCTCCTATGCAATTTAGCTGGAATTGTCATAGAGGAAGACATCCTTATTGAAGAGGACAAGCCCATCACTAAAAAGAGGATGGAGCAAATAAGAGAGCCCACTCATAGAACTCAACAAGAGCATGAGGAAGTCCCTCATCAAGAAATCTCTGAGATACCTCAAAGGATGCATTTTCCTCTACACAAATATTGGGAGTAACTCAACACCTCCTTGGGAGATTTGAGTTCCAATATGGAGAAACTAAGGATGGAGCACCAAGAGCACTCCATTATTTTACATGAAATTAGAGAGGATCAAATAGCCATGAGGGAAGAGCAACAAAGGCAAGGAAGAGACATAGAGGAGCTCAGGCATTCCATTGGATCTTCAAGAGGAAGAACTAGCCGCCATCACTAAGGGGACCCGTTCTTTGATTTCTTTGTTCTTATCTTTCTGTTTTTCAATTTTTATGCTTTATGTGTTATCTATGTTTGTGTCTTCATTACATGATCATTAGTGTCTAGTGTCTATGCCTTAAAGCTATGAATAATTCCATGAATCATTCACCTTTCTTAAATGGAAAATGTGCCTAATTACAAAAGAACAAGAAGTACTTGAATTTTAAATTTTATCTTGAAATTAGTTTAATTATTTTGATATAGTGGCAATACTTTTTGTTTTCTAAATGAATGCTTGAACAGTGCATAATTTTGATAGTGAAGTTTATGAATGTTAAAATTATTGGCTCTTGAAAGAATGATGAAAAAAGAGAAATGTTATTGATAATCTGAAAAATTATAAAATTGATTCTTGAAGCAAGAAAAAGCAGTGAATGACAAAGCTTGCAAAAAAAATGGCCAAAAAATAAAGAAAAAGAAAGAAAAAGCAAGCAGGAAAAGTCAATAGCCCTTAAATCAAAAGGCAAGGGTAAAAAGGATCCAAGGCTTTGAGCATTAATGGATAGGAGGGGCCCAAAGGAATAAAATCCTGGCCTAAACGGCTAAATCAAGCTGTCCCTAACCATGTACTTGTGTCATGAAGGTCCAAGTGAAAAACTTGAGACTGAGTGGTTAAAGTCATGATCCAAAGCAGAAAGAGTGTGCTTAAGTAGTTGTGTTCAAGAATCAACATACTGAACTAAGAGAATTAATAACACTATCTAAAATTCTGAGTTCCTATAGACGCCAATCATTCTGAATTTCAAAGGATAAAGTGAGATGCCAAAACTGTTCAGAAGCAAAAAGCTACTAGCCCCGCTCATCTAATTGGAACTAAGTTCTATTGATATTATGAGATTCATTGTATATTCTCTTCATTTTATTCTATTTTGTTTTCAGTTGCTTGGGGACAAGCAACAATTTAAGTTTGGTATTGTGATGAGCCGATAATTTATACGCTTTTTGGCATTATTTTTTTGTAGTTTTTAGTATGATTTAGTTAGTTTTTAGTATATAATTATTAGTTTTTATGCAAAAATCACATTTCTGGACTTTACTATGAGTTTGTGTGTTTTTTTATGATTTTAGGTACTTTCTGGCTGAAGTTGAAGGACCTGAACAAAAATCTGATTCAGAGGCTGAAAAAGGACTGAAGATGTTGTTGGATTCTGACCTCCCTGCACTTGAAGTAGATTTTCTGGAGCTACAGAAGCTCAATTGGCGCACTCTCAATTGCGTTGGAAAGTAGACATCTTGGGCTTTCCAGCAATGTATAATACTCTATACTTTGCCCGAGATTTGATGGCTCAAATTGGTATCAAAACGTCGGTCAGAGACCCTTTTCTGGCGTTAAACGCCAGAACTGGCATAAAAGCTGGAGTTAAACGCCCAAACTGGCACTAGAGCTGGCGTTTAACTCCAAGAAAAGCCTATGCATGTGAAAGCTTCAATGCTCAGCTTAAGCACACACCAAGTGGGCCCCGGAAGTGGATTTATGCATCATTTACTTATTTCTGTAAACCCTAGGTTACAAGTTCACTATAAATAGGACCTTTTACTATTGTATTTTCATCATTTTTTGATCATCTTTGATCTTTGGATCAGTTCTTTGAACCTTTTTTTGATTGTTTCATGTTATTTGGGAGGCATGGCTATCTATTTTCAACTGTGGAGTTTCTACACATTATAGATTAAGGTATGGAGCTCTATTGTTCCTCATGAATTAATGCAATTACTACTGTTTTCTATTTAATTCAAGCTTATTCTTGTTCTAAGATATCCATTCGCACTTCAACATGATGAATGTGATGATCAAGTGACACTCATCACCATTCTCACTTATGAACGCGTGCCTGACAACCACTTCCGTTCTACTTGAAAACGAGCTTGAATGCATATCTCTTGGCCTCCTGGTCCACGACGCATGGTTGTCTCTCCTAACAACAGAGCCTTCTATTCCGTGAGATCAGAGTCTTCGTGGTATAAGCTAGAATCAATTGGCAGCATTCTTGAGATCCGAAAAGTCTAAACCTTGTCTGTGGTATTCTGACTAGGATCTGGGATGGGATGACTATGACGAGCTTCAAACTCGCAAGTGCTGGGCGCAGTGACAGTGCGCAAAAGGATCATTGGATCTTATTCCAACACGATCAAGAACCGACACATGATTAGCCCTACGTAACCCGTAGCCAGACCATTTTCACTGAGAGGATGGACGATAGCCATTGACAATGGTGATCCCCCAACATAAAGCTTGCCATGGAAAGAAGTACGCATGACTGGATGAAGGTAGTAAGAAAGTAGAGATTCAGGAAGAATAAAGCATCTTCATACGCTTATCTGAAATTTTCACTAATGAATTACATAAGTATCTCTATCTTATTTTATGTCTTATTCATCTTGTTGAGTTAAGAAATTAACTAAAGTAATTAGTGATGACAAACATTATTTTTGGAAAAATAAATAATTAGTGTTGATAAATTAATTAATGAGTATATGTTGCTAATTATTTATTATTATGTTGCAGGCCTTAATTAAGTTGCAGCAGCCCAACATCAAACAAAAGAAATCAGCAAGAATATTGGGCTGAAAGCAAAATAAAGAGCCCAAGAAAAAGCAAAGAAAGAAGCCAAAGAAATTAAATCGGGCCAAGCATACCAACAACCGATCCAAGCCCGATCTTGTTTCAGAAATGCAAATCCCTCTCTTTTGCTTAACCAAAAGCAACGTTCCTCTCCTCTATAATCAAGTCACATCAGGGCTTCAGAAAAGTAAGAAAGAGAAAGAGAAAAAGCTTCCTCCCTAAGCTAGTAACCAAAGAAGAAAGAAAGAGAAAGTTTAAGCTTGAACCACAGAAGCTAAAACAGAAAACCCAAACCAAATCAAGCTTAGGTTAAAGGTAATCCATCTCATTTTGCATGCATCAGATCTTATTCTCTTCTTCCCAACTCTCTGCTCTATCCGAAAATGGCATTCAAGGGAAAGTTGTTCTCTGTCCTATTCTGCTTCACATATACGGTCACAAGTGATACTTAGGGACCAAGTAGTTTTTCAATGGCTAAGATCAAGTTGACCATGAGAAGATTTCTATGGTTACTGCTTTGTGGCTTTCGGTCAAGATGAGGAAGTCAGAGGGAAAGTTTCTATTCTGAGGATTATTAAGAAAAAGCAAATCTGTGGTTGGTGAAGCTCAAGGCTCAAGGTGTTGACCTTGGGAGAAGGTCCCAGTAATATGCAAGGAGAATAAAAGAAAACTTCTTGCTCATTCATAACCAAGGAGAGAAAACCAGAGTTTGAGAGTTGTGTTCTGTGAAGTATTCCCTGTGAAGTTCCTCTACTTGGATAATGCTTTCTATCAGAGAAGCATTCGGCCAATACTGAAGAACTAAATCAGTGGTTTGCAAAGCTGGTTTTTTCACATAGCAAAGAGGCTGTTGATGAAGTCAATCTCCTTCATGTTTTACTGATTGTAATGTACTTTTCAATGTTTATCATTCTGTAATTTCTAGTGAGAAAAGGCATTGTGAGAAAACTCAAGTAAAAGCCATGAGTGGAAAAAGGCTGAGTGAAACACTTGAGAGAAAAGCCTAGAGTTATTTTCAGATTTCTTTAGGTATGTCTATGTCTTGTATCTTGTACCTGTAAGGTATCCCTTTCTTAGTTGGGTTAGCACTAAGAGTGAATAGTTAGGTATTAGCATAGCCAATGTCAAGTTAGGTTAGAACTTGAATTTGAAAGGATTGGGTCAATCCTGTGTTATTGGTGTATGTAATACTGTTAACTATAATGAAATTCTTCCATAGTTGTGGGGGAGACTGGATATAGGTTGCATAACACAAGGCAACCGAACCAGGATACTTGCTGGTGTTAGCTTTTCTCTTCTCTGCTATGTTCTGTTTTCTGATAATCATGAGACAAAAATAATTTGTCTCATAAATTTCCACTGCTGAGTTCAAACAGAATCAGAATTGCAAATCTTTTTTTAAAAGGGTAATAACAGCAACTTAAAAGGAAGGCATAGATTCAACCCCCCTTCTCTAAGCCTACCACAACCTTCAATTGGTATCAGGAGCTACGGTCTCAAGAATCAAGCTTAACCGCTTGGAGCAAAGATCCAATGGCGAACAATCTGGGCACAACCACAGTTGCCTACACCCTCACTGAAGGCCAGTCAAACAACCGGCCACCTTTCTTCAATGGGAAGAACTATTCCTACTGGAAAGAAAGGATAAGGATCTTCATCCAATCCATTGACTACAACATATGGAAGATCGTTGTGAGCGGTCCAAAGATTCCAACAAAAACAAGTGCTAATGGAGTGGTGACGCCAAAAGAAGAAGCTGAATGGAATGAAGATGATAAGAAGAAGATAGAGATGAATGCTAAAGCAATCAACCTTCTTCACTGTGCTATCAGCTTTGAAGAGTACCGGAAGGTGTCTAGATGCAAGACAGCCAAAGAAATCTAGAAAAAACTCCAGGTTACACACGAAGGCACTAAACAAGTCAAAGAAACGAGGATTGGTATGCTGCAAAAAGAATACGAGATGTTTAGCATGAAGGATGGAGAAAGCATTGATGAAGCGTTTGAGAGATTCTCAATCATAATCAACAACCTTGATGCTATGGGTACAAACTATGCAGAACAAACCTTGGTGAGAAAACTCCTTAGAAGCCTCACAAAAGAGTGGGAAAACACTGCCACTGTCCTAACCGAGAGTAACAACATAAGTCCCATAACCTATGATGAGCTGAGAGGAAAACTCCTTGCCTAAAGAAGCCACACACACAAACACAGACTCAAAGAAAAAGGGAATAGCCCTCAAGTCACAAATAGAACCAAAAGAGAGTGAGTCTAGTGATGGTATTTCAGATGATGAGCTTTTGTTTTTTGCTAGGAGATTTAGAAGGATGATGAAAAGCAAGGGCAAATACAAGGGTTCAAGTTCAAAGGAGCAAAAAATAGACTTGAGCAAGATGACGTGTCATCATTGCAAGGAGGCTGGACACTTCAAGTCAAACTATCCAAAGCTCAAAAAGGAGGACAAAGGAAAGAAGGAAAGGAAGAGAGTACTCATGGCAGCTTGGGAAGATCTTGAGAATGACTCAAATGAAGAAGAAGAATCTGAAGGAGATGACAAAGACTGCTTCATGGCTGGAAACAACAATCTTGATGAGGTGAACTATTATGATTTGACCATTGAGGACTTGCATGCTATTATTGATGATCTCACTTTAAACACATCAAAACTGCTTGATAAATACAATGAATGCAGATCTGAAAGAGATGTGTTAAGAGCTGAAAATAATTTTTTAAGAGAAAAAGTGAAGGAAACTGAATGTGCATTAGATATCATTGAAGAAAACAGATTTCTAAAATCTGAACTTGAAAAATTAAAAGGAAAGCACATTGTGGATCCTTCTCATGAGTTAATTGCTGAAAATGAAAGATTAAATGATAAGATTAAAAGGCTGAATGGTGACTTAGCAAAATTTGCTCAAGGTTCCAAAAACTTGGACAAATTACTTGCAAGTCAAAGACCATTGTTTGAAAAATCTGGTTTACGCTACATAGCCAAGGAAGATGCAGTTTCTAATACTTCCTCTATAAAATTTGTGGCTTCTTCATCAAATACCAAATCCATACCAAGCAAATCAGGTATCGGATATGTTTCAACTTGTGAAGAAAAATTTGATCAAGCAAACACAAGTGAAACTGAGCCTTCACCAAGAACTGGTCCGAGTCCAAACCGGCCAGGTTTGGGTTACATTTCAAAAAATGAGGATGCTTTCAAGAAACCAATATTTTACAACAAAACCTCATTTTCGAAAGGTAAAAATATTCAAAAAAATTCTGGTGAAAACATTTTTTCAAAGAGGAATAATTATAACAAAAATTAGTTTGTCAAAAGAAATGCATCTCCTCCAAAAACTAGAAAATTCCAACCATTTAATCATTTCAAGCAATATAACTCATCTCAATTTCAGTGGCACACATCAAAAAATCATTGTGTTAATTGCAAGAAATTTGGTCACTCATATGCACAATGCTTCATTGAAAAAAGAGTTGTTGGAAACAAAGTTTACAATATTGTTTGTGATTTCAATGCACTTGGGCAACCAAGATGGATTAACTTCAAAGGATCCAAATTAATTTGGATAAATAAGGCTACTTGAAACTCATCATGCAGATTTGCCTAGCATCCAAGAACAAAAAAGACATGTGGTACATGGATAGTGGATGTTCAAGGCACATGACTGGAAGGTCAACCTACTTTATCAAACTAAATAAGTATGATGGAGGTTTTGTGACATTTGGAGATGATGGTAAAGGTAAAATCATTGCTGTTGGAAAAGTAGGTATTGAGCAATCTACTTTCATTGATGATGTGCTTTTGGTATGTGGTTTAAAGCACAATCTTTTGAGTATAAGTCAGCTGTGTGATTTAGGATATTTAGTTGTTTTCAAAAGATTTGAATGCTGTGTTGTTAATGAAAAAACAAATGAAGTCATGTTTGTTGCCAAGCGTTTCAATAATATGTATGGACTTACTCTTGATGAACTAAAAGATCAAAATGTAGCTTGTCTTCACTCTAAAAAATCTGAAAAGTGGTTATGAAGTTTGACAAAGACATCACTTGTGATGCTTGCCAAATGGGAAAACAAACAAAAAGTTCTTTTAAACTTAGTAAGAGGTCTTCCTTTGATAAAGTTTGACAAAGACGTCACTTGTGATGCTTGCCAAATGGGAAAACAAACAAAAAGTTCTTTTAAACCAAAGGAAGACATATCTACTAAAAGACCATTTGAGTTGCTACACATTGATTTATTTGGTCCAACAAGAACTCAAAGCCTAGGTGGTAAACATTATGGTTTAGTAATTGTGGATGACTATACTAGGTTTGGTTGGGTTTTATTTCTTGCACACAAAAAATGAAGCCTTTTCGGACTTTGAACCTTTTTGCAAGAAAATTCAAAATGAAAAGGATTTGAAAATCTCTTCTATAAGAAGTGATCATGGAACTGAATTTGAAAATAATTTGTTTGAATCATTTTGTGAGGAATTTGGAATATCTCACAACTTCTCTTGTCCAAGAACACCACAACAAAATGGTGTTGTGGAAAGAAGAAATAGAAGCATACAAGAGATGACAAGAGCTATGCTTTGTGAGAGTAATGTTCCAAAATTCTTTTGGGCTAAAGTGGTTAACACAGCTTGCCACATTTTAAATAGAACAATCATAAGGAAATTTTTGAAGAAAACCCCTTATGAACTTTGGAAAGGCTACCCACCAAACTTAGATTACTTGCACATCTTTGGATGCAAATGTTTTGTTTTAAATAACAAAGAAAACTTGGGAAAAATTGATCCAAAGGCTTACGAGTGTTTATTTGTAGGATATTCCACAACTAGTAAAGCATATAGGGTTTATCATCAAAATGCTAGAATTATTGAAGAGTCCATACATGTTAAATTTTGTGATACTAACTTGGTACAAAGCATTTTGGAAGATTGTGATGCAGGAAATCAAGCTCAAAAGGAGGATGAAGCTGCTCAAAATCATGGAAAAGAAAATTCTGGACAAGCTGAACCAGAAACAGCAAATGCTGAAAATTCAAGAGACATTTCCATTTTGTCTCATGAATCTGAAGGAAATCCTGCAGCCAACAGCGCCCAGAATCCCTTGGTGACCGAATCTGCTTCCAACTCCACCAGACCTCGTGAGTGGAGATTCTTGAAGAATTATCCTGAGGAATTTGTCATTGGGGACGTCTCTCATGGAGTGCAAACAAGGTCTTCCACTAGAAAGGCCAATGAAGGATCCAACATTGCCCTTCTATCACAAATAGAGCCTCAAAACGTCAAGGAAGCACTTAGTGACCCGTCTTGGGTTAAAGCTATGGAGGATGAGCTTCTTGAGTTTGAAAAGAACCAAGTATGGACTTTGGTTCCAAGGCCAAGTGGAAAGAAAGTGACCGGCACCAAGTGGATATTTCGAAACAAGTTAGGAGAAGATGGTAGCATTGCAAGAAACAAGGCAAGACTAGTGGCACAAGGATATGACCAAGAAGAAGGAATAGACTTTGATGAATCATTTGCTCCTGTTGCCCGAATGGAAGCCATAAGACTTCTCTTAGCTTATACTGCATATTGTGGTTTTAAATTATACCAAATGGATGTGAAATGTGCATTCTTGAATGGAGTGATAGATAGAGAAGTGTATGTGGAGCAGCCTCCTGGTTTTGAAAATAAAGAACATTCTAATCATGTTTTCAAATTGTCTAAAGCTCTCTATGGTTTAAGACAAGCTCTTAGAGCTTGGTATGAGAGACTTAGCTCTTTTCTTTTGAAAAATGGTTTTCAAAGAGGCACCACTAACACAACTCTATTCATCAAGAACTCTAACGATTCTTTTATTCTAGTCCAAATATATGTTGATGACATTATTTTTGGATCAGCAAATGAATCCCTTTGTTCTGAATTTGGAAAACTCATGACAAGTGAATTTGACATGAGTATGATGGGTGAACTTAATTTCTTCCTTGGGCTGCAAATTAAACAAACTGAAAAAGGTATTTTCAATCATCAAGAAAAGTATGCCAAGGAATTAGTTAAGAAATTTGGTATGAAAAATGCCAAACCCATGGGAACACCCATGCATCCTAGTTCTAAATTAGATAAGGGAGAAACTGAGAAAGATGTTGATGAGACTATGTATAGAGGAATGATTGGTTCACTTATGTACTTAACTTCCTCTAGACCCGATATTGTGCAAAGTGTTGGATTGTGTTCTAGGTTCCAATCCAAACCTAAAGAGTCACATCTTTATGCAGTTAAAAGGATCATTAGATACGTTCATGGCACATCTAATTTTGGTCTTTGGTATCCTAAGATTGATGATTTTTCTGCAGTTGGTTATTGTGATGCAGATTTTGCTGGTGATAGAGTTGATAGAAGGAGCACTTCTGGTTTATGTTGCTTCCTTGGAAAGTCCTTAAATGTTTGGTCAAGTAAGAAGCAACTAACAGTGGCCTTATCCACTGCAGAGGCTGAGAAAATAGCTGCTTCTTCTTGTTGTTCTTAGCTCTTATGGTTAAAAACACAACTTGCTGATTACAAATTAAAGGCTGAAAATATTCCCTTGATGTGTGATAATATGAGTGCCATTAATATTTCTAAAAATCCAGTTTTGCACTCAAGGACAAAGCATATTGAAGTGAAATTTCACTCAATAAGAGAACATGTCCAAAAAGGGGATATTAGTATTCAATTTGTTAAATCTGAGGAGCAATTAGCAGATATTTTTACAAAACCATTAGCTAAGGATAGATTCTGTATGCTTAGGACTTGTCTAGGAATTTTGAGTTATGATTCTTTATTTGAAAATTGCTGATGTATTTGCTGGAGATTTTTTTTGTCTCATAAACAGGTATGAGACAATTCTAGGCAGGTGATGAACGTCTCCATCAAGCCAGCGTGTTCTGAGCTTGTTTCAAATGAAAGATAATCTGGGCCAACCTCAAAATCAGATCTAGAGTGGTCCATTATGTTTCCTTAAATCCAACTTTCTCTGGGCCCATATGTGAATGTTACATTTTTTGGTTGATGGGCTGTGTGTTTATTTTTAATAATTTTTTATTTAATGTTTATAATCCAAAAAGATTTTTCAGTTTATTTTTTTTTTGGTTTTTCAAAATTTAAAATTCATTTCCTATTTTATTTTCAAATCAAATCAGATCTTAATTTTATGAGGTCAGGTCTTTTCATGTCATTTCAAAAGGTGATGCAGTTGCATGGTTTTGGAAAACCACTTTTGGGTACGGTTACCAACACTCCCTTTCTTCCCTTCATAACTTCTCCTCAACCCTTCGGTTTCTTCCCTCTCACTCCACTGTCTCTCTTCCATCAAAAGCCTAAATCTAACCAAAAATGGGGAAGAAAGTTATTGCCAAAAGAGCACCGCGTGAGAAAATCCATAAACTTCCAGGATATCCTAGACCATCAACTCGTTCTCAAGACACCACTTTTACTCCATCACCTTCTCCTCCTACCTCTCCTCCTCGCACTTCTCCCATGGCACGGACCAAGACTATACCAAGGTACCCTGCTCCTGCCAAGCCGACACCACCACCAAAGGCCACAACTTCCAAGCCAGGCTCCTCAAAACCTGGTTCTGCGAAGCCTAGCTCCTCCAAGGGCAAACGTCCGGCACCTGAGGAACCTGTTCCCGAACCAACACAACCCAAATCCAGGTCAGTTCATGTGCGCTCTCAACGAGGTAACCCTCATCTCCCTCTCAAATCTGTTAGAGAACTCGACATTGACTCTTTTGCTCACAAATCACACTTCATGACATCTCACTCAGACTATAACCCCATCGTTTCAAATCTGCCATGAACCATGACTTTTATGAGGGAGTTATTCAGTACCGTAATCTATGTCCCTCTTTTCTTGCTGATTTACCTGATTTGAAAAAGAAAGGTTTTCTTTTTGTTGAAAATCTGGAATTTTTAGACTGGAATCACCTTTTCAAAATCAAAAAACCTGTTTATCCTTAGTTAGTCAAAGAATTTTATGCAAACATGACTTACCATGAAGGAAGTGTGCATTCTTATGTTAAGAGCATAGACATTATCTTGAATAATGAAACCATCAATGCTTCCTTGAAGTACACTGATATTGGGCCGTGTGCTTATACATCTGTGAAGTGGGATGAAGGTGTTGGTATCTCTTACCATGATGCTCTAGCTCACATTTGTGAACATGTTTCTTTAATTGATGGCATCACACCCACTCACAAAGCCCTAGGATATGAACGTGCTCAGTTGCATCGTATTATCAACCACATCTTAATTCCTCAAAGTGGTTCATATCAAAGGGTTTCTTACACGGACACACTTGTTTTGTATGCCCTAATCACTAAAACAGAAATCTTTTTTGCCTATTTGATGGCTAGATACATGTTTGATTCTGTTAGAAGTGTGAAAGATAAAGCACTACCTTATGGCATGTTTTTAACTTGCATATTTGAAAATTTTGGTGTTGACCTGTCAAATGAGGATTATGAAAACAGACATTCATACCTAAAAGGGGGTGGTTCAGTGAAATAGCAAAAAGGACCAACTAGATCTGAGAGAGTGGTTCTAGATGATGATGATGAAGAGTACATCCCAGATGAATCTCCTCCTCCTTCCACTGAGGGTACATCCATTTCCACTGGGAAGAAATCTGCTCTGCTAAATTTGGTCAAGGATGTTGCTTAAGAGTTTGTTTCCCAATCAAATCACTTAATTGCCATGAGCAAGGAACAAAGGAAGCTAGCTAGGAAGCATGAGAACTTCCTGAAGAAATCAAGGGATAGGGTGGTTGTGCTCATGACCTTCATCGATAATCTTCAACATGATGAAGACATTTCCACTGATGTTGAGGAGGAAGATGCTTCGGAGGGAAATGGTTCTGATGCCTAGGATTTGTCTCATAAAAACTGCTGCTGCTGCTCTCTTTTTATCTCATGAATTCTATTTCTTTAACTACTTTTGAACTATTTTATTTTGGATGACTGTAATAACTCTAGATATTGCTGCACCTTTGGTAGTTTAGTCAATACTTTGCACTATGGACTAACTCTTTTCTGCAGGATGCAAGACTTTGTTTTTGTTGATCTTGCTTATTATCCACCCTTGATGACAAAAGGGGGAGTAATAGCAATAGGATAATAGATTCAAGTACTTCTTTTGGAATTTTCGCTGCATTAATACTTGATTTCACATGTTGAATCAGTTTGCTGATGGTATTAGCTTGATGTTGGGCTGATTATGTGATGTTGCTTAACTGATATCCCTTAGCCAAGATAAATATATTTTAGCTCTTTATTGTGCTCTCTATAAAATCAAAGAAAATTAGGAACCAAGAGGAAAGCACAAATTCAAGGGGAGCTAATCTTGAAAAGGAAAGGGGGAGCAACATAAGAGCAAATGACAAAAATCAAAGGGAGTTTCTAAACCTTACTCAAATATATTTCTTTTTTATTATTGCTTAAATTACGTTTGTCATCAAGGGGGAGATTGTTGAGTTAAGAAATTAACTAAAGTAATTAGTGATGACAAACATTATTTTTGGCAAAATAAATAATTAGTGTTGACAAATTAATTAATGAGTATATGTTGCTAATTATTTATTATTATGTTGCATGCCTTAATTAAGTTGCAGCAGCCCAACATCAAACAAAAGAAATCAGCAAGAATATCGGGCTGAAAGCAAAATAAAGAGCCCAAGAAAAAGCAAAGAAAGAAGCCAAAGAAATTAAATCGGGCCAAGCATACCAACAACCAATCCAAGCCTGATCTGGTTTCAGAAATGCAAATCCCTCTCTTTTGCTTAACCAAAAGCAACATTCCTCTCCTCTCTAATCAAGTCACATCAAGGCTTTAGAAAAGTAAGAAAGAGAAAGAGAAAAAGCTTCCTCCCTAAGCTAGTAACCAAAGAAGCAAAAAACAGAAAACCCAAACCAAATCAAGCTTAGGTTAAAGGTAATCCATCTCATCTTGCATGCATCAGATCTTCTTCTCTTCTTCCCAACTCTCTGCTCTATCCAAAAATGGCATTCAAGGGAAAGTTGTTCTCTGCCCTATTCTGCTTCACATCTACGGTCACAAGTGATACTTGGGAACCAAGTAGTTTTTCAATGGCTAAGATCAAGTTAACCATGAGAATATTTCTATGGTTACTGCTTTGTGGCTTTCGGTCAAGATGAGGAAGTCAGAGGGAAAGTTTCTATTATGAGGATTATTGAGAAAAAGTAAATCTGTGGTTGGTGAAGCTCAAGGCTCAAGGTGTTGACCTTGGGAGAAGGTCCCAGCAACATGCAAGGGGAATAAAAGAAAACTTCTTGCTCATTCAGAATCAAGGAGAGAAAACTAGAGTTTGAGAGTTGTGTTCTGTGAAGTATTCCCTGTGAAGTTCCTCTACTTGGATAATGCTTTCTATCAAAGAAGCATTCGGCTAATACTGAAGAACTAAATCAGTGGTTTGCAAAGCTGGTTTTTCACATAGCAAAGAGGCTGTTGATAAAGTCAATCTCCTTCATGTTTTACTGATTGTAATGTACTTTTCAATGTTTATCATTCTGTAATTTCTAGTGAGAAAAGGCATTGTGAGAAAACTCAAGTAAAAGCCATGAGTGGAAAAAGGCTGAGTGAAACACTTGAGAGAAAAGCCTAGAGTTATTTTCAGATTTTTTTAGGTATGTCTATGTCTTGTATCTTGTACCTGTAAGGTATCCCTTTCTTAGTTGGGTTAGCACTAAGAGTGAATAGTTAGGTATTAGCATAGATGGTGCACGAAATCGCAATCACACTTTTGCAATTCCGCACAACTAACCAGCAAGTACACTGGGTCATCCAAGTAATACCTTACGTGAGTAAGGGTCGATCCCACGGAGATTGTCGGCTTGAAGCAAGCTATGGTTATCTTGTAACTCTTAGTCAGGATATCAATAATTCTCAAGTTTAATTGTGAAAAGTAAAAGAACATGAAATAGATACTTGTTTTGCAGTAATGGAGAACAGGTTGAGGTTTTGGAGATGCTCTATCTTCTGAATCTCTGCTTTCCTACTGTCTTCTTCTTCAAGCACACAAGACTCCTTCCATGGCAAGCTGTATGTAGGGTTTATTGTCACTAACGCCCCACAATCGCGAGTTTGAAGCTCATCACAGTCATTCAATCCTTGAATCCTACTCAGAATACCACAGACAAGGTTTAGACCTTCCGGATTCTCAAGAATGCCGCCATCAATTCCAGCTTATACCATGAAGATTCCGATTAAGGGATCCAAGAGATATCCACTCAATCTAAGGTAGAACGGAGGTGGTTGTCAGGCACACGTTCATAGGTGAGAATGATGATGAGTGTCACGGATCATCACATTCATCAAGTTGAGGAACAAGTGACATCTTAGAATGGTAGCAAGCGTGATTGAATGAAAAACAGTAGTAAGTGCATTAATCCATCAAGACACAGCAGAGCTCCTCACCCCCAACCTTGGGGTTTAGAGACTCATGCTATAGAAGATACAATATGAAATGTGTATTGTGTCATGAGATCCAGATACAATAGCAAAAAGTCCTATTTATGGTGAACTAGTGACCTAGGGTTTACAAGAATGAGTAAATAATGTAAAAATCCACTTCCGGGGTCCACTTCGTGTGTGCTTGGGCTGAGCATTGAAGCTTTCATGTGTAGATACTTTTCCTGGAGTTAAACGCCAGCTTTTGTGCCAGTTTGGGCATTTAACTCCAACTTTTGTGCCAGTTCCGGCGTTAAACGCCGGGAATTCTGAAGCTGATTTGGAACGCCGGTTTGGGCCATAAATTCTTGGGAAAAGTATGAACTATTAAATATTGCTGAAAAGCCCAGGATGTCTACTTTCCAATACAATTGAGAGCCCGCCAATTGAGCTTCTGTAGCTCCAGAAAATACACTTCGAGTGCAGGGAGGTCAGAATCCAACAGCATCTGCAGTCCTTTTTCAGCCTCTGAATCAGATTTTTGCTCAGGTCCCTCAATTTCAGCCAGAAAATACCTGAAATCACAAAAAAATACACAAACTCATAGTAAAGTCCAGAAAAGTGAATTTTAATAAAAAACTACTAAAAATATAATAAAAACTAACTAAAATATACTAAAAACATACTAAAAACAGTGCCAAAAAGCGTATAAATTATCCGCTCATCACAACAGCAAACTTAAATTGTTGCTTCTCCCCACAACTGAAAATCAAATAGGATAAAAAGAAGAGAACATACTATAGACTCCAAAATATCAATGAAACTTAGCTCCAATTAGATGAGCAGGACTAGTAGCTTTTTGCCTCTGAACAGTTTTGGCATCTTACTTTATCCTTTGAAGTTTAGAATGATTGGCATCTATAGGAACTCAGAATTCAGATAGTGTTATTGATTCTCCTAGTTAAGTATGATGATTCTTGAACACATCTACTTTATGAGTCTTGGCTGTGGCCCAAAGCACTCTGTCTTCCAGTATTACCACCGGATACATACATGCCACAGACACATAACTGGGTAAACCTTTTCAGATTGTGACTCAGCTTTGCTAGAGTCCCCAATTAGAGGTGTCCAGAGTTCTTAAGCACACTCTTTTTGCCTTGGATCACTTTTTATTTTTACCCTTGCCTTTTTGTTTAAAGGGCTATTGGCTTTTTCTGCTTGCTCTCTTTCTTCTCTCTTTTTTTCGCATATACTGCTTTTTCTTGCTTCAACAATCAATCTGATGATTTTTCAGATCCTCAATAACATTTCTCCTTTACCATCATTCTTTCAAGAGCCAACAAGTTTAACATTCTTTAATCAACAAATTCAAAAGACATATGCACTGTTCAAGCATTCATTCAGAAAACAAAAAGTATTGTCACCACATCAAACTAATTCAACTATTTTCAGAGATGAATTCAAAATCCTGTACTTCTTGTTCTTTTGTAATAAAAACATTTTTCATTTAAGAAAGGTGATGAATTCATAGGACATTCATAGCTTTAAGGCATAGACACTAAGATACTAATGATCATGTAGTGAAGACACAAACATAGATAGAACATCAAGCATAGAAATCGAAAAACAGAATAATAAGAACAAGAAAATTAAGGAACGGGTCCACCTTAGTGATGATGGCTAGTTCTCCTTCTTGAAGATCCTATGGAGTGCTTGAGCTCCTCAATGTCTCTTCCTTACCCTTGTTGCTCCTCTCTGATTTCATGAAGGATAATGGTTGCTTTTGTTGAGGTCCATGAGTGGGCTCTTTTGTTTGCTCCATCCTCTTTCTTAGTGATGGGCTTTTGAGATGAATCTCTCCATCTCTCATGACTCGGAGTTGGAAGCAACTGCCTTCCCTTTCCACTTCCTAGAGGTTTCTCCGGCCTTAGATGCCATAAATAGTTATGGAAAAACAAAAATCAACGCTTTTATCACACCAAACTTAGAAGGTTTGCTCGTCCTCGAGCAAAAGAAGAAAGAAGAGAATAGAAGAAGAGGAAATAGAGGAGATGGAGGGGGCTTTGTGTTTTGGCCAAGGGGGAGAAGTAGTGTTTAGGTTGTGTGAAAATGAGGGGGTGAAGATGGGTTTATATAGGGGTGGAGAGGTATTGAGGTGATTGGTGAGTGGGTGAAGAAGAGAGAGAGTGGTGGGGTAAGTGGGGAGACTGTGGGAGTCCACAGATCCTGAGGTGTCAAGGATAGCTCATCCGTGCACCAAGTGGCGTGCAAAACGCCCTTTTCTGCCAATCCTGGCGTTAAATGCCAGGCTGCTGCTCATTTCTGGCATTTAACGCCAGCTTCTTGCCCATTCCTAGCGTTAAACGCCAGTCTGGTGCCCCTTTCTGACGTTAAACGCCCAGAATGGTGCCAGACTGGGCGTTAAACGCCCATTTGCTACCCTTACTGGCGTTTAAACGCCAACAAATTTTTCCACCAGGGTGTGCTGTTTTTCTTTCTGTTTTTCATTCTGTTTTTGCTTTTTCAATTGATTTTGTGACTTCACATGATCATCAACCTATAGAAAACATAAAATAACAATGGAAAATAGATAAATATAACATTGGGTTGCCTACCAACAAGCGCTTCTTTAATGTCAGTAGCTTGACAGTGGGCTCTCTTGGAGCCTCACGGATACTCAGAGCATGATGATGGCCTCTCAACACCAAACTTAGAGTTTGGTTGTGGCCTCCCAACACCAAACTTATAGTTTGAATGTGGGGGTTTTATTTGACTCTGTATTGAGAAAAGCCTTTCATGCTTCTTCCCTTTCCTGTCTGCAAACCATGGTACTTCCTGAATGGCGAAGAGTTGCTCATCCGGAAAGGTTTCAGAGATCTCAATAGGAGGGTGGGGCACTCTTGCTACTGGTTCTATCCGGGACAGGTGATCAGCTACTTGATTCTCTGTCCCTTTTCTGTCTCTTATTTCTATATCAAACTCTTGCAGAAGCAACACCCATCTTATGAGCCTGGGTTTTGAATCCTGCTTTGTGAGTAGATATTTAAGAGTCAATGTACACAATCACTTTCGATCCTACTAAATAGGATCTGAACTTGTTAATGGCATAAACCACTACAAGTAATTCTTTTTCTGTGGTTTTGTAGTTCTTTTGTGCATCATTTAAAACACGGCTAGCATAATAAATGATGTGCAGAAGCTTGTTATGCCTCTGTCCCAACACTGCACCTATGGTATGGTCACTGGCATCACACATTAGTTCGAATGGTAATGTCCAGTCTGGTGTAGAGATGACTGGTGCTGTAACCAGCTTAGCTTTTAGAGTCTCAAACGCCTGCAGACACTCCTTATCAAAGATAAATGGCGTGTCAGCAGCTAGCAGATTACTCAGAGGTTTGGCAATTTT